>NC_084535.1:16001365-16335365 GCF_024500275.1 Phycodurus eques
CCCTAAACTGCTGAGCAAATGAAACTGGCCGTTGTTTCCTCACCAGACGGAGAGGCTTCGTCACACAGACGGACATTGACCTGAAGCGGGACCAAACGACGAAGGCAAGGACACCTGCGGAGCCCTAATTGGTCCTCGCTGCCGTTAATGGCTTCCTGTGGCTGCGTGTTTACTTCTCATTTGTTCTGTGTGCTCTGTTTCCCAGCCCCTGATACAGGGGAGACTCGCTTTAAATCTCTATTTCCCACCACCGTCTGACTGTCCGTCTTCTGGCAGTTTGTCTCACAACTGTCTGTCTGTCTGTCTTTTTGGATAATAACAATAGATGTTGGCATCCACGTTGCGGCACAATGGCTCCTACCTTTTGTTTTTTCAGCTTTATTTAACCAGGTGAGACCAGATGAGCTAGAGAGCTCATTGACGGTGACCTGTCCCAGCGGTTAGCAGTATATATCTCATCAAATATTGATCACAAATACAAACAGTATGGGAATGCAGTATCAATTTAAAAACACGGGCATTGTCCAATGGATTTCTGTTGTCAGTGCCTTAAAAGAGAGCAAAAAGTTCCAAATGAAACAAGCTGTAATAATTTCAGGACTGTTTGCAGAGTGTTTCAAGCGGAAGGAGCACCATAACTAATCACTCTTTTGCCCAGTTTAGTCATGATGTGAGAAAGAGTAAGGTTGAAGATGTCTCTTGACCGTGGGGTGTAGTGGCTTGCGGGGGGCCTTGTAGACCGGGGTCAGCCAGGGTGAGTGCCTGCGTACACTCAAGAGAGGGCCAACCAGAATTCACATACAGATCACAATGATGTCAGCCAACTGCAGCCAGTTAAGAAACGCAAAGCGCAATGGTAAACAGTGTCAGAATCAGAAGCATCTTTTTTTTGCCAAGTATGTTCAAAAACACACACACGGAATTTGTCTCCGGTCGTTGGAGCCGCTCCAGTACGACAACAGACAGTCAATTGACAGCGAACACTTGGGAGGCATAAAGACATTGAAAAAAAACAGTCACTGAGCAATAAAAGGTTGCAGTTATCTGGTAATGTCGGTACAATTATTTTTTTTTTTTTTTTGACAATTGTGCAAAAACATGCAGTCCTCTCACAATTAGAGCAGTTTGAATGACTAATATAGCAATAGTCCGGTGCAATGACCATTGTGCAAAGGGCGCAGAGACTTCAAGGAATGTACGCAGTTTAAAGTGACGAGTAGTGTGATAATCTGGGACAATGTCAATTGTGCAAATGTTGCAGATACTCCTCAATCAGTGTGCAAATGGATCAGATGCTACTCTGGCATGAGTGGCCAGTATTGGTCAACAACAGAGATGCAAATAGTGCAGTGTGGCGAGACTACTACAGTGAGTGCACGAGTATGTATAATTGGCCCGACAAACTCGAGACAAAAAATTGGCAGCATGTTGCAATAGAATTGTAAGCTAGCTGTTTAAGAAGTTGATGGCAAGAGGGAAGAAGCTGTTGGAATGTCTGCTGGTTTTAGTTTGCATTGTTTAGTGGAAGATAAAGATGATGTAACCATAGTCAATTAGAGACAAGAAGGTTGCAAATGCTAGTAGCTTCTGCACTCTGAGGGAGAACAGGATTTATTGTGATTAAAGAAACCTAGTGTCACTATGAGATTTTAGGTCAGTTTTAAAATGTTTGCTTGATCAATATGGAATCCTTAGACACTCGTAGAAATAGCTGCAATCCTTCTCCAAAACGACCTATTACCTCATAGGTCTAATTTGCCCTTTTAGTTTTATATTGCAAATACAACATCTAGGCCCTGAACCTATAAAATAAACACATTCTGGTCTGAGAAGCTGGTCAACACAGAACCTCAGTGAATTGGAGGACTCTGAAGAAAACATCAGAATCCCTAATAAACGCTTTGACCTTTTCCCTCTAAGTTACTTAACTTCTACATGCTCATTTTCAAATGCATTTGTAACTGACATTCGGTTCCTTTATTCCTCTCGGACCTTAATGTAACCACATTTTTATGCTACTCTGGCTGGGAAGGACAATGACATCTCTGTCATTGTGAATCCCCTCACATCTGAGAGGACACTAAAATTGGTGGACCAGCCGGGTCACATCTTCTGCTATGTTTGCGGTAACATCTTAGCTCATGTTACTTTTTGGAGTTGTGGTCAGTCATTGTACGCATTTTGGCGCAGGCCAAAATGATCAGAAAATATTTTATTTTAATGTAGTCCAATACTAAATGACACTTTGCAGCTGTATAGAGGTGCCCTTGGCAAAAATATCCCTGATACGTTTTAAAGTATCGTACTTGTAAAGCCACTACAAATAATTAAAATGTGGTGATGACGTGAAGTTAAGAATTGATTTGCCTTTTAGTGAAGCTATACATTAAGTTAGAAGTTTAATGTTTGGAAGCTACAACCAGGGCTAGGGATGAGCATATACTGTAGCATGACTGTAGAAGACAGGTAACCAACAGGCCATAACCACCAGCCGCTCTGGGTCTGTGTTTGCCCTGACTTTAAGAGCAAACAGTCTCTGGTGGATGCTTGTTTGTCCTGAAGGAGAGAGCTGATTACTCACATAGAAGTGAGATGGACAAACACCATCTCGACCCCCGTCCGCCTCTGGAAATGCACCTCTTCGGAAACTTTTACCAACATTATGTTGGGATTGTGATATCCACTACAGAATTTCCATGGTTATTGAGCTGGCAGTGTCACATCAGCACTGTGAGCAGATTAACTGTAGATATTAAAAGGTTTATCCTCTTTTTGGCGTTATTATAAACTCTAAAAGAGGTAAATGTAATCTGTTTGGGTTGTATTGGAGTAGCTATTTAAGTAGTACCACTGCTATGAGATATCGTTTGGGGCTAAAAAATAAAACGGAATAGGAGTAATTTGTAATGATTCATTCATTAGTGAATGACTATGATCCAGACCAGCATCTATTCGCTAAAAGATGGTAAAGTTGGAAATCATTTTGGATCACAACATACTACTAGAGCCTACATAAGCAAAACTACAGCACACTACCAGATCTGATGAGATTTGAAAAGAGACATAAAGGTATGAACATTTAAAAGAGTATTTTCTGTGTTAAATGTACCATTATTGTACTTACCAATAGCAAATTGTGATCATGTTTTTTTACGTCATCAGTCTATTAATAGTGGAACATAACGTACAGGATAAGAAAAGTGAAAATGAGGCGGCACTGTGAACAAATGGCGATCACATCTGCCTCACAGTTCTGAGGTTGAGCGTTCGAATCTGGGCTAAGGCCTTCTTGTGTGGTGTTTACATGTTCTCCCCCATGCCTGTGTGGGTTTACTCCAGGTACTCCGCTTTCCTCCCACATTCCAAAAATATGCTTGTTTGGTTAAGTGAAGACTCGAAATTGTGAATGTGAGTGTGAACGGTTGCTTCTCTATACGTGCCCTGTGATTGGCTGGCGACTAGTTCAGGGTGTAAAGTCAGCTGGCTCCAACTCACCCGTGACCCGAGTGACGATATGCGTGACAGAAAATGGATGGATGAGTAAAAATGTATTCGGTTAAAAAAATACTAGACACACCTGAAGGAATTCAGGCTGATGTACAGTATATACAGTAAAGTGTAACCACAGCTAACACATTAAGTATGGAAACAGCTCTCAATGTGATGCAGTGTAATTTTGCACTGTTGTCATTTACAATTATAAATACATTTGGAAATAGGTGCTACAACTGAGCATTAGTATTTTTGAAAAAGCTGAATTTTGTATTGGATCTCATCAGACTGTACAGACGTACTGTACCTAATAATATGATAATATCATTTTGAACCTGTTCACCTGTTTTAAAGAATCAATGTTTGCATAGTGTCAAGAAGATAGAAGGGTATCTCGCCAGTTGTTGACTGTGACAGTGTTGAGTAAAAGCATACCCGGCATCACGTTAGGACCTCTGTGGGCACCACATTGGCTCGGAGACACCAGGAGCTTGCTGAGAAGGCGAGTGAGGTCTTGACGCTGACAACTTTTCCAGCGGTGCCAACTCCCATCACTGCACAGACAAACATGGCGAGACAGCAGCTCCCAGTGCGCCACCTCAACCCTCCCATAAAAGTACATTCCGCACATGCTCGAGAAATACCCAAAATAAAAGCAATTTGAGCTCAAGCCAAAACATGTCGACCACTGGCACCTCGGATAATTTTTTCATTCAATTCATCCAAGTAATCTGTCTCAAGCTCTTTTTATAAACATTATTTGTAGCAAATGATTGATCAGAATCTCGATAGAGTAATTTTCTGTGTGTGTGGCCATCTTGTCATCATCTCTTCAGCATGTTGAATTTCACAAGTATGCATCACTGACCTGCAAAATTAGATTCACCAGAACATGCTCAGTGCACATATGTATATTACTACAGTATAAATACCAATATGTGTGCATAATTTATGTTGAAGAAGTGGGCCTTGCTTTAGAGATGTTTTTCCACTACCAAACTTGTACTATAGCATCTGTCAGCATACATGGTCTTTCCTAATAATACGCTAATATTGTTTGTGTACTTACTTGCAGAAACGTTAGGCACACGCGAGCTCATGAAAGCCAACATACAACCTGTCTCAGAAATCATGATGGCACGAAGCTATTTATGCTCAGAATGCTCAGATGTTTGCATAATATACACTCTAAAGTAATAATGATGAACTCATTGAGTTATATTGCGTGGATATCAATAACCATTAATTGTATTCATAGTTCAAATCATCTACTTTGATGCACAATAGCCAGGATTTCCAACCAGGGGTACAAGATGACATTGCTTAGGGCGCGAGTTCGTGCAATCATTTTATAGTGCTTGTGAATGGGGTATAGAATAGTATTTGATCCCACTCGAGCACGATGGAAGTCAGCTCGACGAACCGCGAAAGTATCAGTGCCCCTGTTTGCACTTGCGTAAAACACATTTCCCTCAAAATCAGTATACGTTTGCTTTCTTGATCCTCAAATGATACGGAGGTGTGGAGTTGCTACTTTTACTCTTGTATAGGCTCGAATCAGATTGTGCAGGTGTACCCAATGAAGTGGCCAGCTGATTGTTTGAGGTTGAGCTCCAGCGCCGTTGGGGTCTGTATAGATCTGTGAGTGCATTCACAGTCCTGTGAGTAAACGCTGCCTTGCTCAGGAGTCTACTTAGTAGCCAGTTTGCACCCATCAGACAAAGTGTGCTGTCACCCGAGTGTGCAGTGTTATCGGGTGTGAGTTGCACCACACTAAGGCTTCTCTTGAGAAGTCGCACACCATTAGGAATATATTAACAAGTTGACATTTTGTGTACAGGTCACACATCACAGCAGGAAGCGATAGTCAACCAGGTGACGAGGATGTTTTTACATGTTTTGAAATGTTTTATTGCTTTCCCTCAGTCATTATTATTAGCAATATGGATGAACTCACAGGTGTCTGTTTGCGGTCTGTGAGAAGCAACTTCAAGTCAAGTGAGAGTTAAGCACACCAGATCTTTGGTGACAGCCAAGAATAGGATGACATTGAGCAATTATTTAAGGTTAATGTCAAAATCACACTGGCAGTACTCCAGAAAGGTTGAGAGAGGCTAAGAAAGATTTCTCCACTCTTAACAGATTTTTTTATTTGCTACAGACCCCACACATGATTGACGTGAGTGACTTTTTTTCCATCAAAAATTGCCCATTGAACAGTTTTGATCGTCGTGTGTGCGCTTGGAGAATCTCTGCACAGCAGACCACACACATAAATATTCGTTGCACCACCGATCTAGAAGTCTCACGTGATTATACGTAATCTCACACAAAACGAAAGGAAGAAAGACGGATACTCATCGACGTTTTCCGAGTGTTCCCAAAGTTTGCCCGGCCGAGAGCTTTGTAAAATGGCAATGTTCTCAAAAAATCAACTTGCTTTGGAAAATACTTCTTGCCGTCTGGGTAACCCACTTTTATACATAAAACGACATCGGGGAAGACATTTTTGTTTTCATTTACAGTCGCTCCCGTGTTTGTCATTCTTGGGTACTTCTTTGATTGGCTACATTTTGTTTCACGTCACCATTCTCGCCGTCATGACTCGGGAGAAGCCGGCGTTCCCCAAACACATGGGGTGCATCTTAAGTCCCTTAAATGCAACGTTCCTAACTCCTCGCTCCACCAGCTATCTTAAATGGAGGGACGTCTAATGTATCCTCTGCGGAAGTCTCTCAGTCCCATAGCTCCTCGATGGTGATGTGTGAAAATGGGCGGGCACCAGCTGGATTGGGAACGGAGCAGAACTTCAAATTAAATAGCTCATCTTCTGTTTTCGTCATTCGTTGATTACTTTCGTTTGAATATACTGTACATATTTTGCTGAGTGTCTGTTATATTTGGGGAAATATTTAATACTAAAAGGACTTAATTACACTGGCTCATGGTTGCTACACGACTAAACAGCCACACTTTTCTTAGGTTTGTGTAGTAATTAGGTTTGTGAAATGTATTTGGGCAGATAAAGAAAATAATAACGTCCTCTTGGTTCTGCACTGTTTTTGCATTCAACGCAATAAATAAGCAACATATCAACACTTGATTGACCAATAACGATTGTCTTTGCCTCTGCAAAGTTGTAAAGCGTAACAATGTCGATTATATTTGACTTTAATGAAATCCCACCAAATAAATGATAGTGAATGGAAACGTCTATCAGCATAGACATAAATTCTGCTGTGACTCAGGTGGCTTTGTTTGACATTTTCATACGTATAATGTCAGGATCTTGGTGAGAGTGGGGAAAGTGCAAACACTGGAGGTGAGGTGAAGTGATGGTGCTGAGACAAGCACACACACACACACACACACACACGTACACACACACACACGTACACACACACAGGCATGCGGGGCTCATCTTTGTCTCACCTCCATGCCAAAATGGGCCAGGAAAGGATGAGTCTGTCTAGAGGGAGGGAGCACAAACACTGGTCAGATGAAATTTAGGCAAAAGCAACCATGTACTGTCGCTCAGGTCTTTGGTGACAAGGCAGATCCAACATGGCCACAGAAGCCTCTCAACCTCTCCTTAAGAAGCACATTCATTTATGAGCTTTGACCTTAGTTTTGGACGTCATTCTCACAAATAAAGCATTTGCAGTGTGAACAGGATTGTTACGTTCTTAACCCTCAGTGCTTGATCCAGCTACATGGTATTCTTGTCGTATATATTGTGGCGTTTGTCATGTTGTGTTTATAATTTCACATTGCGATATTGTATGTTTATGTTTCCTTACTTGAGATGAATGTTGACCAACTGTACTCGCCAGGCAACACGATGGGCGACTGGGTGGCCGCATCCCCATAAAAGTAATCGCGTAAGAACAAAAAGGGCAAATTTACAGAGCCCCTAAACGAATGTGACACTTTCTCATTCGAATGAGAAATGGCTACCTGTGAGCTGTAGCTTCCTGCGTTAAGGTAGCCGTGCAGTAGTTTCCTGCGAACGGTAGCTTATTTAATTACTATTAACTGACAACTATTTACAACCGAAACAGACTACAATACATCAAAATTCATTTCAAATGTCTCTCAAGACGCAACATAATGGCGACGACTTGCAAGTAAAGCAGAAATGTCCTTGTAATAAAGTCCCAGGTGAAAATCTAATCAAACTAACTCCTTCAATGTAATTTTCACACAGAAATACAAACCAAAATGTGTAAGATTTTTATACATGCACACATGCAATGGACTACACTTTCTCGTTAGGATGAGAAAGTTTATCATTCTAATGAGAAAGTTTCTTGTTCGAATTATTCGAAAGATTATCTTCCACTCCCTATAAAGGGCTCCGTACAAATTGATGATTGAAGAAAGATGAAAAACATCACTTAAAATGTTTCTCAGTCTTGTCGTCTAACCTATATCAAATGTTCTGGCTTCTCAAAGATAACAACACTCAATTTTGATTGTCACTGTATAAGTGAATACTGTATGAATAGGATGGAACAAATTGGATTGTAAATAAGTATAAGATACCCGTATAAGAATTATAGAACAATGCCATAATAATAGAGAAAGTATTGAGTGCAGATATTCCATAAGTTGAGAAGCATACATTTTTTTGGAATGCCATACAGACAATTGTTGCTATCTAGCTAGCTAGCTAGATAGAAAGATAGCAAAGCAAATGTATTTCTATTGCGCATTTCATACAAAGGGTAACTCAATGTGCTTTACATGATTAAAAGCATTTAAAGACAAAGACAGCGTATAAACATTTAAAACAAAGAAAAAAAATACAATAAAAGAACAATTAAAATAGCGTACAGTGCAAGAAATATCATTTAAAAGTAGAAATGCTCTAAAAAGCATGAGAAAAAAGAAGAGTTTTTAACCTGGACTTAAAAACATTCACACTTGGGGCTGATGTCACTTCTGTTGGCAACTTGTGAGTCCACCTGAGTCAAATATTGCAGCTGAGATAGATAGATAGATAGATAGATAGATAGATAGATAGATAGATAGATAGATAGATAGATAGATAGATAGATAGATAGATAGATAGATAGATAGATAGATAGATAGATAGATAGATAGATAGATAGATAGATAGATAGATAGATAGATAGATAGATAGATAGATAGATAGATAGATAGATAGATAGATAGATAGATAGATAGATAGATAGATAGATAGATAGATAGATAGATAGATAGATAGATAGATAGATAGATAGATAGATAGATAGATAGATAGATAGATAGATAGATAGATAGATAGATAGATAGATAGATAGATAGATAGATAGATAGATAGATAGATAGATAGATAGATAGATAGATAGATAGATAGATAGATAGATAGATAGATAGATAGATAGATAGATAGATAGATAGATAGATAGATAGATAGATAGATAGATAGTCGATCGATGGATCCAGAAAGCAGTGATTTGTATCTAAAAAGTCTACCGGTCCTTTAAGATATAAACATGGGGAAGGTTGGATGACTGCAGACTTGAAAGGTGATTATTATTATTTTTTTAGTTGCACCTGCATTGTCCTGTGTGGGGCCATATATTACCATATACAGACCAGTAACGTTAATTCACAGTGTTGCAGCCCCACACAGGAAGCGGCCTAGTGTGACACTTAGCGCTGTCTGGGGTGTTGGAGGAGGAGAGCGAGGCGCCAAATGGAACACCGAGGCTGTGGGAAATGACACTGGCTATTACACTTCTGACTTTTAAATCTCACTTTACCTAAGCTCCTTGCAGAAAAAATAAGGTGGGGGTCCCTTTTTTCAATCACACAATATTCATGGAGTAGGAAATGATAAATATATGTAATGTGCCACCCACGGATGAAAGCGCCCACATTTGCAACCTTAGAGCCAAACTTTATGAGGAACTTTTAAAACAAGATACCAGATTTGGTAGGTCATTTTGTTACTCCTTTAGCGCATGAAAAATGATCCACATTTAATTCTTTGGCCTGAACCAGATTATTCCCCAGATCCAAAGACAAGCAAGAAAGAAAAAAAAAATACCTGAGAGTTGTTGAAGAAAATGTGCTGTATATGTATGAGCAACATGGTGTTTTCCCAAAGGTTCATGACCTGCACAAAATGCTGAGAGATGGATGATTAGAGCCATTGAAACGGAATCTTGCGTAAGATTTACAACAAATGAGGACACACTGAAGAACTCTTTTAACTGTCCCTTAAACTGACTTGGGTTTGTTTTTCTCTGCTTGCTGTGAACTCGGGTCCAGACTTCTGGACATGGAGACAGACTCTCATTGCTGGCTGCAGCAGGAACGAGGCGTCCAAGATTTGGTTAGTAACACAGACCAGCCACAACACAACACCACAGAGTTGCGGAAGCTTGCGTGGAGCTGCTACACACTATCTGCCTTGAATGTTTTATTTTTATTTTCTTTCGGGTAACTGTGGAAACGGGTTACACTCAAGTCACGCCGTACCGCTCCACCATCAGTGACCTAGTCACTCATCTGTTTTATTTAAATGCAATGCAGTAGTTCCATGTAACAGCCATAATATTAAGTATAAATCTAACTTGTATTGCTCTCATTAGATTGTGCAATTGTGCCTAACGGAGTGTTGACATGGTGTCCATTGCATTCTGCTTTCTCCTATTCTTAGGGTGACACAGAATAAGGGGGATAAAGGTTAAACTTTCCATCAAACAGCCCCATTCTCCATAATTTGGTATGGTGTGCGGACTTAACACACAAAATGAGGTTTGGAACCACAAAACACCTGATGCATTATGAATTTAAGAATAGTGTCAACAAACTCATGTTTTCAACAAAATGTTTTCTTTGAATTGCTCTGTAAAATGTTTTACATTGTGCTTTTGGATTCTAGGCAGTAGTTCAAGCTAATTAAATATGTACAGATAAACAGATCATAAACTGTTTTAGTTTGGATATTGGACGCCTGAATATTTATTTTAGTAATACAAGTCCAACATCTTGACAGTCATCTCGACTGCTTTGTTTTTATGATCCCATTTCACAGCTAAAACTCTCAACTAATTTTATACTAATTTGTGAATTGTCTTGATTAAACTATATTTCATTCATTACAAAAAAAACAATGGATGCATACATTTTCAAATTTCATGTCTAAATTAGCTGTCTCGGCCTTGCAAGCAGCTTTTTATTTTTTTTAATTTTTTTTACAGATTACCGACTGTATGTATTAAATACTATGTTTTTTAAATAATTTGCAGTGATTATCAAATAATAAATGAGTAAAACAACATTTTTCTTACTGATGTTAAGTGAAAGCATTTTTCTTTTTTCTTTGGGGGGGGGGGTGGGTTCTAAAGTTGGCCTATTTATCCCAAGTTCACAGCAACACGTATTTATCTTCCAGTATGCTAAACAATCCTCAGACGCACACACAAGAAAAAATAAATTAAAATACAACCAATTAGGTTAAATCAGTGTTGGAATCAACTCCGAAATTTTGAAACATATTCTTAAATATAATGAAATATGGTATGTATTAGCAAATGCAATATCAATATTACAACATTTTGTGAAGGTTGCTAAATTAAAATGGTACAATTTATTTTCTTTGTGTAAAGTTTTGAATTTCCAAGAATTTCTGTGAAATGATTATTTTCCCCCAACTTGTTCCACACAATTATGATAATAATAACTTTATTCATTCCTAACAGAAAGCATAAAGACGCACAGTCACAAGCATAAAAAACAAACATGACTACTAAATGTCATATAGTTAGAGAATCAGAAAACCAATTGATGAATCCAGACAAGACCAGAACTGAGACTACGAGGGTTGATGTATGGTAAAATAAAATCGTTTTTGGTTACCCGAGTGATGAAATATGTAGTTAAGATAATTTAAGTTATGGACATTGACTTGAGCTAAATTTGGTACAAAAAAAAACCCCTTTCATCTCATTTTGAGATTCATGTTTTCTGTACAATTGACCTGCTTTAAATGAATTAGTTTCACTCCAAATCGTTCAGTTCTCCCGAAATAAAATAGTGCGAGGAGAGTGATTGAATTTTTCAATTGCAATTTGACGAATAATAATAATAAGTTGAAGGGGAAACAATGGAATCAAATGCAAACGTCAGCAGGCAATCGGTCAGTTTGGCTTATGGCGGTGAGGCTTTGATCACGGAAGTGTCAATATTTACTGGTTCTTGTAATCAAGCGGGCCAAGCTGCTTCATTCACGTCCGTGGGTTCCTGCGGCTTCAATGGACTCCTTCGAGCCAATCGGAGCCCAGCCGCTGAAGATCAAAGTAAGGAAGAGCCAACCAGCTCGGTCTGAAGCAGCTGCCTTCTCCTCTTGTCTATAAATGTGACCTTGTCATCTCCGAGAGATCACCCAGTTGCGCCTCGGTGAAAGAGTGGCTCTTTTGGATTCGTTCGTGCATTTGGTTGTCGTTAGAGCGAGCGGCGTCGAGAACGCAGCACTTGGCGAGGATGTCGTCGATAGCGGGCGTGAGCGAGTGTCCGGGGAAGGCCGGCCAGTACCGGGTGGATCACCTCCTCAGCGCCGTGCAAAGTGAGCTGCAGGCCGGCAGCGAGAAGGGGGACCCCACGGAGAGGGAGCTGAAACTCTCCTTGGACGAGAGCCAACTTTGGGGCAAATTTAAAGAGCTCACCAACGAGATGATCGTGACCAAAAACGGCAGGTGAGCGTCTTGTAATTTCGATTTTCGAGCTTCGGCGTAATCTTCCGCTTGTTCCCCCCAAGGCGCATGTTCCCCGTGATGAAAGTCAACGTGTCCGGACTGGACCCGAACGCCATGTACTCTTTATTGCTGGACTTTGTATCCGCGGACAAGCACAGGTGGAAGTACGTGAGCGGGGAGTGGGTCCCCGGGGGGAAGCCCGAACCGCAGACCCCCAGCTGTGTCTACATCCATCCGGATTCGCCAAACTTCGGCGCGCACTGGATGAAAGCGCCCGTGTCTTTCAGCAAAGTCAAACTCACCAATAAACTCAACGGAGGAGGTCAGGTAAGAGAACGCGCTCGTCGCCTTGCTCTTCGTGTGCGAACGATTTACGACCGCGGTGAACTTCTTTCACTAGATCATGTTAAACTCCTTGCACAAGTACGAGCCACGCATCCACGTCGTGCGCGTCGGGGCCCCGCGCAGGATGGTCACCAGCCATTCTTTCCCAGAGACGCAATTCATTGCAGTGACGGCCTACCAAAACGAAGAGGTTGGGCCCAATAACGTTTCACGTGAAAGATAGCGATCCCTCGTAGCTAGTATGTGTGCCTGCACGTGCGTAGCAGGTTGTCTCTTCCCCTTTTTTTTTTTTTGTCTCTTCCCCTTTTTTTTTTTTTTTTTTTTTTTTTTGGGGGGGGGGGATTAACTGCATTAACGTACATGTTATTTTCATATTTGTATTTTAGATCACTGCTTTGAAAATAAAGCACAACCCGTTTGCCAAGGCCTTCCTGGATGCAAAGGAAAGGTAAAGGCGTTTTCATCGAAACACGAACGTAGCCTACACATGACACTTGACACAAATCTCAAATTTCTACCCCAGACGGTTTTTGTTGCCTTCATTTTTACTCTTGCAAGGTTTGCAAAAAATATTATTGTATTCATAGTAGTAATATATCAGTATAATGTACGTTTCTTGTGTTATATTTATTTGAAGTTACACCTTTGTTATATTACTTTGTTCTTTTGGTATTGTTATTAACTTACTTTGTTGATTAGCTAGGACATTTGGGTCTCAAACGTTTTACACCAAGTACCACCGCAAAAAAATACTCGGCTCTCCACCATAAAGGCAAACATTAAAATAATAATACAAATATAATACGTTTTCATCAAAAATGAGAGACATTTTATTTTTAAATCTTAGATTCTTAATTGTAAGCCACCATAACATTATGCACAGTGTGAACATTAACACTGCTCTTAAATACTGCATAGGAAAAACAAACAAACAAAAACTGCTAAAATAATGATGCACTTAAAATGAATTGCACATACAAGTTAAACAAAAACTGCAGACTACTTGAATACATTTGAAATACAAATAATATAAATAAAAATACAAATGTATTTGCTTAAAGTTACAACACACAATACAACTGAACTGTAGATTTTGAAAAGTAAAAATTGCTCTGTACTGGATTAAAAACATTTTAAACAGCCCATGTGCAGAGCTACAAGCTTCATTCGAATGTTTGATTGCATTTCATTTTTTAAATGTGGTACATTCATCCATCCATCCATCCATGATCTACACCAGTTATCCCCACGAGGGTCACGGGAATGCTGGAGCCCAATCGCAGGGCACATATAAACAATCAAGCAGTCGCACTCACATTCATACCTATGGACTATTTAGGGTCTTCAATTAACCTACCGTGCATGTGTTGGGGATGTGGGAGGTAACCGGAGTAACCGGAGAAGACCCACGCAGGCACGGGGAGAACATGCAAACTCCACACGGGCGGGGCCGGGATTTGAACCCCAGTCCTCAGAACTGTGAGGCAGATGTGCTAACCAGTAGTGCCGCCACTAAATGTGGTACATTTTGTCTTTAATTCAGTGCTTATTTTACCTACTAACAGTTGGAGCCTGCATACCACGAGTGGTACTCGTACCACACTTTGAGAATCACTGAGCTAGGATACATACTAGTATCGTTCAACTGCTTAGGCGCGTGGCAGCCATCGTGACTTGATTTTTTTGGTCTTTTGTTTAACAGACCTTTAAGTCAAGTTATTTTTACTTCTGCAGATGTGATGACAAAGATATCAAAGATGAAACGAGTGAGCACCAGCAGTCAACGTATTCAGCATGTAAGTGTCTGAACGCCTTTAAATGGATGGACATGTCCAATGGACGTTACTCAACCACCTGTGTCTCCCTTGTTTGGAGCCAGTAGGTGGTTGGTTTCTGCCCGGATCAGGCTCCCTGTGCCCTTCTGCTGCTGCGAGTCCTCACGCTCAGTTCGGAAGCCCCATCTCCCTCTCGCCCTCCCACGGCTGTGAGCGCTACGCCACGCTGAGGACCCACCGCTCGGCGCCCTACAGCACCTCTTCTTACAGCCATCGGACTAACTCGCCTAGTGAGTGTCCTCCTCAGCCAGCCCTCCCCTTCATACAAAACATATCCTCTCCAACTCTTAACAAGCAAGTAAAACCAATGTAACTGGTTGAGGTATGGTCTGCATTCCACTTGCTTTTGTCCGAGTGCAGCCCCAAAGTTGTAAATTTTTGGGCCTCCAGACGAGGAATGTTTACACCTTCATTTGAAGGAGTAAAGGCTGGGTGGGTCATAGCACAGACGCTAATGGAAATGACTGACCGCTTTGTTGCACTAATATCTGCATTAAAACCAGTGTAAAACCGTACTCCTTCTGTTTACGTTGCAGCAAGTTATGCGGATAACTCCTCAGCATGTCTGCCAATGCTGTCAAGTCAAGACAACTGGTGCGGTCTCCAGATGCCAACACACTCCAGCATGATGTCCATGACACACAGTCCAACCTCTGCTTCCAACTCCAGGTCGGTTTTCTATAGCAAAACAACTTGCGATCACATTTATGAATACATGATATTTACACCCATGTGCAATTTTATTAGGTACACCCGGGCACGCTAATGAGATCCAATACAAGAGTTGGATCCAATCAATCTTTGCAAAAATAAAAGTGCTCAGTTTTGAGTGACACGGATATTAATTCAACAATATTTATTATTGTGGTTGTTGTTTGTCGTGGTGTACACCTGTATTCCATCGTACTTTTACCAGGTACCTATAGGTACATCAAAATACAATGTTGGAAACTTTCCACAAGAAGTAACAGTATTTTATGGGAATTTAAAGAATTTAACAGAAATGACTGGCTAGTGCATGGCCTGTAATTTAAATGTAGGTTAATACATTGGTTAAATCTGATTTAACACAAAATGTGTTTAATTTCTACACCGCATGAAACACTATTGTTTATTTTGTTCAGCATTCATGTTATTTGTTATTCAGTGAAATAATTTAAAGTAGAATTCACAAATTAGTTATTTGTTTCCCAATGTGTATCTGCCTATGAGAAACCAAAACATTCATGAGTATATACTCTATGTAAATTTCGTATTTCAAAAATTTCCCCAAAATTCATCATCTGAACTTTTCTTCTATCGTTAATTTCTTTTTGCAGAACCTTTGCTAAACAGGGTAGCAGAAATATATTGGAAATACTAATTAATAGCTAGACTGTATATTACAGTGGCAGTAAAAATAAAAAAAAAAAAAAAAGTATAACCAGATAAATCAGAACTCATATTGGCTTGCTTTTGATTGTATGTGTGTATCTAATGCTTTGGTTAGTTTGGATGTTACTTGATCTTAACTGCTTAGGCTCACTTATTTCATTAGCAAATTGTTTGGAGGAGAGGCGTAAGCAACCTGTCTTGTGCGTCCATGTCATTCTAAAGTCAGTACACCAGCCTGTGGTCCATGAGCAATGCACCGCTGACCCCAGTCACCCCGGTGTCCCACCATTCGGGGGGGATGAACAACAACAACAACAACAACAACCTGAGCTCCCAGTTCCTTCGAGGCTCCAGCGGTCACTATCCCAACCTGGCTCACTCGGTGCCAGCGCCCTCCTCTGGCTCCCCCATGTACGACAGCAGCAGCACAGACGGCGTGCACGACTCGGCTCAGTACGATGCCTCTCTGCAGCGACATTCTCCAGCCTGGACTCCTGTCACGCTCCCTTCCATGTGACGGAGCAAATAGACTGCAGTTCAATGCTTTATACAGGACTCTTTTGAAAGGACATTTCTCAGGCTCAAGGAGATAAATTGGAGATATTTAAATGCTAAAATGTTACATTTTGTATGTATGTACTTATAGAGAAAGCAGCACATGAGGTTCGGTGCTTTTTGAACTGAGAAGAAGATCGCTTGGTTTTCTGCAGTTAATATATTTATGATCGTTAGCGCCTTTACTCGGCATGACTGAATCTTTATTCTATTGTTGGGAGTACAATTTCAGTTTTTAATGTGCTTATATTAAGTACAAGTCCATGATAAAGTGATGACTGATACATTTTTTGATAGGTTTAAAAAAAGAATTCATACTGTAAATGAGAAATCGACTCTTCGCCACCTCACGCAGCTTACGACATAAATAATAACAACAAATGACGGGGAAATTCTTCAAGCTTTAAAATTCAAGGAAAACTGCATCCAATGTCATCAATGGCTGGTGATGACATTGGATTAGTTTTGCCTTGATTTTTCTAAATAGACTATATTAACGTTACAACACAAAGGACCCGCTTGGGCAACCCACAACTCCCACCTATGAAGAATAAGTTCAAAAGTGTGCCATTTTTTTCAACACTACCGGCTATGTTAACATCTAACCCTTTGTAATATTATGTTTTATATCAGATGGTAAATGTGTCAGAAAGTTAATATTTTGGATGGAGCTGTCAAGATGGTAGGCAGGTGTGTCGTCAACCGTCACTGATTTGGAGAAAATGAACAAACTGTTGCAAAAATTGGAACAAGGATGAAGCTGCCAAAATCATGCAGGGTTCATGCATGAGCAGAGAACAATATATTCAATTTGTGCTAACTGACAATCTGACTTTTGATTATTTTATTTATAATATGTCTGTGTGATATGCTTTTCAATTTCTGTCATTACATTTTCATTACAATTTTTTTCTGTCATTATAATTACCTCAACGTTCAGTTCTTTGTGCCCTGCGATGACCTGGCAACCAGTCCAGGGTGTGCCCCGACTCTTGCCCAGTCAGTTGGCATAGACTCCAGCTCAACTGTGACCCTAATGAAGATAAGCACTACAGAGAATAGATGGATGGATGGATGGATAGATGGCTGGATGGACAGATGGATGATTGATTTGGTGCTTCCGCCTTGTAGTGAGATGTGCTGTCCATTTTGACTTAAATTTAAGGTAAATGGTCAGGAAAATCATGATTATTTTGGACACTTCATTAGCTCTGCAAAGTTATAGTACATTGCCGTTGAACTGCACTACATCATACTGAGAGGCTTCTCTAAAATTTTGACGACACGAGAGCAAAAATACTTTTTAAAATCTGTTTCAATAATGCATTGCAGTTCTACACCACCACAATAATTAAACCTCTCTAAGAGTGTCAGTCAAAATGGAGAATAGTTACTTTTGCAAAGGCAGAACAGTTGACACTGCATTTACGCAGAAGTACCTAATAAAATAATCAACTTGTCGGGCTCTATTTTTGTGACCGCCACGGTGGGCGGCGTAAATCTGCATGGAGGTGGGTTAGACAGGGTTTTCGTACCTTCGCAGACGCGCGCAAGCTGGCGTATTTAAAAAAGCGTGGTCTGAGCCGTTGTGGGCTGACTTCATTCTCCGCCAATCAAAGTGGCTCCTCTCATTCCCTTTTAATGTGGCGCAATGAGTCTCGCATGGAGACATCTCTGCATGGAAGAGGACGATGTGGAATCGCAGCGACCCGATCGATCGTGTGATCCGATTTACCAAAATTGTGTTAGACCAGTTGCGCCAAAAGTTAAACGTATCAGCAGGCCTAAAGTTATACCAACTTATTGCCATTAAAGTGTCACATGCGCCTGGCAAATGTCAAAGGACACACCCTCGTTGCACCTGGATGTCAAATTGGCAAACGTGCAGTGAGCCTTGCACTTGCACTTGCAGCATACAAAGTCAGCATACGGCAGTTTTTGCATTCAGCCTCAAATCCGCTGTCTGCGAAAATAGAGCCCATAGTGCACATGTTGACAGTGATTATTTCTGGCACGTACATTATGTGTCGCCTTAAAGGGCAGCATTGCTGTGAGGGCAGCGACATGCTAAAAGAAAATGCTACATAAAATGATTTTCTATAGTGTAACGCCTGCTTGACATGTCAATCATTGGCGTTTGTATGGGTAATTTGCGCCCTCTTGTGGAGTCGCTCTGTATGAGATTTTGTTTCAACGCTCAAATTTAATTTCACCCATTAACACACATTTTGCACTCTGATGCATTTGTGTTGCATAATGGTAAGCACAGGTAGCAGAAGTGAAACTCAATTAAAGCAGTGGTGTCTTAACATAAACACAGCAACTCCAAACTAATCACACTTGTGTTTAATGATGCGAGGTGACTAATATAAACCAGTTCAGTGAGCACTGGTTGTTGAACTTTTGATATGGAGAGAGACAATCAGAGAGACAGAGGCAGAATAAGAGGTGGTTAAGGAGGCAGAGGAGAGGAGGTATTAGACAGAGAACACTTAGGTATTTCAGATGAGATATGGGCAGCTTTCGTTGACCGTGTTCTTGCCCATGGTTTGACAATGCGCGGGAATAAAGCGGGAATGCAGCAAGTGCACCCCAACCGAAGTATATTCACTGTATCCACCCTTGTCCTAAGATTCAGAGATATGAACAGGCAATTGATTTTTTCATTAGTTATGTACAGTGCATGTTTACAGTATGATTCTATACCATGCTGTACACAAAAAGGTGTTTCAATACATCAATTTTCATTATACTTGAAGGCCTAGTACTTATTTATTTTTGTCATTGCAAGTGCTAAACAGGATTCATCATAGCTATTGTGAACAATAAAGATGATTCTGTCGCTTTATGATCCCTTCATGGTGTTGTCCTTTTTTCCATGTTGTGTGTAGTGGCTGTTTGGTGGCGATTTTAATTTTGATTGACACAAGGTCCGTTTTGAGGCAATAGTTTGATTTTACAGGAAGATTCAGGGGTTTTGAGAATGTAGCTTGCATTTTTGGATTTGTGTTTAAGGTACTGAAAACATGGGTGCAGATTCCAAGAAATTGTGTTTTAGCAATTGTGAAAAGCTGTACTACAAGTACTGAACAGGATTTTTATAATTTTTTATTTTACAAAAGGCATTGCTATTTGTGCAATAAAGATGATTCCTATGGCTTTATAATCAGATCATTTTTCTTTTTCCAATGTTGTGTATAATGACTCGTAGTGGTGTTTCTTCCATTTTGATTGACTCTGTGTCTGATTCGAAAACGTTCGGTTTTGAGCACTGAGTCTGAGATTTTGCAAATGTAGCCCAAAAATTGTGTTTTGTGTTTACAGTATCAAGAAAATGATGGTTGGTTTCAAGAAATGTGTCTTTTGAGGAAAACTGTCATTAAAAAAAAAACGTTTAACTGGCCTGAGCATCGTAAGCATCCTAAGGGGGTTTGCAAAAGGTGCCTTTCAAGTTAGGACCACCACAGTACTGACATTCGGTCCAACCCAAGAGAACATTTGTTTTACCAAGACACATTTGCTTTACCAAGCCACCTATGCTGTGGCATTTATTTCGCAAACGCTGTCAAGAAAAATCGGATTATTGCTGAAGTGGAAAATTTAATACGACACATATTTGAACATGCAGCCAATGACTCAAAGTGTGCAAGTAAGTCGAGGTGAGAGTCTGTAGGAGAGCTATGTGAGGTAAAACAAGGCTGACCCGCAGGAAGCAGAGTCCATTCATTGCAGAAGGTCAGTGCTTATGGACATTGTAACATCCTCCTGAGTCTCACACGTACACACGGACTGACATGAATAGACAGTAAATTAAATTGTGATCATCTGAACACAACCTGTAATGTTTATATATGCATGCTTGCAAATTATGCAGTTGAAGTCTCCTACTGCAACTTCCTTTCTTTGATATTTGTGCAAGTTGTTTGGATTTGTCTTCCATCTCTGACAGACAAACAAATACATATGAGTATATCTTGATGCTGAAAATGCTTCTTTGTAAATAATCATGTATAGTGCAAGAAGGAAGGAAAGCACACAAAAAAAAGGTTCATCCATCATGTTTTTGAAAAATGCATGTAACAAAACATGAAAGCAGGGTATTTCTCTAAACCTAATAATCCCATTATGATCACAATGAAAAAAGCCTCTCTGCCAAAGCAGGCAGCATTGACGCAAGCATGCGTTGACGTCAGCAGCTGCAGTGGAAGAGGGGGGAGGGAGGATGAGAGAGAGAGAGAGAGAGAGAGAGAGTTTGCTTAAAGAAAATACCACCAAAACCCAGCGTCAGGCGTCAGCGAATGCAGCCCTTCACAATTAAAGAATATGTGCAAAGGGGCAGCGACAATTGAATGTTATTCGAAATAATCACACAAAAAAGTCCTCCTGAGATCAAATGTACAGCTATGGGCGTTACAGTGTAAATGTAAACCAGATGTGAGCAAAGGAATATGATCTAGTGACCCTCGTGGTGTGTTCATGAATAAATCAGGATGTCGGAGAATTGAGAGAGCGAGATAAAGAGAAGAGAGAGAGGGAGTGTGCGCGCGTGCGTCCGTGCGTCTTGTGTGCTCAACTGGTGGCGCCCATCTGTGACTTTTTGGGGAAAAGGAGAGACAATGTGTGATATTTGGTTATCGCTGCCTGTGTTTAAACCAATTGGATCAGCCACACACGCACGCAAACCCTCCTTGGATATGATGTCTTTTTTTGAATCATTTGTATTCTCAAGACTTCCAACGCGCATCCTTTTGAAAGACATTTAATTTGGACTTTACCCAACAGCACGACTGATGCGCTCATTATTGTATTCATTCGTGTAGTTGCCGTGTAGCCGGCAAGTACAAGAAAAGGCTACTCCTAGATGGTCCTCGTTACACAATGCGTGTCGGCTCCATTCATGTCACCCTCACGCGTGGATTAGGGGCTTCTTCGTCGACCACGGAGCGTCGTGGGATTTACGGAGCCCTAAAAGTGAAGGTAGAGTACCCGCGCGCGCTCCACACAAGTTCAGCAAGTTTAAACTACAGCAAACTACACGTGACAAGTAATCACACGAATTGAGTGTTTCGTGGATGCCAAGGTTTCGGTCCTTTTACATTGAGCGAGCACTCCTCCATCGGGATATCCAAAGAGTTTCCGTGCGTCATCCACGCCTGATTAGATAGGTCGTCTGACGTCGCTGCGAGCCTTTCGCCGCAGAAATAAATAAAGCGGCCGAACGTTTCCACTTGGGAACCTATAGTTTCAAAGCGACAACGGGCGCCAGTGACGAAATCCCCTTTTCAAGGTTCACGTACAAGTCGGCAACCTCGTGCGTAAATTCGCCGCGCACGTGAGTGACAAATCGCTTCATATTTTTTTTCTTTTTTTTGCACCGACCCGGATCGCGACGAAGTGAGCGGGCCAGACTGGATTACACGGACCGGATTCTTGGAAGGAGGATGCACGCGTCTGAATGAGCGCCTCTCACGGTGCTCGTCACCCCTCTTGTCACCCCACGCAGACCGTTCCACGTGTTGTGTATCCCGCCGGTTGACAAGGACGCCCCGAGTTGGCCAACACATGCAGCAAATGTCGAAGAAACGGAAAAGTCTTGACGATTTGGGATTCGAGCAATCTCCTCTGCAAGGATGCAGCGATCAAGGTAGGAAACCTCATTTCTCCGGGGCTTTGTTCACTTGCATTAGATGAGCGAATCGCCCATTTAATCACCTCCTCTCTCTATTTTCAGATCTTGTGTGTGGCTGCGGATTATTTTCTATAATCTCTTATTTGTCAAGTCACTTTTGATGTTTTTGCGTTTGGAGTGTTGCTTGAACATTTATGGCGCTCTGTGAGTCGATGCACAAACATAAACATCCACATTCTGTAGTGTTATGGTGCATGTGGTGTGAGGTAAAGAAGTACAAATACTTTGTTACTGTACTTAAGTAGATCTTCCAGGTATCTACTTGAGGGTGTATTTTTTGGGCCCGCTTTTCATATTTACTCCCTGTATCTGTACTTTCTACTCTTTACCTTGTCAAAGTAGAGAACGCATTCTGTCATTTCTGGTTGACGTCAGTTTTTTTAAAAATGTTTTTTGATTTCAAACATTCCGCATGGGAAATAACGTAAAGTGAATTCATTTATCCCGTATATACAGTCACCATAATACAACCTTGTGAGTGCGAATGGTTGTCCGTGTCTACATGTGCCCTGTGACTGACTGGCGACCAGTTCAAGGTGTAGTCCGCCTTTCACCCGAAGTCAGCTGGGATAGGGTCCAGCGCCCTGCGACCCTAACCCTGTGAGTGTGGATGGTTGTCTGTCTCTGTCTGTGCCCTGTGATCGACTGGCAACCATCCATCCATCCATTTTCAACACAGTTTATCCTGGTTAGGGTCTCGGGGCCCTGGAGCCTATCCCAGTTGACTTCGGGCGACCCTGAACTGGTCGACTGGCGACCAGTCTTTCTCCAAAAGTCTGCTGGGATAGGCTCCAGCTCCTTTTAAGAAAATGTAATGATATGATAATTACATGAATCAATAAAACCTTTAAGTATAACTACATACACTTTAAATACACTTGACGGACAGAAAGGGAACATAAGGATCCAGTTAGCATAGGAAGACATCTTGAGCTTTGTTTCTGCTGGGATGGTGTTTACTGTTTTAGAAATTGGCCCTCAGGGCCCTATTTTGGTGAACGGCATAAATCTGATACGGTGGGCTGCACAAGACTGTGCCAGAGGCCAATAAACCGGTGTTGGGAATTGGGAGTGTTTCCAGCCCACTTAAGTCACCGGCCAATCAAAGCGGCTCCTCTCATACCCTTCCAATGTGGTGCACTCAGAGCGTTACATGGAGACATCTCTGTGCGGAAGAGGCAACAGACACTGTGAGTGGGTATACGGAATTCCGCTGGAGACTTGCATATGTCAAAAGATCTCAATATCTGTCTGCCTCTGGTCCAATCAAATTCACCAAAATCGCGTTAGACCAGCGGTACAGAGCAACTTTCTGCAAAGGCACACACTCGCTACGCCGGACCGCCCAGCTGGGCACAGCCCCATCTCCCAAATTGGCAAACATATGCAGCTAGCCTCGCACTCACGGGAAAACCAGGACTCACTGGCATTTGTGCGCCACCGCAGATGTGCTGTCTGCAAAAATAGAGACCTCAATGTTATATGTGCTAAAAATAATTGATGCACTTAATTGATTTTGGCTTTTATATTACTCAAGGCAGCATGGTGGTTACCGTGTCTGCCTTACAGAAGTTTCCTCCAGATACACATTCACAAAACATGCATATTAAGTTACATGAAGACACAAAGTTGTCTGTATATTTCAATATGACTTTGAAAGGTTGTTTTTCTATATCTGCCTGGTGATCGGCTGACAACTAATCCAGGGTGTTCTGTACTGAGCAGCCATACACTTGCGCAATAAATAACATTTTCAATTCAGTGGTTATCATTACCTTTTCCTCTTCATGACAAAACCAAAAAACACAAACAAGCCAAAGAAAAAGCAAAAACACTGGTGTGATTGATCCTTAAACTGCTCACTGAGCTGACATCATTGACAGATTTGATCAAGTGCGGTATAATGTCACACATGATGATTGTTTGAACCCCGGGTTACATTTGACTATTGAGGAATATTTTTTTCCGGAAATATTCGGCTGAATTCCAAACTATGTGACTTTTAAGGCACTGTATAAACAAGTGATAACACAGCAGACATGAATACAACACGCATGAATCCAAATAGCGCTGCGCCTTTGGCAACAAGCCTGTTGACATGAGTAGGTGTTTTCAGAGACCCAGTAAAACCTGTTTTGACCCTCTAGCTTTGATAAACGTATTTTCACTTCCAAGTTAGCCTGAGATGTGTTTTTGATTATGTTTTACAAATATTTTCCCACCTTCAAATCTGTATACCCTGACAAATATTTTCTCAATTCATGGGTTTGACTGTTGGGTGCAAAAAAGTGCCCTGCTTGACAATAACATCCATTCTCCGTGTTTGTGCCCTGGAGGCATCTAATTTCTTCACAATACTAGCGCATTATGCTCAAAGGGGACAGGGCGCCTCATAGTGGCTTCCAAACAGTTTATGTCACAAGTCATGTCTGTACAGGCCAGACAGAACATTTACATCAGTGCGTGTGAAACTCATCTAGTGGTGTCAAACTGCACAAAGCAAAATGTCCAGCTGGAGGACGTTGCTCTAGGACTGTATTATTATTTCTGTACACTCACTGGAACTTCTGCATCTAATCAAATAGGATCAAAATTATACTATTACAACGATGTCACTGAGTTAAACATAAATCCTGGTGTGCCATGTATTTGTCATCTATTGTTAGCATTCTGCTTCCTGGTTCATGAAGGATGACAAAAGACATTATGAACATGTAGCCAAAAGACAAAACTAAATCCCATCCATCCATCCATTCATTTTCTGCACCGCCCATCTTCACCAGGCTTGCGGGCGTGCTGGAGCCTATCGCAGCTATCTTCGGGCGAGAGGCGGGTACACCCTGAACTGTTCGCCAGCCGATCGCAGGGCACATACAAACAAACAACCATTCGCACTCGCATTCACACCTACGGGCATTTTACAGTCTTCAATTAACATACCGTGCATGTTTTTGGGATGTGGGAGGAAACCGGAGTACCCGGAGAAAACCCACGCAGGCGAGATCGTATTTGAACTGTGAGGCAGATGTGCTAACCAGTCGTACACCGTGCCGCCTTAAAATTGAATCCTCTATTAAAATGTAATTAATTATTCCTTGGTACATGTGTCATCGTTTCACAAACTTTTGCTAGAGCTTGTTTAGTGTGTGTTGATACATACTTCATGTCTCGCAATATATGTCAGAAAGGTTCCAGGATTTGTGTGACAAAATATATATTTCAAATCCAATTCGCAAACTACAAGTTTTCCTCGAGAACTTTCCCAGCCTTCTCTGCCACTTGGAAAGATTCTTCCGGTATCCTCCGCAGCTCCGTCATCACGGCCATCTTGATATCGACATCTTCAAAACAGTTACCCTTGATGATCCTCTTGAGCTTTTGGAAGAAGAAGAAGAAAAAAAAACACAGAAAGAGCCAATTCTTTTGAGTAGGGGGTTGCTCCAGCAGGGTGCTGTTCAGCTCTGCCATGAACTGTTGCATTGTGAGCAGCCACATTGTCATGGTGAAACAGCCACAAGTTGTCTTGTCACAATTCTCCCTTTTTCTCACGCACTGAATGAAGCAAACACGGCAGGATCTCTATGATGATGTGCTGGTTGATCATCTGGCCCAGATTGAAGGGGGAAACTTTTAGTATGTGTTTAAAATGACTTTCATGAAACCAGGCCTGGAACCTTTGTGACACACACCATAGGCTGCTACTCCATTTGTATAAGAAGTATTGCGAGGTACTATTGTTGGTATCTGGTCAGTCTCTTCTCCATTGCTGTGAGTTAGTTTTGATTGATGTGTTTAATGCAGCATGGTTTTAGCAGTTTACAAACCCATCCGCAGATTCGGACCAGAAAAATTGAATTCTAAATGTGAACGTACCCTGAGACGCACAATCAAAAGAAAACTAAGATGACCAAACGCTTCCTTTTGCAATTTTGTGCTTGAATAAGGCTCACTTTTGGTTGACATTGTCAGAGATGTGTTAGTGTAGCAATATTTATTTATTTATTTGTTTATTTTTCCTTGTGGTTGTGTGTAACTGCACTGCACCATGCTGCAAACTGCTTCGCCAAGATGCAGTCACGAACTGGGCAAATTGTGCATACGGTATGTACTTAATGTGGCCAGTATTTGTACAGCACAGTTCAGGATTCAACCTGTTCTGTTCTGTGACATTTGCGTCACAGGGTTGGAGTCTTTCTGGGCCCGCACCCAAGTGAGAGTTTCCTCTGGCTAACACAGAAGGAGAATACTGGCATTTCCTTGCCACGACTGTGCCTGACATCTGTGACCACTCAGGGGGTGCACTCCCACTCAAGATGTTACTATCTTGAATTTCACGGTGATGAAATACAGATAGAAATGTGGGGTTTCTGCAAATTTGCCATATTGGCACTTTGTTGTCATACTTAATACATCCTGTATTTTGACTGACAGCTAACGACACAGTAGACCGTGTGTACTCATTTATCACCATCATCACTCCACATT
This sequence comes from Phycodurus eques, assembly GCF_024500275.1. NCBI lineage: Eukaryota > Metazoa > Chordata > Actinopteri > Syngnathiformes > Syngnathidae > Phycodurus > Phycodurus eques. The sequence goes on from NC_084535.1 coordinate 16,027,852, forward strand.
GACAGCTGTGGCCCACATGGCTGCTTATCAATGATTATCACTGAGACAAGTAAATGCTGAGATGAACACATGCATTATTATGAACTGTGACCCCCCCCCCAGGAATATGGAATCAGATGTACTGAGCTCCAGTACGTGCTGAGTGTCGTCTGTGTGCACTATTTGCTGATGAGTTTACATGCATAGTCACTGATGGTGCCCGCGGTACACTCGCCTGACTTTGGTGTGGGCAGCGTGGGTTCAGTTGCCACTCAGTGACGGCGCGAATGGTTGTCCATGTCTATATGTGCCCTGGGACTGACTGGTGACCAGTTCAGGGTGTAGTCCCCCTTTTGCCCGAAGTCAGCTGGGATAGGCTCTAGCGCCCCGCGACCCTAACCAGGATAAGCGGTGTTGAAAATGGATGGATGGATATCTGACAATAAAACTCCCCCTCTCATCCTCATTCTTCTTCTAACTCCTTCCATTTTGTTTGAAGACAGATCAACTCACCTGCTGCATTTTTATCGTGCTTAAACCTGATTGGTGGGTCTACAATTAAGCAATCATTTGTTCGGGCAGCTGATGGCTGTGTTTAACTAATTGGCTACGTGGGCTAATTTGACAGTTAGCACTTTGGAATTGCAAGGAAATGACATCATGACATATTTTCATGTCTATTGTGTACAAGTGTGTTTAGTGTTTTGTAAATCAGTGTGTGTGCTGTTTTGCAAAAAGTGTGAGGCTAACATTGTGCTTATAGCGGTACAAATCTGGGCTGATGTTTTGCTGCTTGAGAGTAAGGTTTTAATAATTGTGTAATACTTTTGATTTTAGTTTTTATGCAGTCAAAAAAATAACACTACTAAAACAGTATACGTGTAGGAGTAATAAAATTAAACACAAAAATATTGCACATCTAAAAAGTGTTAGTCTTTAATGAAGCATTGCACCTTGCATACAGTCTTATTTAGTGTGGCGTGTGTGTGTGTGTGTGTGTGTGTGTGTGTGTGTGTGTGTGATATTCACGACTTTGTCACTACTGTCTTTTATCCGGGTAATTATGCTGTGAAAATTAGCAGTGTGCAGACAATGATACAATTGAACATATAGTGCTCATCAGGTGAGTGTTTAGCTTTAAACTGCAAACTAGTGGTCTTGGTGTGACTTGCAGGTTACTGTTTGAGCGCTGAATAGAGAAAAATGTTACCCTTGATGAAACTGCCGACCTTTTATAACCTCTTTTATCTCATACAATGACTCCATCGCGATGCTTAAACTGGATCAAAAATAGACACTAGGTGGCGCTAGAGTATTAAAAAAGGAGCAACTTGAGGGAAGTATCCTTTGGGGCAGGCGTTCACTGAGTGATAGTTTGTGAGGGAAATTTAAGGAGCCACTCCCCTAAGACGACACAGAACATTTTCAGCATTTTATGACACCATGGCCATTGATTTTCAATTCTTAATGTCAGTAAAATATCTTGAAATATTGCCAGCATGCGTCTCAAAATGTAGTCAACATTTAATTTAACATTTAATAGTTAATTGTGATTAAGAATACAGAAAACAGAAATTGTGAGACACATGCTTTTCATTGGACAAATGATACTGCATGAGTGGGGTGCATGGCGAGTGTTTGTGTGAGTGTGTCAGCTACACTTTATCCATGTGTTATCGGTAAACAAGGAGAGCTGACGTCTGGCTGCCCGTCTTATTTGGCAGACACACTGACAAGTCTGGACGTCAGTGGCCATATTTTTCACCTATGATTCATACACACTTTATTTGGCTTGTGATGTGGGCTGCTGCAGGCATCCGGCCGGCTTCCACTGGTCTTCTCAACCACTCCCTCATTTCTTGGCACTTGACATCTTGAAGGTCTTTTTCCTCTTCAAGGCCTACGATGAGCTATTATCAACATGTGGAGATTAGTGCTCTTTTTTCAGCGTCTTTCTATTAAATTCTTAATGTCACTCACTAGCCTTTTTCCAGAGAACAACACAAACATTTAGTAGCCTACAATGCCTTTTTTTGTATTAAATTAAGGGGATTTCAGACATCAGTTCATGTTTGAATTTCCTTCATAAGCGACATAAACTTTTGAAGTCAAAGTTTGCTGGCAGCTGTAAATTTGTAACACTGCTATGACACAAAATACATTGTAGTCCTCTGACAACTGGCTCATCACCAAATTTTTAATGATGCTTATCTCTTGGATATACGCTAATTTGATTTTGTAAGATGCATTTTCTTTTACTGAAAATTCAGATTAAAAACTACAAATAACACCATGATACAGTCTAATAATATTTAACTTTTATTAATAATAATCTTTCCTGGAGCTGCAATTTTATCTAGATCCATGTTAAAATTCTACAAAATGTTTTCATTTCCTCAGGTGTGAGTACAATATTTAGAAATTATAAAATAACTGTTCTAAAAGGTCAAGGGTCAAGTCAACCTCTTGATATAAACATAAATTCTTGATAGAAATATAGGTGATTTTAAAATAATAACAAAGGGCAAGTAGAAAATGAACAAAAATTATATGGTGGGGGAAATGAATTAGAATAATTGAACACAGTTTATGATCTTGGCAATAAACATAGACAAAGAGGACAGTTGAGGAAAAAAGTAACACTCTCAGTGCATCTATTAGTATTCCTATGCTTGTGTGCATTATAGTCTATCCATCCATCCATCCATCCATTTTCTGAGCCGCTTCTCCTCACTAGGGTCGCGGGCGTGCTGGAGCCAATCCCAGCTGTCATCGGGCAGGAGGCGGGGTTCACCCTGAACTGGTTGCCAGCCAATCGCAGGGCACATACAAACTAACAACCATTCGCACGCACAGTCACACCTACGGGTAATTTAGAGTCTTCAATTAATGCATGTTTTTAGGATGTGGGAGGAAACCCACGCAGGCACAGGGAGAACATGCAAACTCCACACAGGCGGGGCCGGGGATTGAACCCGGGTACTCAGAACTGTGAGGCTGACGCTCTAACCAGTCGCCCACCGTGCTGCCATTATAGTCTATGGTCACTGTTAAATACTCTGATCACAGCAGGAACATTTTAATGCTAGGATTAAAGTTAAATTTAGTCTTAGTGTGTCCACGTGTGAGTTAAACAGTCACCTGACACAATCACTTATCATACATACAGATGGGACATCTTTCTGTGACAAAACCAGTGTGTTTTGTGTGTATGTGTGTGCGCACGTGTGAGTGTGGTTAGTGGTTTGAAAGAGGCTGACAAACGTCTGTCATATTTGCGGCATCACGTTGATGAAAAAAAAAAAAATCAAAAGATATTTCAACCCACAGGCCACTTGAAGTTATATTATGTGAGCAAATGTAAACGTATGTAAATTAGCACTCGTGCCCAATTGTGTGTCTTCTTGTTGAAGGAACACACACACACACACACACACACACACACACACACACACACACACACTTGATATTGCACATCAGCGAAGCAAATGAAGTATTGTCAACCACGTGCTTCGTCTTCATCGTAGTCTTCCTCTCCAATTACACATGCAAAAATCAAAAAATCTTGGTCACCGTTGAGCACTTATACAAATAGACAGGATTTGTATTAGCGGGAGACGCATGAGTGTGTGTGAAATTAATTTTGTGCTTTGGCATATTACAATAAGCATCAGGGATGGGCATTTGACTACATTTCCTTGACGACTATGATGATTGATTCATTGCTTTCGGTATTTCATTATTATTTTAATGGGATGGTAGAAGCTTCCTCTGAATGTTCTCAACTCCTCTTTCCATGCAGGTGATGTATTGAGTAGATTAAGAGCTTGCCATAGTGTCGCTGTAGCCCAAATTTCAACAGCTCATGCCATGTTTCTCGTCACTGGAGACTGCAAACGTGTTTAGACTGAATGAACAAGACCTCTGCTGGTTGAAACATTTCAACAATCAACTCCACAACTGATCAAATTTTTAAAACCATAAATCGATTATTGTGAGTTCCCCAATAGTTATTGGCGTACTGATGTAAGAAATAATTTGTCATGCTTTTATTATTACTGTAGGTTACTGTAAGTGAGGCGCATAAAACATACTATATGTATCGTATATCAAGTTTCAAAGTTAAATTGCTGCCCTTTAGTCTAATAGTCTCAACAGATCATAACGCATCATCATCATGGAGAGTACAATACTGTACATTTACATATAGCCAGCAGCTTGTTTGTTGACAAGCCACATCACTAGGTTAACTCCGGCACAATGTCATTTGATTCGTCATAAATTCATTTAGATATTGTAATAAAAATGGTTTACCCAGGCGTGCAAAATGTACTATCATTAATTTCATCCTGTTCACATAATTGGCTCAGCCCAATCATATTCAATAAAAGATTAATAGATTTGGTGCATTAGTGCTTCTCAAACCCGTGTGACATAGCTTTAGGGTCAGCAAAATAATTTGCAATAAATTATTATGTCGTACAATTAAAAAATAAGCGAATATCTAATTCAATGGTTAGCATTTGCGATCAGCATTAGCGCGTGATCAATTACCATTTTAGGTTAAAAACAAAACAAAACACTACCATTCAGGTCACTCATACATCATGTTACATGTACATTACACATCTAATAGTGTCTTAAAAATTACCTACAGACAGACGTTCCTCTGTCGTTTCTGGCAAAGTTTATCAGTGGTCCAACACTACGGCCGTCTGCAATAAATGTCTGTGTGAAACATTGGTTCCGGCAGGGCAAACATGGTTCTTGGCGGAACTTATTTTTCTTTTTTATTTCTTGGCAGAAATTCAGCGTCAACCTATTTTTGAAGTCGACCTAGCCGAGTTACTCCATTTTTTTCCCCCAGCCCTAGTTAAAAGTATAATTAAACTCTCTAGTCACTTTTTTGAAAAATAGTCCCTAAAGGGGTCGAAAAAGTCGCTAAATATACTGCCCAAATCACTATGGGATATATTCTGCCATTTACGCATCTTTTTTTGCGTGCCTGATTCACATAGCTTTCACTTACGCATATTCTCCCATTCACTTCATCCAGAACCACTGTGCATAACCTGTGATTTTGCACACAACCACCAGCGTGGCATGACTCATTGCAGTCTAATGCTGTCTGTAAATCATGGCACATAAGGTTTTCCTGAGACTTGTGAATGTCATTCAAATGCATTTGAAAACTATAGCACACTTGAAATATGAAAATACATTACGTAGCAGATGTGTCGTCGCCAGTGGGACGTTTGTGCCGTTGACGAGCACATCGCTCTCTCTAAGACGCTACACTTTTAAGTAACATTTCAACAAAGCTGTCATAAAAGTGTGAGGGAATGTTAACATTTGTTTGATAAAAAATAAAATAAAACTACTCACCAATTAATGCCACCACATTTGTCAATATTCACAATTTAAAATACTCACCATTGTTCATTGTGAAATGTTCACTTCTGTTGGGTAAAAATTATATAGCTAGGACAGAGAGACGTGTACTGCTTTACTATGGTATGGTATGCTAATAAGTTCCATTTGCTGTGTTATGGCCATCACATTTTCCTCAAAAAAAAAAAAAAAAAAAAAAAAAGCCAAAGACAATGGTGGCGTTAATCTATTAAATTCTCATTGAGGTGAAGTCTCATGAAAGTGTGTTTGCACCTTGTATGACATCCTACAATTGTGGCCTTGTTTTCCCAATGTATTTATTTTACAAATATTGTGTGACCAGGGAAATTTGACTTTGTACCTTCCACTGCACTACAGAAAATATATATACTGTATTACAAAAATAACTATTAGAGAAATCCTCCATTCCCTCACTTTACTTCCAGTGGAATAAATCACACAAGGCTGAGGTAATTTAAAGGTCATCAAAAGGTATAGTGCATGTGTAATGCACATGAATTCCGTTCTACATCATGTGTGCAACACAGTGAGACACGGGCATAATTAGTGCCAGCTCTGTGACGTAGACAACGTGAGGCCCAAATGGCTGCTGTGAGTGGCGGTAACAGCATCTCCTGCTTGAGCCTGCCTGCCCCTGTCTCTGACTTCATTTCCTCTAGCTCTGACGCAGATACCCACCCTCCCCCCACCTCTTTCCCAACATGCACACACGCACACACACACACACACACACACACACACACACGCACACACACACACACACAGCCGAGCCCCCCCTTCTCTCATCATGTTTTTTTCTCACTCATTTGATTCTTTTATTTATTTATTTATTTTTTAAAAATTCAAATGCTAAGCATATACCTGAGTGGTGTCTGTCTAGCCAAGCTTCGTCTCTTGCTTTCAAATTGTAAACCACGTCATGTGCTGCCCTGCAGTACCGTTTTTGGAGCCTGGATGGCGCCTTGCGCCCTCTCGCCCTTTCTCTCTCCCCACCCCTCTCTCTTTCATCACTTTCCTCCAGCCGCACACCTGTCTCCAATCAGCCCTCGTCACCACTGACATATAAGCCTGCCTGTTCCCGGAAATCCTCGCTAAAGTATTGCAGTTACTTCCAGCGGTACCACGGCCCATTTACCTCATGTAAACCTCTCTATTCCTCGTTCCCTTTTTGACTCCTGTGTCTCTCCTTCTTCTCAGCGTTTCCCCCCGTGTTCCTGATCCACGTCATTCCTGCCGCCAAGCCTGCCACCTGTCCTCGCCACTGTCTGCCAACCCACCTAGGACCACCTCAATTACCTTTCCTAAATAAACCGTTCATCATAATCTATCTGCCTCCCCCTGCTCTTGGGTCCAGCTCCTCTCTATATGTGACAGAGTACTTCGGCCATTATGGACCCAGCAACCTCTGAGGCGCTTAAGAACGCACTCACCATCCAAGGCGCTCACATAGGAAGTCAAGAAAAGACTGCAAGAAATCATGGAATCACTACACTCCTTCACGGAACAAGTATCCCTGCTTTCCTCGAAGATGCAATCCGACCTTCCTCCTGTAAGTAGTACTCCTGAGCCCGCAGCCTACGAGCCACCCCGCTTCCCGTACAAGGAACCTCATGTCCCTCTGCCCGAGCCCTACTCCGGGGACCTCGGTGCATGTAGCCAGTTTTTACATAATTGCTCACTCGTTTTCAATCTTCAACTGTACAGTTATCCCACCGAACGATCCAAAGTAGTATATGTCACTAACCTCCTCTGTGGCAAAGCAGCAAAATGGTCCACTTCCTTATGGCACAACTCCTCCCCGGTACTCCATTCATTCGATTCCTTTTCCTCCGAACTCCGTGAAGTATTCGATCACCTCGTTCAGGGCAAAGAAGCCACCCGTCGTCTCCTCACGCTCGCTCAGGGTGCTAAATCCGTAGCGGAATACTCCATTGAGTTCCGTATTTTTGCGGGTGAATGCGGGTTGGATGATGCTGTACTTAGGGGGATTTTTTTTCCATACGGCCTCCCTGAACAACTCAAAGACGATCTCGTGGTTCGGGATGAGCCGAGCTCGTGTTCCGGGATGAGCCCTCCTCTCTCGAGGATCTCATCGCCCTTTCCATCCGTCTGGACAACAGACAGCGAGAGCGAGGCTCTGCTCGCGCAAAATCTTTCCCACTCCGAGCACCACGCCATCAGTTTCTCACCCGCTTCCTGCAGTGTCTACTGCACTTTCGTCACTCCCTGTTGCACCCGATGAGCCCATGCAAATTGGTCAAACACGTTTAGATCCGCAGGAACATCAAGCATTGTGTCATCCAGAGGCTGTGCATTTACTGCGGTCAATCTGGTCATTTTATTTCCTCTTGCCCTGTCCGACCAAAAGACCAGGCTCACCGTGAACCAAGAGCATCGTGGTGAGCCAAACCTCCGTTCCCTTTAGCTCTCCCTCCCATATGACCGTTCCCGCTTGCATCATATTTTCTACTCATAACACACTCATTACTGCCCTTATTGATTCCGGGGCCAATGACAATTTTATTCATGAAGATATAATTCACGAGCTCCAAATCCTTGTCCAACCACTTCCGTCCCCAAAAAAACGTCACAGCCTTGTATGGCTGAGTCATTTCCCCTGTCACCCACCAAACATTGCCTATCACGCTCCTCATTTCCGGTAATCACAGTGAAAACATTTCCCTCTTTGTCATTCCTTCCCCTGAGACCCCCTTAGTTCTTGGTATTCCCTGGCTCCAAATTCATAACCCCGCCTTAGACTGGACTCCTTTATCCATCACAGGATGGAGCCCTCATTGCCATTACCACTGTCTGCTCTCTGCCATTCCACCCTCAGAAGACCCCCCCACCCTTTGCCGCCCCAGTGGACCTCTCACAAATTCCCGAAGAGTATCATGACCTCATGACCAGTATTCAGCAAGGACTTGGCAATCTCTCTAACACCCCCACCCCCCCACCCCTTCACCCGCATCGCCCATACGACTGTGCCATTGACTTCTTGCCGAGAGCTCCACTTCCCACCAGCCGACTGTTCAATCTCTCCCGTCCGGAGAAAAAAGCAATGGCGGATTACATCAGGGACTCACTGGCTGCTGGACTCATACGACCCTCCTCGTCTCCGGTCGTGGAAAAGAAAGACACCACTCTCCGCTCATGCATAGACTACCGTGGATAACATAACTATAAAACAACAAGTCACTGCTACCCATGATTGACCCGTCCTTTGAACCCCTTTGTGAAGCTCAGATTTTGACCAAATTGGACCTCCGAAATGCCTACCATCTCATCCGTATCCAAGAGGGGGACGAATGGAAGACCACCTTCAATACTCCTCTCGGAAATTACGAGTACCTGGTCATGCCATTTGGCTTAAACGCCCATGCAGTTCACCAATCATTTATTCATGACGTCCTCCGTGACATGCTCAACTGGTTTGTGTTCGTGTACCTTGATGACATCCTCATCTTCTCCCGCTCCCCCGAAGAACACCACATGCATGTGCGCAAGGTCCTCCAGCGCCTTCTGAAGAACCGCCTGTTTGGCTCCTCAGTACATTTCCTCGGCTACATCATTGCGAAAGGAAAACTACAACCGGACCCCACCAAGATCCAAGCCATCACCGACTGGCCCATCCCCACAACCCGGAACCGCAACGCTTCCTCTGATTTTCAAACTTCTACCGTCGATTTATCTGCAACTACAGCAAGGTCGCAATGCCCCTCACCAGCCTCACATCCACCAGTTCCCCCTTTCAGTGGACCCCGGCAGCCTCCCATTCTGCGCCACCCTGACCCCTCCCTCCTGTTCGTGGTGGAGGTTGACGCCTCGGACTCCGGAGCTGGAGCTGTCCTCTCGCAGCGGAACCCCATGACCCAGAAACTACACCCCTGTGCTTTTTTTCCCCTGTCGCCTATCCCCTGCGGTGAGGAATTATGACGTCGGCAACCAGGAGCTGCTGGCCATAATTTGGGACCTGGAGGAATGGAGGCACTGGCTGGAGGGGACTGAACAGCCATTTCTCATTTGGACAGACCACAAAAACCTCGCTTACCTCTGTTCCGCTAAATGTCTCAACCCCCGACAAGCTCGCTGGTCACCATTCCTGAGCAGGTTCAATTTCAGTCTCTCCTTCCGTCCCGGTTCCCATAACACCAAGGCAGCTGCCCTGTCCTGTATTCACTCACCACCCTCCAGCTCAGCAGAACCCGAACCCATTCTCCCATCCTCCTGTTTCATTGGAGCAGCCACGTGGATGATCGAGCAGGTGGTCAAGGAGGCTTAAAAGAACCAACCTGATCCCTAGACCGGGCCTCCAAACCACCTGTTTGTACCGGATTCTGCACGTTCTGAAGTCCTGCAGTCCTGAAGTCCTCTAAACTCACTTGTCAGCCTGGCATCACCCGTACTACCCAGTTCATCCAGCAGCACTTCTGGTGGCCAAGACTCATCAAAGACACCCGTGAATTCATCCAAGCCTGCTCCAGTCTGCGCTAGAGGGAAGTCTTCCCATCTACCCGAAGCTGGCCTATTGCGCCCCTTGCCGATTCCAAGCCACCCTTGGTCTCACATCGCCGTGGACTTCATTACCGGCCTGCCCCCCTAAGAAGGGTAACTCAGTCATTCTCACTATCATTGATCACTTTTCCAAATGTGTCCATTATGTGCCCCTCCCCAAACTCCCGTCCGCTCTTGCATGTGTTCAAACTCCATGGTATCCCCATCGACATAGTCTCCAATAGAGGTCCCCAGTTTTCTTCTCAGGTGTGGAAGGAAGTCTGAAAGGCGGTGGGCACAGCAGCCAGCTTATCCTTGGAGTATCATGAGCGGGCCAATGAATCCCTGGAATCAGCTCTCCCCTGTGTGTTCGCACACAACCCCTCCTCATGGAGTACATGCCTCCCCTGGATCGAATACACTCACAACTCCCTCACCAGCTCCGCTACCGATATGTCCCCGTTCATGTCTTGCTATGGTTTCCAACCCAGACTATTCAAAGTACAGGAGCAGCCGGTGGCAGTTCCAACCGTACAGGATCACCTCCGGAGAGTGCAGGCCGTGTGGGAGGACGTCTGGGCGACGTTTGCCCGGTCCGCAGTATGTACCAAGCAGCGTTGTGGACCGTCATCGCTCCCCTACGCCCGAATACAAGGTGGGTCAATCCGTCTGGCTTTCCTCCCACTTCAAACAGAGTCCTGTAAACTTTCCCCTTTACCAAAATCATCAATCCCACTTCCGTCCAATTGAAACTTTCACAGTCCTTGAAAATTCACCCCACGTTCCACGTTTCTTTGCTTAAGCCTGTCTCCACCTGCGCCCTGAGCCCTCCGGCTGAGCCTCCTCCGCCCCCCCCCGGATTATTGACAACCATCCGGCCTTCACGGTGTCGCGCATCCTCGGTGAGGCCTAGCGTTAGGGGGTCCCAGTACCTGGTCAACTGGTAAGGGTATGGGCCGGAGGCTTGGATTTCCCGGAAGCTCATCCTAGATCCCTCTCTTTTGGATGACTTCTATGCGGCTCAGGATGCCGGGAGGTGGCCGGTGGGGTGGGGGGGTAATGTCATGTGTAGCGTTTCTGGAGCCTGGATGGCGCTTTGAGCCCTCTCTCTCTCTCCCCTCCCCTCTTTCTTTCATCACGTTCCTCAAGCCGTACACCTGTCTCCAATCAGCCCTCGTCACCACCTACTTATAACCCTGCCTGTTCCCGGAAATCCTCGCCAAAGTATTGCAGTTACCGTATTTTCACGACCACAAGGCGCACTTAAAAGTCTTAAATTTTCTCTAAAATGGACGGGGCGCCTTATAGTGCGTGGCACGCCTTGTGTGGACCGAGTTCCAACATCTATAAATGTTGTTGTGTGATGAGAGCTCTGCTTGACTTCCCCCCCCCCCCCCCTGCTGCTTATACAGAGGAAAAGCAGACGTGGCTGAGGACAGCATGTGGACGTAAAGGGGGAAGGGTGCGTGAAGGAGGACGCTAAAGCCACGCCCCAGTAGGTATATAGCGTCGGGGTGTGCATTGTGCAAAACATCAATTTGGCTAAGGACCCCCCTGAAATGACACCTACGAAGAGACGAGTTTACGAAGCACAGTTTAAACTGCAAGCTATCAGTTACGCGGAGGAACATGGGAATCGAGCAGCCGCGAGAGAATTTAAGATCAACGAATCCATGGTTCGCAAGTGGCGGAAGCAGGAAGACGAAGCTGAGTTTCCGCAGAAACAAGGCGAGGTGGCCCGAGTTGGAAGACCAACTCGAGCAATGGATTAATGAGCAATGAACAGCCGGGAGAAGCGTCTCTACAGTCACCATTCGACTGAGGGCAATAACACTTGCAGAAGAAAGGAAAATCGAACATTTTCAACGAGGTCCGTCTTGGTGCTTTCGTTTTATGAAACGGCGCCATTTATCCATCCGGGCAAGGACTACCGTGGCGCAGCAACTTCCAGCGGATTACAAGGAAAAGCTGGCGTGAGAGCGATGGATGACAGATGGCGAACACAGCTTTACTAAGACTAGGAGGCAGCGCCTGGTGAGTTACGCCACCATATGTGAATGGATTGGGGATGCTTGGGCTAACGTGTCTGTTTACACTGTTGTTCGAGCTTTCGTAAAAACCGGCCATTTCTGAGGAGCCGCACGGCAACGAGACTGACTCCAACGAGTACTAGAGGGAACCTGGCGTGTTTGATTATTAACTTGCCCAGCTGTTCATTTCAGATACAGAAGATGAGGACTTTGATGGATTTGTGGATGAGGATTAATCAAAAAATAACATGAGGACATTGTTAAATACTTCAATAAAGCACAACCGAACTCAGTTTTTCTCCCACTGCCTTTTTAAAAACATTGTTTTAGCGTGCAGGCATGCTACCGTATGTTTTAAGCTAGCGTATGTTTTACCATGTCTGCGCCCAATAATGCGGTGTGCCTTATGTGTGTGTTAAATACAGAAATAGACCCTATAACTGAGACTGCGCCTTTTAATATGGTGCGTCCTGTGGTCGTGAAAATACGGTACATCCAGCAGGTACCACGTCCCATTTACCTCACATAAGCCACTCTGTTCCTCGTTCCCTTTTTGACTCCTGTGTCTCTCCTTGTTCTCAGCGTTTTCCCCCGTGTTCCTGATCCACGTCATTCCTGCTAGCTGCCTGTCCTCACCACAGCCTGCCACCTGTCCTCGCCACTGCCTGCCAACACACCTAAGACCACCTCCATTACCTTTCTTAAATAAAACTTTCATCATCTATCTGCCTCTGCCTGCTCTTGGGTCCAGCTCCTCTCCATACGTGATACCACATTCTCTTTCATTCATAATTGTGCTGGTAGTGTAGTGGACGTGCAATCTTCTAAGTTAAAAAAGAAGCCTAATACCTCACAAAAATGTAATTGTGCGTTTCTTAAGGATTACCTAGCTACACAAATTTAAGGAAGTTATCTGTATTTATTTACAATATATATATTTATTTATGTATTTATTTATCTATATATCCATCCGTCCATTTTCTGTACCGCTTACCCTCGCTAGAATTTATTTATATTTATAAGAACATACATCTATAGAGTATGATATTGAACAACACAAAACTATAAATTTAATGCTGGATGCAGAATCCACCATATCCCATAAGGCCTCACGATGCAGAAAACAGTGCCTCAGAGAGGATGTATCACCCTACACCAAAGTTAGCTGCCGTTATCCTCCTCACGTTGCCATAAAAGGCAACCCTTCGCTTGATCAGCCTGTTTCCTGTTGACGAGCCTGCACTGCCTGCAAGTCATATTAGTTAGATGCATCATGCATGTAATCGGTGTAACCCTTACACCCCCAATTAGAATGTCAAGCATGCAGCATCTTGCATCTAGTGCAGTCACAAAACAATAACCCCAACAGTGAAATACTTTTTGGTAAAATTATTCTTTATTAATTTAATTTTCCCGTGCTAACCTCTAAGTTCTATGCAAAGTCAATTTCAAAATGAATCTAATTAGTAAAATAACATTGTAATATCTAAACTTGATTTGAACACTGAACCTCAGAACTGTGAGGATGACTTGCTAAAACTACTGTTGCTGCCTGTTTTATAATGTACTGTGCTATTAAATGTGTACTAAATGTTTGGTTTCATGGCATAAATCAAGGCATCTGCATTATTATCCTTCTCTTATCACTAAATGGTTTCTTCATATTTGTCATCCACAAGTGTGTACTATTTTTTTTTTTATTATAGCAACATTATAGGCAGAATTATGGTACTCGTGTGTGCATTTTGTGTCCTATTCTGTCAAGTAAAAAAAAAAAATCCAGAGACCTTACTAACACAGTATACCACAAAGAGGAGTAGAGCCAGGCAAACTGACTGTTACGTAATGTCAGATATACTGTTGCTGACAAGAGGGAGAAGTGTAAGATGAATGCCTCTCATGTCCTAATGGCGACTTCGCAGTAAAATCCAAACAAAGATGTTGAGAACATTGAGTTATAAACAAAGATGTCATCTTTTCTCTGGGGCCTGTGCGTGTGTCTTCTCTGGGTGTGTTTCATTTACTCCAGTATGACAGCCACTCTTACAAGGCAGCTACTTTAATGATGTGATCTGATTTGTATTTCCATTAACCTAAATTATGTACTTATCTCACATTTGTCCTAATGGATCGCGGTGCACAGTGACGTCCATTGACGTCACAGTGAGATGATCCGCAGTACAGTCGCATGCAAATTTGTCCACGTCGGCCTTTGTGGTGTAAATGTAGAGCTGCTACTTCTTCTTCTAATGATTGCATTTTCAGACAAATGAAGAGTGATCTGCCACTTGGTTGTCGAGCTAGTTAAGAGCCAAGCTGTGAAGATGTGCATAGCTTCCTCAGCCCCCCAGGGACCCTGTATTTTCATGGGCCTGCCTCTGACGTCAATGCGCCGGCTGTCCTGTGGATTGTCAGAACAGACTATTCAATTGGGGGGAGGGGACTGCATGTCTCTGTGGTGTGTGTGGGCGTGTGTGCATGTGTGTTTTGCGTGTTGTGTGAGAGAGTGCCTGTATGCCTCTATGACCATGCACCTCACATCTCAGGCCTGTGTGCGTGTGTATGCAGTGCACAAAAAAAGCACCTACATTTCCTTGAATTGCAAATGTACTTAAGTGGATAAGGTCGGTAATAAGGGGGTAGGGGACAAATGTGAGTGTGTGAACAAGCACACACGTCTGGGGATGCTGGGAGACAGAGGTTGTAGTCATCAGGAGAATGTTTGTTCAAAAACAGCCGAGGGGGCAGAACGTTTCATCATGGCCGCCGACCACTTTGAGTCAGATGGTGATCCCATTGTGGACGCGAGTGCTGCTATGACCAGAGGAACGACTCTATACATATGACAGACAGACAAACATATTGTAGATAGATATTGTACTGGCGATAGATAGATCATGACTTATGCCATATAGTAAAACACCATCCTTAAAAAAACACGAATGTGGCTAACTCTCTTTGGCCCAACTCTCTCTGGCCCTTTTTTAAGAGCTTTGGATGACTTCACTGGGGGATCAGATAGGGAGTTGTGGCATCTCTTGTGATCTCCCACATTTCCCTTTAGGTTATTCATCCAGAACCGTTTCACATAAACTCATGAACGGCCAGTCACGAACTTTACAGGGAACATTTTAAATCATTTGTTTTCTATTTGAATCCAATTAATAAGCTATTTGAAAGCCAGAAAGAGCTCTTCATCTATTCTTTTTTGGTTTTTAATCGATATCCTGCTTCGAGTGACTGAGAGTGTTGGGGTTTTGCTCGTCTGACTTCAGTGCACACAGCGTGAGTTTAATTCCCACTCAGTGACAGTGTGAATCTGTGTGTGAATGGCGGTCATTCAATGTGCCCTGTGACTGACTGGTGACCAGCCCATGGTGTAGTCTGCCTTTCGCCTTAAGTCAGCTGGGATAGGCTTCAGTTCCCTGCAATGTTAATCTGAAATTAATTGGAAAGCCCCCAAGCCAATAGATACATTTTGCATTCCTATAAGTACCGTATTTTCACGACCATAAGGCGCACCATATTAAAAGCGGCACTCAGTTACGGGGTCTATTTCTGTATTTAACACATCCATAAGGCGCACCGCATTATTGGGCTAGTAAAACATACGCTATCTTAAAACATACAGTAGCATGCATGCACGCTAAACAATGTTTTTAAAAAGGCAAACTTAGTTCAGTTGTACTTTATTGAAGTATTTAACAATGTTATTACGCTCGTTATTTTTTGATCAATCCTCATCCACAAATCCCACGGCGCTCGCAACTTCACTTTGAATGTCCTGTTTACACCAATGTCCAGCGGTTCTTCAAGCCTCCCGGAATGATGGCAAGCTCCGAGTTATTGCACTCAGTCGAATGGTGACTGTAGAGACGCTTCTCCCGGATGTTCTTTGCTCATTAATCCATTGCCCGAGTTGTTCTTCCAACTCGGGCCACCTCGCCTAATTTCTGCGGAAACTCAGCTTCGTCTTCTTGGCACCTCCACTTGCGAACCATGGATTCGTTGATCTTGAATTGATCTTGAGTTAATCTTACTCGATTCCCATGTTCCTCCGCGTAACTAATAGCTTGCAGTTTAAACTGTGCTTCATAAGCGTGTCTTTTCGTAGGGGCCAGTTTCGGGGGTCCGTAGCCAAACCGATGTTGTTTTGCACAATGCACACCCCGGCACTATATACCTACTGGGGACATACCTTTAGCATCCTCTGTCACGTATACCGTTCTCCCTTTAACGTCCGCATGCTGTCCTCAGTCACGTCCGCCTTCCTCTATATAAGCAGCGTGTCGGCAGGAAATGCTCCCCGTCAGTCAAGCGGAGCGCTCACCAAAGTCACACAATAACATTTACAGATTTTGGAACCCAGTGCACACATAAGGCGCGCCACATTATAAGGCGCCCCGTCCATTTTGGAGAAAATGTAAGACTTTGAAGTGCGCCTTATGGTCGTGAAAATACGGTACTGTATAAAGATAAGTTAATCATTGGTAAACAAAAGTATAACTACTCAATGTTAGCAAAAATTTCCACAAGATACGTAACAGAGAGGGAACTGGAAACCGTTTATTGTCTTAGCATGTTCTCAGCTACATGCTTTTTACGTTAAGCATCTGCTTGATTGAATTTTTTTTTTTTCTGCATTGTATTATTTATGATGATTAAACCACATTTTTTTACTATTAGTGTGTATTTTTCCTGTAAATTGGTGGAACTTCAAATTTTACCATTTTAAAGCATTCATTCAACTTGGTATTAAGGACACTGAATATGTTTGTAGGTCGCATTTAGTTGCATATGGAGGCAAATTGTTCAAAACAACTCAGTACGATGCAGTGCAGTTCTAAAAATAAATATGTTAATTATTATTACCTCTCTGACTGTCAAGCAAAACTAAAGTGATACACTGACTTGCAAGGTTTTCAAGATAAGACCCATTGCTTGGCCGACTTTTTGTTGTGGCTTGCGAACAAAAATTTAGGATACGAGTGCTAGATGGTAGCAGCGAACGTAATTCAACTTACTTCACAACAAGAAGCAATGTGGCCAGTGACCAAGTCATGTACACCAGAAGGAGCACGGGCTGGAACAGATGAATGGAATTTACATTATTTTCAATGGGGCAACAGATTAGAGACAACAATGTTTTGAGGTACGTGGTCATGTAATGAATTAAACCCGTCACTCAAGGAACCATTGTATATTATTTGTAAAGATAAGTTTTGTTTACCACCAATCCCTCATACTTTTTTAACCTTCTCCCTATATTGAACATCCATCCATCCATTTTCTGAGCCGCTTCTCCTCACAAGGGTCGCGGACGTGCTGGAGCCTATCCCAGCTATCATCGGGCAGGAGGCGGGGTACACCCTGAACTGGTTGCCAGCCAATCGCAGGGCACAAACAAACAAACAACCATTCGCACTCACAGTCACAACTACGGGCAATTTAGAGTCTCCAATTAATGCATGTTTTTGGGATGTGGGAGGAAACCGGAGTGCCCGGAGAAAACCCACGCAGGCACGGGGAGAACATGCAAACTCCACACAGGCGGGGCCGGGGATTGAACCCCGGTCCTGAGAACTGTGAGGCAGACGCTCTAAGCAGTCGGCCACCGTGCCGCCTATATTGAACATGTAAAATTAATATTTCATATGTAGCTGGCTTTTTTGCCAAATTGCACCATTAATAAAATGGGGGAAAGATTTACAGCAATTTATATGTACCTTTTTACACTGCTTTCTACAGTGGAAGTGAAATGCGACAGAATGCGTCAGAGAATTCATTATGTTCTACAGTACGTGACCTCTGAATGGACCAGCTGTTAAGAGAGTGTAGGAATGCTGGTGATTGATAGCGCAAATGCTGACGTAACCTGCCGCCGCTTCCACACCTTCCTCTCTGACTCTTGATATGATCAAAATATAGCGCTGCGGCACAGAGGGTTTACGCTGGATCCTGTTGCGTGACCACTCTGGCGAGCTGCTGAGGTGCACTCAGTGCTAATAAGTCAAATGCACATCTTTGAATACTGGGCAGATAGGGAGATCTTTTCATTTTGGACACCAGGATCGGTTCACAAAATATTCGATGATTAGATTGGAACCATTTCACCTCAAATAAATATTTAACAAATGTTCATTACTTTAAGATTGTTAGGTCTGTATGGTAGATGCCAAAATTGTTGGGAGCAATTCATAGGCATGCAGACAAAAAAGACTATACCCACTTGCAGTTGTAAGGTTTTACATATGAGGACATAAAAAACAAACAAAAAAGAAAATATCTGGAGTAGGGGTCAAGTAATTGATTATTACTTTTCAAATATTATGTTTATATTAACTTTAAAATGTTTTTTTTGTTCCCAACAACTGGTAAAGGGATCAAGTAGTCTACTCTGTAGTTATTTTAAAAATATTATGTTTGTATTTACTTATAAATTTGAACATTTCCCTCAGATATCTTTATTTTATGAAGACGGTACAGTTGTGCTCAAGACCACACTATTCAAGACCAAGACTTACACGAGACCAGAACTCACCGAAACAAGACAAGATTTGTGTGAGTCGAGACCGAGTCAAGCCAAGAACATAAAAATCAATTTTAAAAACCACGACAAGTTTGAACAGTTACAGTAAAAAGCATTCTGTCTTTCATTTTCATTTTCTTTTAAATAAATGTGACAGCCAAAAACATGGTGTCTGCAACTATTTCAAATCGTAATTGTTTTATTGATCAGTGCTGGTCTCGATCTGTTCCCATGGAAATCTTTTTAAAATGCGGTCTTGGGACCGGTCTCAAGTGTTACAACACTAGAAAACAGACTGCTTCAAGGTTGAAACGGAATGAACGCTACCTCCCCTGGTTACAGCCGACAAGGACGTACATGTCATTTTACCTCAGTTGCTTCGAAATGATAATTAATTCCGCAATTAATATCATCACTTTGTCACTTTACTGGTCATTGTGCCCATTCCTAATCTGATAAATAGCAACTGCCTCTCTAAGGTCATTACTAAGCATTGAGTCAACACGAAGGCGCAGGCCAACAAATAGCTTAAACTTCCACACTTAGTGAGGCCTTCACACTTACACTTGCTTAACTTGTCACACACTACTTGACGTCCATTTAGGGTTAGTGTGTGATTGTATTTGTCCTGATATGTAAAACCTTGGGCTTGAAAGAGGGGATTGGTGATTCTTTTTGTCTATCAAACTGGTTGCCCTTCACATTAATCAGTACCCAATAAGTATCTCTGTTTGAAAAAGGTTGGTGAACCCTGGCGTAAGGTAACTGCACTAGTAATTCCGTGATTTCTGCCTCTTCTTGAATGACGAGATACTATGATTTCATTTCAACAAGGTTTTGTTGACTATAATACAATTAAACTGAGTTGTGCATTCAGGCCTTTAGGAATCTCCTGATTCATTAGTTTATGCCAATACAATACTGTAATGTACTGTACTGTGTATGAAAGTACAACTGGAGCCTTGAGAGTAGCACGAGGCCTTTTGTGAAGCCATAACTCAAGTCGATTGTTATTCACGTCACACAAGAGACCTTTATATGGAATCTCTTGTTAGATAAGAGACAACTTAGACCTTGGTAAATCGAATATTTAGACTAACACTCCACGCATTCTCACGCCATCGACTGAATGTCTCGTTCACCCAAAGGCTGGATTCAAACTGCACGGAGTGCCCTATTCCTATTTAGTTCTTATATACTATATTCTGTAAATGCAAATGTCCAAATTGCAACAACACAAGTGTCTAACAAACGGCAGACACAACATAGTAAATAAATAATAAATAATAGTAGCAATATTAAATATTACATACTGTTTAGTTGGCCTGGACTGATGCTCCATCTATTGGTTTAGATGAGCATAACCTCACTATTACTGCCATTGTTTTTGTCAGGTAATGTTCTACGCACCGCTTATGTGCTGCGTTTAGACCATACTTAATGTTCTATTCTTTCGCTTTTGTTTAGATTTACAACAAATGCTTTTAATGTGGTTATTAGTGTTGAGCTGCCTAGAACTCACTGATCGCTGTATTTCAATGGCATCAGGCTTGCATTGACAGGCTACGTATACCAGATCCGTCCATTTCTGCTCTTCTCTCATTGGAAGATATTGTATTACTTTACTTACTTTACCCTGCCATGATGTATATCTACAATGTGACACTTGGAAGCAAAAAGTCTGAATTGTGTCACTTGAATCGTTTAGTCCAGCCAAATACACTCTGTGATTTCACGAAAAGAATTTGTTTCGATTAACGCAGTTTGGTTGGCCAGCTCACAAATGCACTAGTTTGTGGAGTGGCGTAAAAACATCTGCCTATTGATCAGAATATCACCCCTCATTTAAATGTGTCCGCACCGAAAAGTTCATATGGATAGAAAAAGTATGTTCATGTAATTCTCTTGGCTCTGTATTTTGCAGTCTCTCTGCTACTCAGAGGTTGGCATGCCAACTACCCATATAGTGGGTGGACCTACACTGAGTCTAGGGGGGCTAGTCACTGTTTTAGCTAAAAATAATAACAACTCTTTTAAGCATTTGTACTTCTGAGATAAAAGAGGACCTGTGTGACAACGTTTTGCGTTTAGGCATGCTCGTACAGGTACGGTATGTCACAACCAAAACAACCATCGGGGACCACATGGCTTTATGTAACGTTAGTGTTTCTAACGCTTCTTCAACACAATGTACTGCCATATTAGTTACAAACATTACAAACAACAATATTTAAAAAATGATTTTTGGATAAACCGGACAGGCATTAGGTGGCACGTGTAGTTTTTCTTTAGAAAGTGATATTGCCCACTAATGGGCTTGCATGCTATCAACATTACAGCATTTTCAGTAGTTTCTGTGTGATTGGCTCATTTTGAGTTTCGGTTCCCAAAACCGTTCCAGTTTTTAATAATTCATTTTCAGTGGGTCTTTTTGATGGAATTTTGTGACTTTGGTGGTACTTGCAGTAGTCTTGCACAAAGCATATGCTCCCAGCAGTCACAACATTACACTTGTCACTAATGACCGCAAATGTTTAATAATCCTAATCGAATCCTAATTTATGACTCTACAAAGAAAATAACTCACTGCATTACATAGGACTTGTATGCATCCATTCATTTTCTATAGTTCTTATCTTTATTCGGGTCATTGAAGCTAACATGGACATGGTGAGCAGGAAGGCCAGAGCTGAGATTCAAACTCTGAAACTCAGAACTGTGAAGCAGACGTGATAACCACTTTTTCACCGCGCAGCCTCTGCCGACTACAATCGCAATAATATTTGTCTATCCATCCATCCATTCTCTGTACAGCTCATCCTCCCGGGGTTGTGGGCAGGGCTTGACTCTGATTTCCCAGAGTTACTAGCCACTCAGCATTTTTACAAACCGCAATTTTGTTGTTGGGAAATAAGAGGTGTACATTCATTAACATGGAGTGGGGTTTGGGGGGGGGGGGTTCCCCTGTCGAAATACAACCCGCCAAAGTGGCTAGTGGGAGTGGCTGCTGAAATTTACCCGCATTTTGTTAATGTCAAGCCCTGGTTGTGGGTGAGCTGGAGGCCATCCCAGCTGACTTTGGACAAGAGGCGGGTTACATTCTGAACTGGTCACCAACCAGTCGTGAGGCACATATAGACAAACGGCCCGACACACTCAAATTCTTACGATGGACAATCTGGAGTCTTCCACTCACCTAAGAAGCATGTTTTGGGATTGTGGGGAGCCTGGTAGGATGCCGGAGTACCCTGTGAAAACCCAGGCAAGCATAAGGAGAACATAGAAACTCCAACCAGAATGGCCGGTGGCCCGATTCGAGCACCTGACCTCAGAACAGTGTGTCAGATGTGGCAGTCTTCTACCATGCCACAATACTAAACCTTGTTGAAATAATACCAATCTCTAACAGTGTCAATCAAGATTTGACATTAACATTTGTTATATATGTATGTTATGTTATATTTTTTTTCATACAGCTCTTGCGTAATGTCGTGGTCAGTGAGCTAGTGTCATATATATTTTTTAGGATATTCTATCAGAAAACCTCACCACCTCCAATCAAAGAAGCGAAGAAAGGCGCATGTGTCCTTTTATTGTGAAACCAAAGAGGAAAATGTTTGCTTGCGGCTGACTTGACACCATGCACGCGCTTTGCCTTTCCGCGTGCGCGCGTGTGTATGTGCGCGTATTTGACTGCGCTGGCTTCGTGCGCCGTCGCTCAGTCTTCTGCTGCACATCCACGGCGGAGCTAGACGCCGAGGAGGCGGACGGACTGGAGCTACACCTCGGCCAGCGGTGCTGGGTGGAGGTGCGGTGGTGGGGGGGCAGCATACGACCCTCCTAGCCCTTCCCAAAATCGAGGACCCGGCTCGTCCCGGAGTAGTTAATTTGATTATATTTTTCAAATTATCCTTTTTTGTTGTTTTGTTTTTTTTGTTGTCGTTGTTGGGTTTAGCGCACTTTTCACCGCGGCTCCTCTCTCAGTTTGCGCTCACTGTCCGACATGGAAGATGGTCCGTCTTCGACAAGCTGTTTCAGAAGGTTAACGGACTGCTTCCTGGGTGCAAGTAGGTACACTCATATTTTGAAGATATAGCAAATTGTAGGTAGAGATGATGCCCAAGCGCGCAGCAAGAGTTCGGTGCGAATGAACGCATCCACATTTTGACGTCTTGACTCTGTCACGTGAGCCCGCGTAAGTTTATGAATGACACATTGATGGCGGGGAGCCGAAGCAGTCTCGATTCGCCGCTCGTGTAGCGTGTGCGCTCCGGTTGAATCAAACCCGCAGCGTCTTGCTTGTGAGGCAAGGAAGGCTCTAAAACTCTTGACTCCCGTTGGAATGTTACTTTTCATCTCTTGATGGATATGCGTGAATTGCCACGTTTCATTTAGCGACTGTATTATCATTATTATATACCCTGCAAGAAATTTTGCCTCTTGTATAAATTCAGAGGCGGTCCACACCTCCAAAATTATATTATGGGGCCCATCTATTTTAGAGCCAATAACTACTGATCATTCATACTGCCTATTATAAAGTTTTTGCTGAAGTGTTACGCTCCAACAACAGACTGCGGTTGATTTACACAACGCTCCAAATGTTAAGCACCAAGTGGGATAGTGAAAAAGCATCAAGACCAACGAAAAGTCACAAAAATAAACCAGTATGCATTTAGTGTAAAAATGTCATCTGGATTCTAATTTTTGTTTAAAAAAAAAAAAAAAAAAAAAATCACCTGTAACGTGCAATCACTTGTAGGTAGCGCAAGAACAAAAAAGGGTAGCTACAAAGAAATTCATTTAGATATATAAAATGACGTAAAATGTACAAAAACATTTTATTAAATACAACAAAGTGTCAAGCAAATACAGTATTTAAATGAATTACCTGAACAGAGGTACCTGAAACAAGGGCACACAATGCTTTAAATAAACAAATATAAAGTTGAATTATTAGTTATTAAAATTATGTAAAAAGTGCAAAGACTTGAATTAAAAAAATACGTTTAAATAAACAAAACAATTAACTTTTTTGTTACTGTTTTTCCGCAATACTGTATGCGCTTTTCACTGTTAATTGTTCTGGAGTGGTCACAGGGACCCAAGCAGGTTCTTATGTTTGAGGCCGTCTCGGTAAAAATTCATATCACCACTTATATGTGGTGACCAAATAAAGTAACTGAATATGCGTTATTTAACATGAAAACCGTTTCCTTGTAAAGTTAGTGCCACTTATTAGCTTGTATAACTCTTGAATGTCTCTTAAAAAGTCACCAATTTCTCCCCTTACATACGGTCACATCTTACAGTAGAATGCTTCTTGGAATGAAGTCCACTGTGTTTGAGCTCAAACTATGCGTAGCTCCACAGTACACTCTACCACAATGATAACGTTGGATTTGATAGTATTTGCGATGAGCTTGATTAGCTTGCGCGCATTCTGTCACGCCACTTGAGATATTATGTCAGTGAGATCAAGAAAAAACACAGGAAGAGCAAAGAATAAATAAACAGATAAACCAAACCAAAAAAAAGTAACACTACTACGAGTGGATCATGACAAGTGTGTTTTGATGAAGCATCAACACTGACTAAAATGCCAGCCAATGACAATTTATCAGACCATGTAGGGAGAGACCAAGTTAGGAACCCAATTCACAGGGAGAAGAGCAATATGTGCCAACGGATTGATTGGAAACAGATTATTTTATTTTTGACGTCTTGACTTGTCATGTGAGCCCACTTAAGTTTGTGAATGACACATTGGAAGGAAGAATTGGAAAGTGTGGCCGCCAAGGCGAGCCACAGAAAGATTAAACGAAAAGCAGGCGACTTCGACAACTGGAACCTAGTAGAACAGAAGAGGATGGCTGGGAACCAGCACAGAAGGAATTGCACATCTCAAGTGGTCATTGCAGGTACACCAGAAGAGTTGGGGTTCAAGGCATTGCCTTGGAAACTAAAGGGTGGGCGGGGTGGGAAAAAAGATGGCACTGAGGTGCGCTTTGCAAGGTGTGGGGAACAAGTGCACAAAGTCTGAGGTCTCTGATAAGAGACAACGCCCACATGTCCTGTGCTGTTGAAGCCATGCGTGTGTGAAAATCACAAGAGGCACAATGACTTAGCGGCCACTGAGAGTGACGGCCCGCTAATCAAGAAAGACACAATCAAGGTTAGAGTGATAGCTGAACGGGTGGACCAATGATGAGGGCCGGGGCCCGTAATATGCGACACAGAGGGCGCAGTTTTCTATCTCACCGAGGGGTCTTGTGATCTGAAAAGCTTGGAAGATTGGTCAAATGGGGTTATCAAGTGGTTGGGAGTCCCCATGGCACCTCCAATTGCGGGAGCGCGTCCGCTACATATTCATTCATTAATTTTTCGTACCGCTTATCCTCACCAGGGTTGCGGGCGTGCTGGAGCCTATCCCAGCTGACTCTGGGCGAGAGGCGGGGCACACTCTCAGCTGGTCGGCAGGCAATTGCAGGGCACATACAGACAAACAACCACTTGCAGTCATATTCACACCTACGGGCAATTTAGAGTCTTCAATTAACATACCATGCACGTTTTGGGGATGTGGGAGGAAACCCAAGCAGGCACGGGGAGAATATGCAAAGTCCACACTGGCGAGGCCGGATTTGAACCCGAGTCCTCAGCACTGTGAGGCAGATGTGTTTACCAGTCAGTTATTTTTTTACCAGGCCGGCTAAAAAATAACTTTAACTTTACAGAATTTTTCTCAATAAGATATTATAACTAATAGTCAGGATTACTCATAATAAGCCAAAAACAATGGTTTGCTTCAATTCCCAGGCGATGAGCAAGACTTTTTTTTTTTAAATTTTAAGAGTAAGACCAATTCCACAACTTCTCTATTTAAGACATTTCGAAATGATACTGAAGTTGGAATTCACCTGTTGACACCAATTAAAGTTTCAATTCACCTGTATTTACTGACAAGCACATCACAGCAGCAATATTCACATTAATACAATCACATTGATATACATACAACCAACAAATTAAGAAAAAATACAAGAGCAGCATTAAGGTGGAATTGAAAGTGTTTTAAAAAGCAAGAAAAAAACAGATTTCAATGTCGCATGTTGATATGTGGGAAATAAATATGAATAAATGGAGTGCTATTGCAGGACTGGTGAAGCCCTACTACTTACCAGGATGCTTTGCAGCACTATTTGTGAATAGTTGAATTTTGCGCTTTATTTAAGCTTTGTCCTGCCTGTATTATGATCATATGACCTGATTGTTATGATCATAACAATATGGGCAGACACTCGAGTGTGTGCTTAAGCTTATGTAGGGCAAGGGTGATACAGTATGTGTGCATTTTATTTTATGAAACCCTGACTGTGGGTTGTGTTTTTCTAAATTGCTGAGGGTTACCTGGGGTCTTGGCAGTTGTGCAATGGCTGCCCCCCCCCAGTGATACAGCGGAATCCCACTAAAGTCCAATGTAAGGTTTGGCAACTAGTATTAACACACGAGAAATTTGTGTTAGGAAGAAATATCTTAAGTTGCACTTGTGTTCAGATATTTTTACTCAAATTGAGTAAAAAAAATAAGGCATAAAAATATGCAAATTAGTTTTGAGTTTTTTTTACTTAATGTAGTGCTTGGGCTGAGTATTTTGCCACTTATTTTAAAGTGGCACAAAGTGCATAACTACTAATGCTGTGTTTACCATTGCTTGTCCCCTCTGAAATGGGACTTGATCCAAGAGTGCTCAGTTAATGCACTCGGGTTTGTTGACGTCACTGCTTGCTCATCTCATTGTAAACCTAGCAAGCCTACAACGCAGTTCGTTCCAGCTATTTGTAGTGTGTTGTATGGGTGCATTGTTGGACAGCCATGTTAATTTAAGGTCAACCCTAATGTGATCTCTCAGGCATTTTTTCAAACCCAATTGGTTTTTCAACAAATTGCTTAACTGGATGGAGAACGCTGAACATTGTCAGGCAGGAAGTGCTCACTCTGGACATTTCCGGCCTGACCGCATGCCTTATCGCTTTCAACGACATCTTTTCCTCACACTTAGTGAACATGTAAACATGCTTGGCTTGGTCTTATGGAATGAAAACAAAAGCTTGAGTGAAATATGAATGTCAAAAGATTCCATTGCATAGTAAATACTTTGCCGTCATTTAGCGTGTTATTTAAAGGAGACACGCTGCGTTTTACAATTAAAAACAGTACCCAGGTGTCTTCATAACATGTCCAACATGCTTCCATCAAAATACCCCAAGGATAGATAATTATTATACACTTCACACACCTGTTTCTTGTCTTGCTGAAAAAAAAAAAAGGAGCAGCCCTGTCTCTTGCAAGTCTGTCCCGTACCAGATACAGCTGGGCCAATGGCTTTTGTTACCATGACAAACAGACTTGGAGCTTGGGTGTTGCGACTAGGCAACCGGCTTCTTCTTCCACAAGCAGAGCTCATAGGGGACAAAAAGCAAGTGCGTGTAAAGGCAGTAAAAGTATTTTAACTTGTGGAGGCAAACGTTCATACACTACACTGTATCATACAACTGTCAAATAATGTGCGGAACTGTGCATGTAGTGCATGGACACACTGCCAAACATTAAGAACACATTAAACATGGGTTCTCTTAATGCGAGAAACAAAACCCAATCCTTAGTTTTTGCTCAGAATTTGTGCCTATTGTTTTGCAATATTTTTTAATACTTTAATATTACAAAATAAAGAGCACTTGTGGATTGTACGTATTTCCTACCTAAGAAGCATAATTGTCATGTAGATATTTTTTTGTTCATACTGTACTTCAATACGTTATTTATTATTCATGTTGATGGATAAAAGCACATGTTCAAACTCCATTTCAGAACAAGTGAATTGGATTGCATTTTTATACCCACATGTTCAAATACACTTACTCCGGTTATGAAATCTATTCACAATATTTGGGGAAATGTTGACTCTAGTTTTGCATGTTGTGGTTTTGGTGGGCTTCTGAGGTTTTCAGATTTCAAATTGGGCCCTGGGACTCTTTGAATTTGGGAGTGACTGCCTTTAAATCATGGCATGTCAGAAATTGGGCAAAAATCTTCAGTCAACGCTGATGTCCATGAATGTTTTGTTTTGCTTTTAACACAAAGACAATTTGTTTGCTTTCATGGAGGACAAAGAAAATCGGACAGTATTTGCATTAGGGAGTCTTAAAGATTTTGACTTTTCAAAATAATATTTTAAAAATGGTTAAAAATGTTTTCAGTTTCTTTCCATTTTGTGTGCAATAACCTTGTTGACAAGAGGCATGTTTTACAGATCTTTTTTGTGTGTCACCATTGGAAATGTACAGTGGGTACGGAAAGTTTTCAGACCCTCTTAAATTTTTCACTCTGTTATATTGCCGCCATTCGTTAAAATCATTTAAGTTCATTTTTTCTTCATTATTGTACCCACAGCACCCCATATTGACAGAAAAAAAAAACGCAATCGTGGATTTTTTTTGCTGATTTATTTAAAAAAGAAAAACTGAAATATCACACAGCCATAAGTATTCAGACCCTTTGCTGTGACACTCATATATTTAACTCGGGTGCTGTCCATTTCATCTGATCATCCTTAAAATGGTTCTATACCTTCATTGGAGTCCAGCTGTGTTTGATTATACTGATTGGACTTGATAAGGAAAGCCACACACAGGAAAGTAGTCTTACAGCTCACAGTGCATGTCAGAGCAAATGAGAATCATGAAGTCAAAGGAACTGCCTGAAGAGCTCAGAGACAGAATTGTGGCAAGGCACAGATCTGGCCAAGGTTACAAAAAAAAAAAATTCAGCTGAACTTAAGGTTCCTAAGAGCACAGTGGCCTCCATAATCCTGAAATGGAAGACGTTTGGGACGACCAGAACCCTTCCTTGAGTTCCCTTCTGCTCTTCTCCCCCAAACTGAGCAATTAGGGGAGAAGAGCCTTGGTGAGAGAGCCAAACAAGAACCCAAAGATCACTGTGGCTGAGCTCCAGAGATGCAGTCGGGAGATGGGACAAAGTTCTAGAAAGTCAACCATCACTGCAGCCCTCCACCAGTCGCGGCTTTATGGCAGAGTGGCCCGACAGAAGACTCTCCTCAGTGCAAGACACATGAAAGCCCGCATGGACTTTGCTAAAAAAAATAAAAACACCAGAAGGACTCCAAGATGGTGGGAAATAAGATTCTCTGGTCTGATGAGACCAAGATAGAAATTGTTGGCCTTAATTCTAAGTGGCATCTGTGGAGAAAACTAGGCAGTGCTCATCACCTGTCCAATACAGTCCCAACAGTGAAGCATGGTAATGGCAGCATCATGCTTTGGGTGTGTTTTTCAGCTCCAGGGACAGGATGACTGGTTGCAATCGAAGGGAAGATGAATGCGGCCAAGTACAGGGATATCCTGGACAAAAACCTTCTCAAGAGTGCTCAGAACCTCAGACTGGGCCGAAGTTTCACCTTAAAAAAAGACAATGACCCTCAGCACACAGCTAAAATACAGAAGGAGTGGCTTCAGAACAACTCCGTGACTGTTTTTGAATGGCCCAGCCAAAGCCTTGACTTCAACCCAATTGAGCATCTCTGGAAAGACCTGTAAATGGCTGTCCACCAACGTTCACCATCCTACCTGACAGAACTGGAGAGGATCTGGAAGGAGGAATGGCAGATGATCCCCAAATCCAGGTGTGAAAAACATGTTGCATCATTCCCAAAAAGACTCATGGCTGTATGAGCTCAAAATGTGCTTCTACTAAATACCGAGCAAAGGGTCTGAATACTTATGGCTGTGCGATATTTGTTTTTCTTTTTTAATAAATCTGCAAAAATGTAAACAATTGTGTTTTTTTTCCTGTCAATATGGGGCGCTGTGTGTACATTAATGTGGAAAAAAATGAACTTAAATGAGTTTAGCAAATGGCTGCAATATAAAAAAAGAGTGAAAAATTTAAGGTTGTCTGAATACTTTCTGTAACTACTGTAATTGGTTAGCAATGCTTTATTGTCATTGTGTTTTACTTGAACCAGAGTTTGACAGTTAGATTCTTTAATTCTTTGACCACTACAGCAGAGCGGTAGAATGCAAGAGGATGATCATTTGCTCATAATGGTTGTATTATTCCTGAATAATTAGTCCTCTCCACTTTTGAAATGATGCAATCGATTATGTGTAGCTTGTCTGTGCACCCAATAAAACTCAATGCAGCGCCACTTACTTTTGGCGTTGAGATGATAGTGTTTCGGACAGTGTAAGTGCGGCCATCACTTGAAAGTGGAGGATCTTTGACCAGCCTCGCCGCCAAGTCATGGGCAGAGAAACTCTGTGTGGGGGCAGCAGTTATTACAGTATGTAATTTAGCTGAATATGGATGAAAACATTTACAAAATTCAAAACAGTTCGCTCAGACACATTTTCAGAAATGTACAGTATATGGTTGTTTGCGTTCACACTCGATGACCTGCAGGAACTTGGGAAATCAAATATTTGCTTGCAAGCAAGGCAATTTCTTATATTTCCCCTTTAAAGCAACAGTGTGTAGTCACGGTACTGTACAATTTGAAACTATTTTTCATGGTACTCTGGTTTATAAAATGGATAATGGCCTCTTTCTCATCTCCTCTGTGACCCTGGATCACCTACTTTGTGGTGCTTTTAATACTGTATTGTTGGACCAGCCAGGACACTTCTCATGTGTTACCATCAGCATCAGGGCTAACATTAGTTGTTAAAGTCTTATGTAATGATTGCACCAACATTGCAGACCATATATGTTTGTTTTAAGACATGACATAATAAGAAATTAAGCAGCATGTTCATTCATTGAATTGCCCTCTTTATCGCTGTCCAATGTAAAACATCCATCCATTTTCCATACCGCTTATCCTCACTAAGGTCGCTGGCGTGCTGGAACCTATCCCAGCTGGCTCTGGGCGAGCGGCGGGGTACACCCCAAACTGGTCACCAGCCAATAGCAGGGCATGTGTAAAGAAACAACTTTTTGCACACACAGGCACAGCAATGGGTTAGGGTTAGAGCAGATGTGCTAACCAGTCGTGCCACCCAATGTAAAACGTATTTCTAAATGTTGTTAAGTGTTCTGTTTTTATTCATAAAACAAATAAAATACATTTTTGTTGTAGTCGAGTAAAAACAAAAACTGGCAAAATCTGGAAATACATACTTTACATAAGACAGGGACTAAATTAATGTTTCCCTCTGATGTCTTTGTATTCACTGCAGTAACTTGCATGTTATTTACATTTAGCACCTTTAGGGGGAGCCCTGGAGCAAAACCTTTTCTGTTGCTTTAAATACATAAAGTTCAAGCCAAAGAAAATAAGCCTCAAATGCAGTTTGAAACCTTTTATGTCAAAATCTGTGGAGCATTGGATCAGTGCCAGGGCACAGTTCATGATATTAGCGACAAAACAGATGACATTCTGCTCAAGGCATCCGCCATCCATTGACCCCTCTGTCAGCTGGTCAAAGTCTTGCTATCTAAGGGGATGGGAAAAGGCCACAGACGGATAGATTATCTTCCAAGTTGTCCTCATGTTGGAGCTCATTGAAAAACGTGATACAGGAGAAGACAGGATCTGAGTTCTGTGGTTCTCATTAGCAGCTTCCCATCAGTTCAAGATCAGTCCAGATGTGCAGTGACGAGCACGACCCCTATCATCGATGGCGCTCTAGGGAGCGGTGAAGGTAGTGGGAGGGGCATTGTGGTATCGCGGCATCTACATCAAACCAGAAGTTTGGACAAGATGCTGACTCTGAGGCAGGCACGTGCACAGGCATCTTTGGGGGTAGGTGCCCAAGGCCCAAAAAAAAGGTAACCCGACGCCAAAATTATTCATACAGTTAAGAAAAAACAATACAATATATTTACCTCATGTATTTGTTTCTGTTAACACAATCAACACATTCAATAATACAACTAATAACTAACGAGGTGACTATTAAAAAACGTAGTTTTTGTGATATTCAAAACTGAGACCAATATAAATCATTGTAAAAATAATCCACTATTAGTTAACCTATAACCTGTATACCTCAATTGATAAAAAGAAATTGGAAGTCAAAATAAAGACTTAGATAGTGTGGTTGCACAAGTGCACACACCAACTTATAAATTGGGTGTATTCTGAATTAAGCAATCACATTCAAATTCACTTTAAACAGTGGTCAGCACACATCTGCTCCTATTTAAAGTGCCTCTGATTAAACCCCCCCAAAATACGGTGGGAGAATGTGTACAGTTCTCACAAGAACTTCAATAAATGCGCCTCAAATATCAAAACACTTTGGGTGGAATTGGTGACTGAGAGGATCATTTTTTATTTTTTAATACTAATGATTGAAGAAAAAAAGGGTGTAGGAAAAAGGGCAAAAAGGGTAGGTGCTTAAGCACCAATTGGGGTCTATGTGTGTGCGTCCTTCTCTGAGGCATTATGATTGATGCCATCCTCAGAATTCACCTCAAACGAAGGACGTTGACGTGTCATTGTAGTGGTTCACACTCACTTTCATGGAGGCGCCGCAGGCTCAATTCTGGCTCAATGCCATATTTGATTGACCTGGAATGAGTCCAAGATGTGGCTTCCCCTGTCAGCAGGGTTAGACTCAACTTTTCCTATAAACCCTGATCAGGATAAGCAGTACAGAACATGGAAGGACTACAGTCTAATCACAGAGCTGAAAGGTGGTGATCCACTGGATATGTGTCTGTGGTGTGTCACGGGTGGCTTGTGAGCACACACCAAGATGTCTTATCTACATCTCGGCCTGCCATTCCATGGAGATTGCCTCTCTCTAAACACCACATCCATGCCTCTCTCTCTCTCTCTCTCTCTCTCTCTCTCTCTCTCTCAAAACAATATTGTCACAATAAGGGATTCAATATACTGTATATTTTTTAATGGATAAGAGAGTATCTGAAAGTTCTGAACTCCTGTTTCCATGCCAGTGTCATATTGGGCAAACTAAGGAGGAGGATTGTGTCTACATCATATTTTTCTTCTTTAGACAGGATACTAGTTTGGACTAGATCAACAGTGCCTATGCAAGTTGCAGCCAAGTAATGCAAAGCATTGACGAAAAATATTTATGACGGTAATCAATTCCACATATACACACACACACACATGCAATACAATTATATTGTTATTATTGTATAATATTTTATGAATTTTGGGGGTTTATTTATTTGCGTTTTTCACTTCAACCTTTACCCCATTCCTTTTGACGAATGCAGCCTCTGCTTATACTGCATGAACTGTCCTGCTTATAATACAAATACCCAACGTTGTGGAATTATCTTTGAGTAGCATATTTAACAACATTTCAATATTCGGTTGTATCTATAATTAATTGCAAGAGGTAATGCTATTTTTTTAATATCTATAATTGTGTCCCATTCTTAATAAAGAAGTGTGATACTGTCAACTATCATTTAACTTGACACCTTTGGAATGACTCGTTTTGATTGTGCAGCACAGGTCAGGGCACACTCTGCAGAGGAGTACAAGAAGTATATGTGTGCAGACTCCTGTATTTGCCCACACATGCACACATTCTCCTCCCGGCTTGATGAATAAATGAGGTGAAAAGTGGGAGAGGGGATTCAAAGCCTATTCATCGTCACTCTTGATGCCGACTGAATGTCGGTGTTGGCCGCTATGCTGCGCCCCTCTCATGCCGCAGATAAGATAAGAACCACATGCTCTTCAAACCTCCTGGCAAGGGAGTCCCAGGCGGAGCTGCTGACGCACGCACCCTGCATCCAGCCCGCCCCTCCCCTCCCCTCACACATCCTCTCCCTTCCTGCCTCAGACTCTTGTCATGAAAAGTGAAAAGTAGTACCCTGGCAGCTTGCCCTTGACTGTGAGCCAGGCAGTGTAAGCTTCAATAGAAGTGGTCCTTTCCCCTTTTCACTCATTTTTCATGAGTGTGTAGCAGAGGAGAAACATATTGCCCACTAAAGATCAGCTAGACTTATGACATTAACACTTGACATCATCTGACCGGAGCACTAAAGTCACAAGCTCACTTAAACATGCTCCAGCACAGCTTACTAAACCCGTGTTCATACCAACAACACATGGTTTTTTTTTTTCTAACATTGCTTTTTTACCTAGGTAAGGGCTTTTGAGTACTTTGGCCGATCAAATATATCTGATTTGTTTATGATATCATTTTGTTAGGTCGCAGATTTACGCAAAAACAACGTAATAGATTTCCATGCAACTTTGTAAAGGATTGAACTACGCATGCAAATGTGCTCATCGTGCATCATTCTCCATTGACCAAAAAGCATCCGGCGAACTAACAGACTGGCAAAACAGACAAACTAAACATCAGACCAAACTCCTCGTAGTTTTTAAATGTACTTTGAAACGACCCATTCTCGAATACAAACTGTTATGGTTCAAATGTCATCCTCTACTCACTTTTTTTGGGGTACGTGAGCCCCCGCGAACATGGATTCTTTTTTTCACTTGCTCAATTTTTTTCTCTATTCTGCCACATCATTGGCCAGGCTGTTCACCTAACTGGCTTCACGCAGTACTGGACTGAACTGGTAACTGGGCATTAACAACACGAACGTTTGTTTAAATGGCTGAGCAGGAAGTCTTGTGTTGATGTGTGTGTTACCAAGATTAGTGAATCATTTGCTTTGTAAGTAATTTGATGTTTAGTCATGCCTATATAAATATATGGTTTCTGCACGCAAACAAATCTTTCATGAGTAAAACTGCATGTTTTTTCTTTCAAGCAATCACAGGTTGTCTTACAAACAGTTATGTCTCATCCAATATCTCCCGAGGAAATATATAGCAAAAACTCAGCACAATTAGGATGTAGTCTGAGTGATTACCAATGTAAAGGAAACTAATGTTGTCCAGCTCCGATAAAACCGTTGTTAGAATTCACCCACACTCATTTATTTAAATGCTGCCATTGTATAAAAGTTTGTTTGTTTCACGTTCTGCACTTCTACACCACATTCACAGCAGCTGTCGCTATCACTTCAAAAAATGGTCATTTTATGAGTTGTGTATCAGCTTCAAGCTTTGCCAGCTTGGTTTGTGATTGAGATTGCATCCCTGTATTCTCATGACTTTAGCAGCCTTGCCACACAACTAAAAACATCCATCCATCCATCCATTTTCAACACCGCTCATCCTGGTTAGGGTCACGGGGCTTTCAGGCGAAAGGCGGACTACACCCTGAACTGGTCGCCAGTCAGTCGCAGGGCACAACCATGCGGACTCACATTCACATTCACACCATCACGGAGTGGGAACTGAACCCACGCTGCCTGCACCAAAGTCAGGCAAGTATACCACTACACCATCAATGACCCGCCTAATAAAAACATAGAAAGTCAAACATGTTGCTCCAGAGTAGAGAACATTCCCATGCAGTCCCAATCATTGTTCTACACAAAGGCTGTGGCAAGAGAACCAAAGCCTTGCCTCATAGCACTTTCTTTTTTTTCAGCAATTCTCTGAAGGAGCCTCATATAATGTGGTGTCAAATAGACTCTGGGGCTTTTTCTTCTTGTGCGAAAGTGTAACAGGTCAGATGTCATCAAGCAGTTCGCCATTTTCCAGTCATGATTGAGAAAATGAGAAAATGGGGGCTGGGGGGCAGGGGATAAAGCAAAAGGATGTTGGATTTATTAATAAATTATATTGCAGTTAAGTGGCTTGATCTTTGCCTGTTTCAAGCCTGCGAAGTACTTTTTGAAATAATTTCCTCGTGCGTGAAATGTACTATTTCATATAAAGTTAGCCCTTACCTAATTGAATAAAAAGCGTAAAGACTTCATAATTTTATCAGACAACAATCCACTGTTTTGATAAACACCCAATATACAGTATAGCCTGATAATGTCGATTGACTGTGAGAATTTCCATGCTTAATGTTTAAAGGATCAGCGCAGCAATCCAGACAGACTGTGACTCGTTTGGCCTTCGCTTTCCCAGTGTCAGGGTGTGGTGTGTTGTAGTCCAGATAAGTATTACGTAACAATACCTCACCGCATGAACTCAGGCTTTAGCTTTTAGACAGGAAGCTCAAGTCTGAGTCAGGCACCACATCTCTGCCAAATGGGCTCGACTCACCCGTGAACATGCAGCGCAACAAGCTGCTGACCGCCAATACGTTACTCTAAAGGTGCTGCTATTTAGTCAATATACAGTACGTAGTAAACTCAAGTATTGTTTTGGGCGTAAGCCATAATAGTAATATTAAAACATCAGGAAAGTATCTGCATCAAATCATTCATAGTTCATAGTTTAATGGCAAGTAGTTATTGTGGAGGCAGAAACTGCTTTTACAATAATGTGACCAGGGTGGCACCATTTGTTGTTAATAAAAGCCACAAGCTTGCTGTGTCCTGCCTTTCTTTCCTCACATTAGTACGTCTCTCCTGGGCAGTCTGAAAGCTGCTGATTGTAACAATCAGGTTTAATTTGGAAAAGAAAAGTGCCACTCAAACAAGTCCCCTCACTTCATGACTTTGACTGCTACTACATGCCAAGTGTCCGATGTAGGCATGGTTGAGTACGTCACATTCAAAACAACAATGACGCATCACAAGGCTGTTGCTGTGTTTGTGCTGCTCAAGACGATGAGTGTACATATACTATACTGCTGCTATGACTTACTGAGGCAAATGGGGGCCACACCAGAAACTGACTGGTTTTCTGAACCCTCCAACCTCCCGATTCAGTAAAACTGAACATCTAAGAGTGGCCTTTTATTGTGGGCAGACAAAGGCACACCTGTGCAATAATCATGCTGTCTTATCTCAGCAAAGGAGCAGTGCTCAATAATACAGATTCTGACAGATTTGTGAACAATGAGAGAACTAAGCCTTATGTGTACATAGAAATAATCTTAGATCTTCAGTTCAGGTTCTAGAAAATGGGAGCAAAAACCAAAGTGTTGCATTCATATTTTTGTTCAGTACGTCAAAATTCATATATATATATATATATATATATATATATATATATATATATATATATGTATATATATATACATATATATATATATATATATATATATGTATATATATATATATATATACATATATATATATATATATATATACGTATATGTATATATATATATATATATATACATATATATATATATATATATATATACGTATATATATATATATATATATATATATATATATATATATATATATATATATAATACAAAGAAGGGTTTTCAAAAGACAGTTTTAGATAAGAAGAGGACAACAAATTAGTGCACATGTTTATGTTTCGTTACAAAGTGACATTGCAAGTTCGCAAGTACTGGCTTGGTATTCGTTTTATGTCTGTGTGAATAGGAATTGTTCAAAAATACTTAAATCAGGTCATTGCAAATAAGGTCATTGCTGTGCAAACATGTAAAATCTGTTGTCTATCATTGTACATTTCTAATATCTTGGACGATTCAGCTGTCGTCATGACACTTGATAACATACAGTAGCTTCAACCAGGAATAGAACAAACATTTATTAAACCAATGTTATTAGAATATGTATATAAAAAAACAACTAAACAAATACAGGTATGTCAACAGTACGTTGCAGTGCTGCATTCAGGTATTAGGTATATTCTCTTGTGTATTTGTTTAATATAATTAGGATCGTAAGTTATATTAATTATATAGCGAAAACATGTACTGTGTATTGAAATACAAAATATATATGGTAAGTAGGGAAAGAACAGGAAGCAAATAATAACCATTGCAACTTTGGTCATCAATATTCTTAATAGTCATCTCAATGATTGCTTTCATTATTTAAAAGATTATATAGACAAGCATGTATTCAAAGCAGAATTTGACTTTTTGTTCATGTTGAAAGAATTAACGCACCGTCATGTTGAAGTAAACACTCACGAGCAGACCAGCTCCACGGCTGAGCGTCCTCCAAAAGAAACATCCCGTTCTCATCCTGTTAACATTTGCTGAAAACGACAGAGCTTAGCTTTCCTTTTCCTCCATGACAGGCCCGTTACCATTTCTTGTCTTAATACAATTTTGTTAATGTGCAATCACATACAGTAATTGCTACATAACCTGCTCATATCATCATCATCATCATCATCTACCTTATTCATTCAGACCATACTGGAATTATGACTTACTTTATTTCTGTATTTAAAAAGACTTGCATAGATGCTATATTTATTATTTGTTGTATGATTCGAGATCTTTTATATACAGTACTAATCAGTCGGCATGCCTACTTTGTATTTTCTTGTTGTCTTGTTTTTATTATGGGCACCACTGGCACATTGAGTTTCCCTTATGGATGAATAAATGTCTGTTCGTTCGTTCGTCCGTCCGT
This sequence comes from Phycodurus eques, assembly GCF_024500275.1. NCBI lineage: Eukaryota > Metazoa > Chordata > Actinopteri > Syngnathiformes > Syngnathidae > Phycodurus > Phycodurus eques. The sequence continues at coordinate 16,065,694 of NC_084535.1, forward strand.
CCGTCCGTCTGTCTATCTATCTATCTATCTCTCTCTCTCTCCCCATCTATCTCTTATGTACTGTATGTATAGATGAATTAAGAGCATTTTTTTATATTAAGTTTAAATTTATGACGGTACCTTCGTTGCGTTCACACAAAGGTTTCAGCAATGCCGTGCTGCCGTTTCTGTCTACAGCTGCTCTCGTCTGCCCTCCCTCACCCCCTCTAAGTGGCTTTGATTTATTAAGCCATATTCTGCCGATTTGCGTCAGAGCTGGCCACGAGTTCCATGAGGCCTTGCGCTTCTGAAGCACTGTGTCTCGTGTCTGGACAGTGTTAGACTGCGAGCAGCATCCTGCACCCTCTGAAGCTCCTTACCTCCACTTCCATTTCCTTATTTGCCGGCAAATGCAAGCCTTGTGTGACCTTGACATTTACATACATTTATTTCTCTGGGTTTTAACTAATTTATATTAGAAGACAGCCAATGATGGCGTAGTGGTACATTTGCCTGACTTTGGTGCAGGCAGTGTGGACGGTGTGAATGTGAATGGTTGTCTCTCTCTATATGTGCCCTGTGACTGACTGGCGAGCAGTCCACGGTGTAGTCCACCTTTCGCCCGATGAGTTAGCTGTGATAGGCTCCAGCTCCCCGCGACCCTGAGCAGGACAAGTGGTATAGAAAAAGCATGGGTGCATATTGAAAGATAGCAAGACTTTGCGCAAAAAAAATAAAAATAAAAATAGATAATGACAGAAAAACACAGCAAAACAGCTTCTAACTGGCTAAAATAGGAAATTCTGAATTTGTTCTGACCTGCATTTACATTTGGGAAATCGAATGAACCTGCCACTGTCAAACCTAAATCAAGTGAAATTAAATGTCACTGCACTATTGCTATACATGTCCCACTATTTACTGTTTTACGATGTTAAACCCCTTTATGATTCATGCATGGAACAGAAACAATTATATTGGGACTTTTTCTATGATATTATATAATTCATGTTAATTGTTTCTTTTGGCTAAGAAAAATTAGACTCAACTCACTATTTCTTCATGGCTAGAGGGTCAATTTTAAAGACCAGTGATTTTACCAAATAAGGTTTCCATTGCTGCCCACTAAAACTAGTAGTGGCCTAATGCTTTTGCATAGTATTGTTTGTTTGTGTGTGTTATGGCGGGCGCTAGTCTGCAAGCTCTCACACCCTGCTCTTTCCCGTAAACGATTGTCTCGTCGGATGGATTTCAAAATTAAGTCCTGGAGTGAGGAGGGCTCGTGCCTGGCTGTGAGCTCGTCCTTGAGGTGCTCAGAAAGACCCCTAAAAAAATGCCCCTTAGTGCGGCGTCATCCCACCCACACTCACCCGCCAGAATTCTAAACTCTACAGAATAGGACGTCACGGAACTAGAGCCCTGAATGAGAGTAAGGAGGCGTCGTATGGCTTCCCTGCCCTGAACGGGGTGGTCGAAGACCTTTTTAAGTTCTGCAGAAAAGGAGTTGAATGACGCAAGTACCGATGACGAATTAAGCCCGTTTGACAGCTTTACCGCATAGGAGATTGGTGACAAATGCGACTTTGGATTGTTCAGTAGGGTAGCTCAACGGTTGCAGATTGAATACTAAGGAGCAATTTAAGAGGAATTGGCCGCGTGCACCTAAGTCCCCTGAGTAGTACTCCGGTGGAGGAACGTGAGGCTCTTTGTATGGGAGGTGGGGTTGATCGGAGGCTGCGGGCTCGGAAGGAATACTCACGGAAGGGTCGCCGGAGTGCATTTGGGAAGATACAGGTGATACTTGTTGGGAGAGGGTGTTTAAAGAGTCCATAATCACATGAAGAATTTTGTCCTGTCTACCAATGTGGGCGCCTTGCTGGGTGAGAGCTTCCCTTAACGGTTCCGGGGTTGCTGGGTCCATGAGGGCCAGAGTATTCTGTCACGATACACTCGTACCAGTGTTGACTGGACCCAGAAGCAGATGGAGGCGGAGGAAGTAATGGACAATGGTTTATTAATAATCCAGTATCTCCAAGGCGTGATGATGGACCGTCGGGACAAGGAACGCAGGAAGCGGGGGGCATGAACAGGTGGGAGAGCTTGACGCTGTGGCTGGAGCAGACAGCGAGGCGAGGGGCACAGAAGGAGCACACAATTGGGTGATAATACTCTGGCGGTGGAATCCTGGATCTGGCAGTCTTATATGCAGGCAATGATGAGTGCTCATTGAAAACAGGTGCATGGCCAAGGTGATGCTGATTTCTGGGGAGAGAGAGGGAGCGAACGGGAGAGAGGCAAGGCGCAAAGCGCCACCCAAGCTCCAAAGGAGGCACTGCAGGGCACAGATCATGACACGATACACCCTGCGAATAATTGCAGCATGGCGTCTATTTGTGGGAGTCTATAGATGCTGCTTTTATCTTAAAAAAAACAAAACTAAAACATCAATCCACTATTGTCCAGAATCTTTTATTGTTGGCCACAGTTGAATTATAATGTGATGTGATGATGTCCTGTCCTGAATGAGTAAACCAGCCCCAGAAGCCATCCATCCATCCATTTTCTGTACTGCTTTATCCGCACAAGGGTCGTTGGTGTGCTGGAGCCTATCCCAGCTATCTTCGGACGAGAGGCGGGGTACACCCTGAACTGGTCGCCAGACAATCGCAGGGCACATAGAAACAAACAACCATCCGCGCACACATTCACACCTAAGTGCATTTAGAGTCTTCAATCAACCTACCGGAGTGCCCGGAGAAAACCAACGCAGGCACGGGGAACGTACAAACTCCACACAGGCGGGGCCAGGATTTGAACCCTGGTCCTCAGAATTGTGAGGCAGATGTGCTAACCAGTCCTATACCGTTCCACCGTCCCTGAAGCCAGTGGATGATCAAAACATATTGGTTTCTCGCGTGCGTCGAGGCAGACGCAAGCAGACGCCAGTGGTGCATTAAAACCAAATACTCCTCAACAATAATCTGACAAAAGGCTTTTTCCCTGACAACACAGACAGTAAACAGCAGCACTTAGCGACCTCTCAAGAACCCAATTGGCTATTAAAGCACAATCGAGTCCTCCTCTATTCTGCTGCCTCTGTTGGGGGCACCCATCCCTCGAGACGCAGTTTGACTGTAAACATAGATGAGCATGGCCCGCCTATATGAGTACTTAAGGTGCTGCCGTGCTTACCTAACTGTAACAGCATGTCACACGTCGTCACTTATTTCATCCTCCTATATCTTGTTTTCCTCTGAACTTCCCTAATATATTTATTCCAAATCTCTGTGCGTTATTTATTCATGAACAAACCGTGCAGTAAGTGAGCTACAACAATGTTTTGCTTCTGTGCTTCTCAGGCTTGACAGATGAGAAAGTGAAGGCCTACCTCTCTCTGCACCCGCAGATGCTGGATGATTTTGTGCTGGAGAGCGTGAGCACCGAGACGTTGGACAGATGGCTGAAGAGGAAGACCAGCAGCAGGCCTGCAGGTACACCAACTCACACACACAATCGTTCAAACGTGCACTTTTCGGCATCGCTCCCACATCATGATTGGATCTGCTTATTTCAATATAGTGACACAGAGTTATAACTTCTGTCATGTTTTTCTTTTGTCAATGTTTCTACGTTTGAGCCTACATAATCCCAAATAAGTCAACTAGCGGTTGCCCTGAATATCCACGTTCACCTCAATCTTATGCTTTTACAGTGAAGCCCTGTTTATCATGGTGGATACTTTCCGTACTCACCCACCCCCAAAATCCACTATATAGAGCAACCATAATAAACCTTTTTGGGTTGTTTTACCCTCCCTCCTTAAAACACATATTTTAAAGTATTCATTTGCACTTGTTCTCATTCTTGCTGTCAAGAAATGGATGACTAGCATGTAATATCATTTTGAGGGAATAAAAAGAAGACTCTCACACGAAAAGACCTTACCTTTTCCTCTAAAACTAACACATAAAGCTAAAAAGAATTAAACATTCCAGGTTTTAACACCAAAATATTCAACCAAACCGTCTTGTAATGTAACGGAGTACAAATATATATATATCCCCCCACACTGAGTAAGCAGTAAGCCAATTCGTGAGTAAATTGAGATGAGAGCATCATTTGAGTATTTGTTCATTTTGAGACTTTTCGCCTGGTGGTGTGCCATGAGCTTTTTGCAATATATAATGGTGCCTTGGCTCAATACATTTGGGAAAACACTGCTATAGAGAGTGCTGCTTTTTTTTTGGTATCTAAATGGTTGGTGCCCAACCATTCTTTTTTTTTGTCACATAAAAATGCCACTAGACGAAAATATTTCTCCTTAAGACCTGAGGACACTTTTTGGGGGGAATTTATTTAATATTTTGGTCCTCTGCTGTACAAATCCCTGACCTTCACATACCGTCCTTTCATCGTCAAAGTGTGTGATAAACAGACTAGAGAGAGAGAACGGGCTGCCGGGTCTTTACAGGTCATTGGATGTGTTCGAGCGGGCCATGTTGAGTGTGTACCGTACGCTCCACTCAGTGAGCTGTTTCCCAGACCAATGGCATCCATCAAGGGCCCACAACGCTGGCGCTCAGCCCAGTCGAGCTGCTGACGTCAGAGGCATCCTCCGGAGACATGCAGCTCGGCTGAAGGGGGCCCAGGGGAGGGGAGGGGTGGGGTTGGGGCTGGGGCTTTGAGTTGTCGGCGGTGGCGGCGAGGGTGCTTGCTTTGGGTGTGTTGTAGCAAAGGAGAAAACTGGCGCAAGATAGATTTGTCACATTTTGTTGCGGCTCTCTTCATACAAATAGAAGTGTGTCCGTGTCTCAAGGCCCTGGTGGTAATCAAACTCTCTGGCGCCATGTAGGAATAACTCACTTGAGTCATTCAGCTTGGGTCAGCGCAGAGGAATCAGAGCAGAACTTTATCACACAGCAGTGAGGGAGAAGCTATGAGATCATTCTACAGAGGACTTTAGCTTGTTTAGTCCAAAAACATAAAGAGAAAATCACAACCAAACACCCCTTACAGTTTCTGGCACTCAAGCCGTTTTACTAGGGCCCTGTTTCCACCAAGCAGTACAAATCTGTTCAGTTCAGTACAGTATGCATTTTATTGTGTTTCCATGTAAAAGGTAAAAAAATATATACGACCCAAATCTCTACACTTTAAGTACCCCATTGTTGGGTTACTCTCTGCAGTTTCATCATACACTTTGTTACACTTTTAACGGGGAGATCCAAAGCCATGTTTTTTTTCTTATGTTTGGTGTTAAGAGAAGAGGATTGCGAGTAGAATAGCCACAGGAAGTTACGGTAATGTTAACTCGTGGTACCATGATAAAGCAGACCCTACTGGTGTCCATGTACTTTTGTTCAACTTTAGCGAGTATTTAAGTGTCGGTCAATTGGAGATTACATAATCTCATCAGTTTTATTTTTGACTCTCAGACAAAGTTGGTGTTAACAATTATCTTTGAACAAAGGACTTTAAATTGGATCGTATATAACTTGCGACATGCATTTGAGTACAATCTGTTTGTGATGTTTGCCAAGGAGTGTCATTTTGGACGCAGAAATCGAGGAACATTTTAATCTTTGCAGGAAGTACAAAGGAGAGTAGAAAGAAAAGTATGCATTCATCCTACTTGTCTGCAATCTGCAACAAGGTTGCAGCCAGGACGTGTGCTGCGCTAAGCGGAGGTCTACTGTGGCTGCAGTCTGCCGGGTTTTGTCGTTTTTGCTTGGGGGGAAGGAAGCAGCACGAGAAACACCTCTCGCCCGACCGTTTGCAAAGCGACGCTCAGACAGGGGAGGTGCGTTCGAAGTGGCGATGATGTGGCCTGCAATTCCCATTAGTTGTCACCACATTTTGTTTAATCCTGTGATTAAAGTACACCCCTCGTAAACAGTTATAGCTAGCGCAGCTGACATTTTGTGGACCTTCCGCATTGAACGGCGACGGCGCATTTCGGTCACATGGGCAGTCACGTGGGCAAGTCAGCCAATCAGTGAATTTCTTATGACGTGGTCATGTCACATGGGTTACGCAACCAATTGGGGCTGAATAAATACTGTAACAAGGAAGTGAAGTGAGAGCTGTTGCAGCCTTTCTTTCCCAGCCATTGTGCTGTAGCAGCCCGGCTCATTATCATGCCTTGATAAACGTCAGCTGTCGGGCCAGATATAATTGCCGGCAGGGCAGTTATGGCCGGCGGCCTGCTTGTTGCCAATCCCTGACCTATGCCTAACTTAATTTAAATATTTTACCTGTTAGTTCATAACGTCTGTATTTTCACATTCTTGCATGTGTAAGACCTATAACAGTTGAGTCACATTTATTCGCAAGGTGTTTATGAACACAAATATAGCAATAAAAAACAGCGGTGTTTGTGTTGGTACCCTCGGAGTCATTATGAAGCCTTGACCTGAAGACCAGAGGCTGTGTTAGGTGAAACTACATCTAATAGGTACTGTATGAAGGCCCCAGACCATTTAATAAAAGACTTGGGAAGATTTGATAATACATACAGTATACTGTATATAATGTAATGGCTCCACCTTATCTATAAACAGATACCAGTACAGGTTATCAGAACACAGGGATGAGTCAGGATTAGGCTTTCAAGAGATAGACGCCAGTGTTAGTAATCGCTGATGCGTTGTCAGGGTAGGGATCTGAGCCAAACCATATTTGATAACTTTTTCCTGGATTAAATGTCCAGAGTAATGAACATCATTGTGCTTGCTTTGTGTCTTATTTTGTTGCTCAAGTATAAAGATTCTGCAAGGAGTGCATGCTTTAGTGAAGCAGTCTAATGGTAGGATAGGAAGCGTAAGCATAATTATTCTGACACATCTCTTTTGATTGTTGGAGTTGTTGTTGCTTTGACAATGTTTCCATAAATTTGAGAGGTGTAGCCTCTGCGTTAGCAAAGGTTTATTCATTTACTTATGTTTTGAGTGAGCAACTTTTTTTGGTTGCAATTTTCTGCTTTGCCGTGCATAATTCTTATCAACTATCATCAGTATCAACCAAAACAACAAGCAAGGTCATATCAAATTTCTTACTTTGGATATGCCATCTTCAACTTCCACCTTTTAAAATAGTTCTCTGTTAGGGCATGACTTACATGTTAACCTGGGACTTCCGTAGCGCTTTATTTACAGAACTTGCTAGCATTATGTGTGAGCATACTGACTGTTCACATGACCATTTTATAAAGTTCCATGAAGTGTATAAGTCCTTAATTATTGGATAGGGCTTGCAGATTAATTGATTATATCGATCAATTCGTTTATTTGTTAGGTTTTTGTTTTTTTGGGGTGGCTTTTGTACAAAAGGGGGTCCCACTGATATGCAACATAGCTTCCAACTAGTTTACAAAAGCACAGTCACTGTTGACAAGTTAGCAACTTTTGCAACCCTTGGTGATATCTGGGGTTCAAACTTGTATAGTGTTTCAGTACCTTCGGGTGGGGAGACAATCACTCTACAACCTGAGACATTGCCGCTAAAAAAAAGACGAGTTGAACCATTTTTACAATACTTTGCATATAACAAGGAACAGGGTTGAAGGCAGAGAGTCACAGTCAATTGAGCTGAACATTTCTGAAGGCACTGTGCTCATTTATACGTTGCAAATTTTACATGTTGGGAACTTTTGACCCGAGGTGTATGCTTCCAAGCCACACATTTTTTGCCTGTCTCACCTTTACAACTCTACATAAGAAAAATACCATGAGCCAACAGACATATGGACCAGCTGAGCCATGCAGTTCGACGGCTCATTTTATGATGTTAAATTGTTGAATACAGTATTTAAAATTTTCTCCGGGGGGAAAAAAAAGTTTAAAAGCTTGGGGAAAACTCCCAGAAAGTTAAAAAAAAAAAAAATCTGTACAACTTGTTTTTAAATCTACGATTTGCTTTTTCTATAAACAAAGTGGGATTTTTAAAAAAATAAAAATCTGCAATTATATTTTAGTGGAGAAAATCTGATTCCATTTTAAGACCATAGTGCCCAGCCCAACTACGAGCCATGATGTATTATCCTCATGGGTCTGCCTTTGCACTTTCTTTACACAAGTTGCATTATGTTTGCTTATGAGATCCTTAGTGCTTTCTTTAGACAAGCTGCAAATGTATTAAATTTTAGCTTACCAACTTCTCTTCGTTTTATCTCATCAATGTTAGGCGATTCTCCTTGATTTATTGACATACAGATCTTTGTGTGTGTGTGTGTGTGTGTGTGTGTGTTAACTCTCCAAAGACTTTCTGGCTACAGGGGTTGGGTAGTAGAGGGTTGATGGGGTCATGTTCCATGATTGATCTGGTCTTGTAGCCCCAGTAATTCAGAGCAACACTGGATTATCCTGTTATTGTTCATGTTCTGACTAAACTAGGTAAAATAATGTTTAATTATGCTCCTCCATCCCCATGGAACACTGTGTAAAGAGCTGAAACTAACACATCTTGTTTCAGTTTGAGTTTTTAAAATTAAAAAACATTTTCATACAGACAACAGAAATCAACTGGAAAGTGTCTATGTTTTTAATGGTAACTGCATTTACAACTCCTGCGCTTTATTCATTTATGTAAAATCATTTTATGTGTTGTTTGTCGTTTTGACCAGGTCACCATTGTAAATGAGACCTTCATCCATCCATTTTCTAAACCGCTTATCCTCACTAGGGTCACGGATATGCTGGAGCCTATCCCAGCTAACTGCGGACAGGAGGCAGGGTACACCCTGAACCGGTTGCCAGCCAATCGCAGGGCACATATAAACAAATAACCATTCGCACTCACATTCATACCTACGGACAATTCTTCAATTAATCTACCATGCATGTTTTTGGGATGTGGGAGGAAACCGGAGTACCCCGAGAAAACCCACGCAGGCACGGGGACAACATGAAAACTCCTCACAGGCGGGACCGGATTTGAACCCGGGTTAAATGAGACCTGTCTCACTTAAATAATAATCATAATACAAAGAAGAATCAGGCAATTCAGAGTTTTCTACTGGTGTCCATGGTGCATCTGAGGCAGGAGAAGAATCTTCAGCGAACGCTATTTGCATGTTAACTGGTCAGATTTCCTTTTGGAGCTTTCCCATTCAGAGCTGCAGGCTGTTTTTTTTCCTGGGATGTTGTTAGGATATGGCTGAGAAAGCTTCTTCTTGACTTTGGTCCTTCTGTCGGAAGTTGATGTCCATGGAGAATCTTGACTTTGCTTCTAAGTTTTTGCCTAATGTTGGGAAGCACAATAATGGAAAGGAGATGTAGTTTGTTTGTCTTGGTGGGTTTCATGTGACTGAAGTCTAAAATGACAATTACCTAGATTTTACTCCCCCCCCACTATTTAATAAGATATTTAGCTGGGATAGGCTCCAGCAGCCTGTGACCCTAGTGAGGATAAGCAGTACAGGAAATGGACGGACGGATGGGTAGTGTATGTAAGTGTATGGATTGTGTCGCAGTTTGCGGCACATTGGACCCCAAAGCAGCAAAGCAGGCACACAAGGCAGGACGAATCAAAAAAAAAAATAACTTCCAAGAACACAAAGGAGGCAAACAAGGCCCACATAAAACTAAATACTAAATGAACAAAAGTCTCAAAATAACAAAGAAACGAGGCATAAACTCACCACGGCATGAAACAAAATATGAAGCGAGACGCAGGACTTTCCGAAACAGACTACAAATGACAACGATCCGACAAGGACTGAATGAAACCAGGGAACTAAATACAAGCAAACTGACCAGACAACGAGTAACACCTGGAAGAGACAGGAGTGGCTGGAAGGAGCTGATTGGTTGACACAAGGTAGAGGGCTGATGAGAACAGGTGGAGACAGAACAAATGCGCAGACAAGACCTGAACACGGAACAGGAAAACCTGACAAAACATGAGACCAACTAAATCTAATCAAAAAGTCAACCAAAGCACAGATCAGGACAGATTGTCGATAGACACCCTTTTTCTTCTTTTGTTTTCTGTTGTGGTAATAAAAGCAGCATTTTCCTTTTATAGGTCCATTTCTATATTAGTCACATTCTCGTGACACCTTTTTTTTTTTATAGTTTTTGTATTGTTTCTAAGCGCAGCAAGCCCTCATGTCATCATGTGATCAGCACTGAGTTAACTGATTCCTGGAATCAGTCCCTGCAGCGTGTCCCGTTCTTTCTTATCATGTGATGGACAACATTGGATTACAGCAGACTTACCCACAAGTATGTGTGTGTGTGTGTTTGTGTGTGTGTTTGTTGGTTGAGAGAGAGCGAGAGAGAGAGAGAGAGAGAGAGAGAGAGCGAGAGAGAGAGAGAGAGAGAGAGAGCGAGAGAGAGATAGAGAGAGAGAGAGAGAGAGAGACCAAAGGTAATTCCTGATACAAAAGATAAATTTGCATGTTCTCCCCGTGCCTGTGTGGGTTTTCTCCGGGTTTCCTCAGGGTGCAGCCTGCCTCTTGTCCGAAGATAGCTGGGATAGGCTCCAGCACGCCCGCAACCACAGTGAAGATAAGCAGAATAGAAAATGGAAGGATTTGCAAAATGTTTTCATCTCATCTTAGTCTGTAGTCTCACTGTTCGGCATTAGTAAATTGGCCTATTCCGAATGTTTTTGGGAAGTGGCCAAAAACATCTCAAAATGTATTTATTTTTTTGTCCATGGCAAAATACTGGCGGCACGATGGCCGACTCGTTAGAGCGTCAGCCTCACAGTTCTGAGGACCCGGGTTCAATCCTCGGCCCCGCCTGTGTGGAGTTTGCATGTTCTCCCCGTGCCTGCGTGGGTTTTCTCCCACATCCCAAAAACATTAATTCATTGGAGACTCTAAATTGCCCGTAGGCATGACTGTGAGTGCGGATAGTTGTTTGTTACTATGTGCCCTGCGATTGGCTGGCAACCAGTTCAGGGTGTACCCCGCCTCCTGCCTGATGACAGCTGGGATAGGCTCTAGCACGCCCGCAACCCTAGTGAGGAGAAGCGGCTCAGAAAATGGATGGATGGCTGGCAAAATACTATTGTGGGCCACATTGTAGTTATGGCTTCCCTTGGAGAGCCGTTATGACTGTAAACCCATATACTTGTAAGTGAATTATCGCCTCATAGAGATACAATAAATTGATGGATAACTAGTTTTGAAATCATCTCTTTAAAGGGAAGGTTTGCAGTTTTAAAACCACTAGCAAGATTTAAATACTGTATAGCCTTTCTTCACTAATGATCCCAACCCCCTCAAATCTCTGACAATAGCCATGCCCCTCACTGACATGCATGAGCGTAATTCTCAAACATGGCCATTTATAATGGCTTGCAATTATGAGTGTGTAATTGTGATAAATAGTCACAGTAAACGTGGTCCAATAGAGTGTTGCTATAACACAATAAATGTTACCGGTTTGAGGTTTTATTTTTTTAGAATGTGCAGTCGATTACAAATAAAAAAAGAGGTGATAAACCTTTTCACTTGAGAAAATGAATGGTTACTGTTGGCCGCAACAATACCAAAAAAATCATCGACCAAACTTCTGCAGCGTAAGTTCTGCCGACACCATTACTCATCCAATCACAAATTTACCAGTAGTTGAGTTAGATTTGTGATTGACAGTCTGCGGGAGCCTATACTTTAATGGTGGTGCCAGTGTCTGCTTTGGCCTCCGATAGTTGCGTCAGACTTACAGTAAACACGGCATCAAAACCAATGAAATCCACAACAACTGTCGCTAAACCCATCTACTATCGCCAGTTTGTGTTGTGACCATATGGATATAGCAGTTTCAGGTCTGTAAATACCAAAGCACTAACTATTACATCAGCCCAACAGGCTACAAAGCAGCAGATTTTCGTACTAGCACAGGCCACCCCAGGAATGTCTGCACAATCGCTGTAAATCCCGGTCTTTGCTGTTTACTCAAATGTTCATTGTTTTTCACCGCAACAATAATTCTACAAGATCATCATCATAATAATAACTACTATACATCATGTATCTGCATGCTTAGGTGTGAACTGATAACATTACTTTATTTTTAGTTTTTAGTTTGTATTATACAGTATTTGTTTAAAACTATAAATAAAGGTGATTATAGGGAGTGCCAATAATTTACGAATATTCGCTCTTCGTGGTTGGGCTTGGTCTTTATCCCCAGTGGATAGCGAGGGTCCACTTTATCCATCCATCCATTTTCGGGTCTGTTCTGTTCTGTTTTTAATGGCAACTGTATTTACAACTCCTGCGCTTAATTTATTAATGTAAAATCATTTTATGTGTTGTTTGTCTTTTTGTAAATGAGACCTTCATCTATCAATTTTCTACACCGCTTATCCACACTAGGATCGCGGGTGTGCTGGAGCATATTCCAGCTATCTTTTAGCTCTATTTAACTGTGGTAATTCAGATCAGGAGGGTTATCAATCCCAATGCTGCTTTGAAAAACTGCTTGAAAAATGTGTATTCTGTTTCAACTGAGCCTAAAGGGCAAGCCTGTTAAGCAGCTGATTCCCTATTTTAGTTCAGCGTGTGGATGGCAGCGACACAAAGACAAAGATGTGTTTGTGAGGCTTGCCCCAATTCCACATGCCCCCCACTGGTGGGATAAGAGCTCTGTCTCACCTGCAGGGCTTGCCACCAGGGAGGGGGAGGGTATGCGGGTGCACATGCCAACACAATACTCTTTTGGTTCAGCTTCGAATGCTGGAAAAGTGTTGTCTGAAATACAGCTAAGAAACGTCATGCTAGAAAGCCCCAGTGAGATGTGGTTGCTCTATTCGAAAAGAAACCTGTTGTCTAAAGTGATACACAATTAGCAAATAATTAAGTGAGGCACAAATGTGAGACAAGATCAATTCTGGATTTCATAAAACTGGAAAGCATTATTTATTCATAAAGTAATTTTAAAAATAAATACAACCCTTTTTGAGCGATTTCAAAGCATTCCAACAAGATTAAACAAATAAATATGAGAACTGTGATAAACTAGTGTTTGATTTGTTTTTTTAAGAGACAATTTAAAAACAAAAACAAACTTTTTGGGCACTTGCTATTATTTTTTTTACATTTAACAGAAGAACTTCAGGCATGAATACAGCCGTTAATGTTCACTCTGATTTCTACGTACGGTAGTATGTGTTGTTAAATGCTGATATTTTCTACAGTAGACCCCTCTGAACTCAAGCCAAATCCATTCCAAGAGAATCTTTGATTTTCAAGCACTTCGACTTGTTAATAGATTTGCCGTAGCGACACCCCCAACTTGGAGGAGAAATACAGTACATTTTCAAAACTGCACGCGTGGGTTGCGCTCGAGTATAGAGGCAAACTGCGTGCGGGATAGCCGCAGTGACGTCAGCGCGGTCGCGGCCCGTGCTAGTATAAAGAAGCCTATACTCCTGCTGCCATGCCTAGAGGACAGCGCAAAGGCTTTGAATTAACAACTCAACAGCCTACAATTAGCCACCTTTCTTTTCTAAATGCAGCCATTTCTGCCCAAGTGCTTGACTGATTGTCCAACAGGGACATCGGAATGTGGCCGTCTGCCATTGAATTTTTAATTTGTTTTAATTTGATCGTGTTTTTATTTTTGAATATGGTTTTATTTCACTCCTCCTTGAGCTGTCACCTTATTGTGGTGGAGGGGTTTGTGTGTCCCAATGATCCTAGGAGCTAAGTTGTCTGGGGCTTTATGCCCCTGGCAGGGTCACACATGGCAAACAGGTCCTAGGTGAGGGACCAGACGAAGCACAGCTCCAAAAACCCCAATGATGACAAACAATTCAGGAAGATGTTTTCCCTTGCCCGGACGCGGGTTACCGGGGCCCCCCCTCTGAAGCCAGGCCTGGAGGTGGGGCTCGAAGGCGAGCGCATGGTGGCCGGGCCTGCACCCATGGGGCCCTGCCGGGCACAGCCCGAAAGGGTAACGTGGGTCCCCTTCCCATGGGTTCATCACCTGTGGGAGGGGCCATAGGAATCGGGTGCAGTGTGAGCTGGGCGGTGGCCGAAGGCAGGGACCTTGGCGATCCGATCCCGGCGACAGAAGCTGGCTCTAGGTACATGGAATGTCGCCTCTCTGTTTAAAACATCCCACAGGTGAACAGGCTAATTGGGAACAGGTGGGTGCCATGATTGAGTATCAAAGGAGCTTCCCTGAATTGTTTAGTCATTCACAAGCAAAGATCACCTCTTTGTGAACAAGTGCGTGAGAATATAGTGGAACCGTTTAAGGACAATGTTCCTCAACGTACAATTGCAAGGAAGTTAGGGATTTCATCATCTACGGTCCATAATATCATCAAAAGGTTCAGAGAATCTGGAGAAATCACTGCATGTAAGCGGCAAGGCCGAAAACCAACATTGAATGCCTGTGACCTTCGATCCCTCGGGCGGCACTGCATCAAAAACAGACATCAATGTGTAAAGGATATCACCACATGGGCTCAGGAAGACTTCAGAAAACCAATGTCAATAAATACATTTCGGCGCTACATCCGAAAGTGCAACTTGAAACTCTACTATGTAAAGCAAAAGCCATTTATCAACAACACCCAGAAACGGCGCCGGCTTCTTTGGGCCCGAGCTCATCTAAGATGGACTGATGCAAAGTGGAAAAGTGTTTTGTGGTCTGACGAGTCCACATTTCAAATTGTTTTTGGAAATTGTGGACGTCGTGTCCTCCGGGCCAAAGAGGAAAAGAACCATCCGGACTGTTATGGATGCAAAGTTCAAAAGCCAGCATCTGTGATGGTATGGAGCTCTGTTAGTGCCAATGGCATGGGTAACTTACACACCTGTGAAGGCATCATTAATGCTGAAAGGTACATACAGGTTTTGGAGAAAGATATGCTGCCATCCAAGCAACGTCTTTTTCATGGACGCCCCTGCTTATTTCAGCAAAACAATGCCAAACCACATTCTGCGCGTGTTACAACAGCGTGGCTTCATAGTAAAAGAGTGCGGGTACTGGACTGGCCTGCCTGCAGTCCAGACCTGTCTCCCATTGAAAATGTGTGGCGCATTATTAAGTGGAAAATACGATAACGGAGACCCCTTACTGTTGAACAGCTGAAGCTGTACATCAAGCAAGAATGGGAAAGAATTCCACCTATAAAGCTTCAACAATTAGTGTCCTCAGTTCGAAAACATTTATTGACTGTTGTTAAAAGAAAAGGTGATGTAACACAGTGGTAAACATGACCCTGTGCCAGCTTTTTTGGAACGTGTTGGAGCCATAAAATTCTAAGTTAATGATTATTTGCTAAAAACAATCAAGTTTATCAGTTTGAACATGAAATAGCTTGTGTTTGTAGTGTGTTCAATTAAATATAGTTCGAACATGATTTGCAAATCATTGTATTCTGTTTTTATTTATGTTTAACACAACGTCTCAACTTCATTGGAATTGAGGTTGTAGATATAAACATTGATGGAAAATGCAGACCCTACTGGGTGTGGTGTGGAAGAAGGGTGGATGTCGGCGTGACTGAACAACAGACCGGAGATGGATAAATAGCTCGCTCACGGCACATAATAGTTCACTGAGTCAACTAAGAAATGAAGATGAAGAAAGTCTACAGCTGTCAGCAGGCTTTGGACATGATCCTGAACCAAGTCAATCCTTGCGACTCCGATGGAAAGAGTTAATACTCTGAAATGTCTTCTGGTAAGATTTCCTAAACATCCTATTTTCATTTGCTGATTATGGCATCTGTGTTTTAGGAAAAGATGAAAACAATCCTAAATCATTACAGAGGAAGAATATTTTGGAATTACAATTCAAATGATATCTTTGTGTAGATTTCCAACCTTGGTTGTGGTTTTCATAGCTCACATCATTTGGATATTTTATTGCTCAAATCTTAAAAATAGGATCACTCTACAGATGACGAGACTTCACCGCCACCAGAAAAGAGAGGTCGACTGGAGACACACACCGGGCCAACAGAGAAGGCAAAAGATGGCACAGTGTGGCGTGAAGAACAGGTCGGAAGGCATCTCTATCACAGCCCAATTGAATCTGAATCTTGAATTGAATCTCCGCAGATGGAGAGCCTACTGCGTTGGTCAGAAGAACGGTGTCGAGTCGCTTACAGAGTGTCCTCTGTTTCATCATTCTTTGTATGCTTCGAAATATTCAGGAGTGGACTCTTCAGCATGGACGGCCCTCCCTGAACTAATGGCATTCATTGCCTTCCTCCTCTTGCGTGGGGTGATCAAACTTCCATCACGGCGTGACGCTTGGTCATCAAAACTGGGAAACCCACTGATTGCACGTCCTTTATCGGGCAAGCACTGGCATGGAGGAGAGACGGGTGGACTTTCTGGTGGAGCTGGCAAGCGAGCTTGCTCAGTCACATGTGGGAGCCAAAAGGCGAATAAGGACAACCTTCTTCGGCAACAACCTCCCACACCTGGCCAAGGGAAAAGAGCAATGACCACCATTAAGCTGACATGTATTGAGCGCTGAGTCACTGGCCTCTCAGCATCCTGTGGGACATTATGTAACTGTGGCAGCAGCTCAATAAAGCTCCTGTCAAGGATCCTGCAGGTTAGACGCAGCCGACTCAGGGATTGTGCATAGGTGAAAGGTTTCTGTCCAGAGTCATGTCCACAAACCTTCACAGTCATGCTTGTGTCTCATCAACAGTTCACCACAGATCTTTGAGTTGTACTATACTGAATGGAGGTTATTTATTTTCGGTTTGATAAAGCCTGAAAAACTTAGATGGATTTAATAGTTTTATTGAAATGTCTAGCCATACATATTCTATACCGCTTATACTGTTCACAGCTGGAGCACATCCCAGCAGACTTTGGGCAAGAGGCGCATTACACCCTGGACTGGTCACCAGTCAGTTTGCAGGACAGACAATTATTCACACTCACATACACACCATCCCTGAGTGGGAACTGAACTCACTCTGCCTGCACCGAAGTCAGATGAATGTACTGCTACACCATCATTATTAAATCCACTATTCAATTTTCAAGTAATTCTCAAATTACAGTAGATGAGTAGTCTGCTCTTGAGCTGTTGAATGGATGGATTTGGCCTAATTTCTAAGAACATGTATGCCCTCAGTTTAATGTTTGCTGAAAGCATAGCGGGTCGCTGAAAATATGGGATGCCATTAGACTGGACTAGTCTTTGTCACTGTGGTGGGACATTGTGGGCACCCAATCTGGGCTCCAGAGATGAATCCCTCAGCACTAGCATGATGGAACCAAAGAGAACATGACATTGCATTTAACTATTGCATTTTCTGTTGTTTCTTTGTCTATTCCAATATACAGTTTATTTAGACAATCTACTATCTTGAGCACGTTGCTTAGTTTGCCATGCCTTCTAAACTGATATATAATGTTAAAACTACATGCGGCACTGAATACAATATTATGTCGTACTGCATCCAGACTGTGTTAAGATTCCTGTCATTCACTTAGCATTGTTTCATTCCACTGTTATTCAAATGACGTTCCATATTTATTGGGTTCTTCGGTAACAAAGATGAGTCACATTGTGTTATGGTGGGTGATGTTATGGTGCTTTTTGGTCATATATTAGAACTGCAAACTATTTTGCAACAGGAGATGGATGTATAATTGGTTCAAGTTGGTCCCTGGCATCAACAAGTCATTATGAAAGCAAACTGCCTGAAAATGATGGTTTGTCTGATTTTTCTCAAAGGGTTTGCGTTCTAGCGCAGCTCCCTGTCCTCTGTTTGACGTCACACATGGCCAGGGGTTCACTCTAAAATAGCTCTCACGGCTAAGTTAGGAAACTTAGGGAGGCATGTTTAAAACAGCAAACAATGTGGCCGGCTGTAATTCTTTCTTCACATGCAAAGAGGGCTGTTTCAAAGCTTGCACCAGGTTGAGTCAGCAAGATTTATTTTCTCCAATGCACCCAAGGCTTTGCATGGTTGAATCACATGCAATGTTATCAGAGATCGGAGCAGTTTCTGCTCTTGTGCTCTGTTGACTCATGTGCAATGAAGACTGCTCAAACTGTATGAATGATTTCATTTTCATCCCAAGTAGCACTCCCAGAGTATAAATCCAATAACTGTTATTTCTGGCAATCATCAGATATTGTCAATGTCCACAACCAAAGTCAATTTTGATGTGTTTACCGTCTTCCCAATAGCCTCAAATCCCTACAGGAATTTGCTCTAGAGGTCTCAGAATTTTGCACTTGTCAAGTACAATGATTTCTCTATGGATTTTTCTTTTAATAGCATCATAATTGAAACAAATGTCTCCCAGAGTAAACGTAGAGGAAATATAAATCCACAATATGTGCAATATGTAGTCATTCTTTGAATTTATTCATTCACTTGCAGTCTTGCAACCAGCACTGAGAATTCACCCAACCTTTAAATGGCCATTTCCTGTGGAGCATGCTGTTGTTTGTATTATTGCTAGAAAATCTGGACGTAGCCTATACAAGTGTGCGATGTATAGACTCATATCAGAGAATAGTGTTTCATATATAGACTACCAGTGCAGTGGTTTGCCTGTTTTGCCTTGCTACATGTTGTGTCACTATTGGGCATGGTAGTGGAACACGATATGAGTCCATTGGTCAAGTTACATGTTGATTGAGAGAGACTGTTCACCGGGTTACTCACATCAAATGTTTCCATGAGACAATAGTTTAATTAGCCAACATACGCATGTATACTGTACATTACAGGTAATAGTAGTAAGGAAAATACATCAGATTCGCCAATGGTAATAGCTTACACATTTCCAATTAAAGGCAACTATAACTTTATTTTGTGGCTGAAGACTTCACCTTGTATTCAAAATGGTTATTTCATTGCTCGTCGCCAGATCAAATTCCCTGGAGCGAGTGGGAACTAGAATAACCATTCGCACTCAAATTCATACCTACGGGCAATTTTGAAGTCTTCAATTAACCTACCATGCATGTTTTTGGGATGTGGGAGGAAACCGCAGTTCCCGGAGAAAACCCACGCAGGCACGGGGAGAACATGCAAACTCCACACAGGCGTGGCCGGGATTTCAACCCCGGTCCTCAGAACTGTGAGGCAGATGTGCTAACCAGTCGTGCACCGTGCCGCCACATGTGAGTCATTCGCTCCTAAAATGTCCTTGAGCAGTGGTTGACTTGCATAACGAAGCAGTCGCTGACTAGAAATAAAGGTTTTTGTTGTTAAGTGCCACTTAGCTGTGACATTAGTAACACTGGACCTCCATTATTTCTAATGACCGTTGCATTACTGTCATTGATAACACCTATTGTTACATGCATTGTTTCTTGGTTTTGTTCTGTATACACATGCAGATAAGCTGGCTGATTTTAAACCTGGCCTCTTCCTTCTTGACCAAATGTCCTGGGGTATGTATGGGTTGTGTCTTTTTCTACTGCAAAAAAAAGGTAGTCAGAGCCAGCAAACGTGAATGCTAATCATGTTCAAGATTTAAGATTTAAAAAAATGTTTATACTCAACATCAACCACAGCCGAGTCATGACTGTGATTGTGACATGGAATGGAACTATAGCCATTCAGGAAGCAACGTGAAGCTCGCACTGTTGCGGGACTTGAGTGTGTGTCCCCCAAGTCATTCACCATAATAGAAATTACCAGGAGAAATGTAGCTAACATCGCATTCTACTTCTTCAACTACTCCTTTATATTTTCCATCAGTCTGGATGTCCTGTTGCACCGGGCTGCCTCTGACTGGTCAGTCTAGGCACTATCCCAGGCAAAATTGACCTGACTTGACTTAACTTTACTCTCTCCCTTCCCTTACAGATCCAAATGAGGCATTGGTCCAAAGTTGTATTCTCGCTGTTTGGGTGCCCCAACGTAGAGGCGGCAGCACCTCTCCATTAGTGGGTCTTGTCCTTGTGATGAACCAGTTTCTGTGTGAGGGTGTTACTTGGTTTGGTGTCCGGTTTGTGAAAAGTTAATAGGTTCTTCTTTGTATAGTGTTCATATACGGCGCCACAATGTTGGTCCCTCCAGTCTTGTTGCCCCACATTCAGTACTTCAAAAGGATGCCTTTTGCCAACATTTATTTTTCTATTCACTTTATTTACTTACCAGTTGATATGTAGGTTTAGTACTTTAACCAAATTGGTGTAGAGGTTTTCTATGTGCCCTGCGATTGGCTGGCAACCAGTTCAGGGTGTACACCACCTCCTGCCTGATGATAGCTGGGATAGGCTCCAGCACGCCCGCGACCCGAGTGAGGAGAAGCGGCTCAGAAAATGGATGGCTAAATTGTTGCTGCTGTGTGAATAGTGACATGTACCCCAGTGAATTATTGCATGAACAGTGACTTAAAAGCCAGCCAAGGACTCTCGAAAGTCAGACTGTGCGGAAAGAAGCAACTTAAACAGCAACGCAAGACACAATAAAAACATGTAGGTAATGAAAGCCCAACTGGATTGGATGCCTGGTAATTCTACACAGCGTTAACTTGGTCATCCTTTATTTATTCTTTTTTTTTTTTTTTTTTTGTGAAATGTCTTGGTTGTCAAGTTGCCTAATATGTGTTTGGTTTCTCTTCACAGATGACACGTCATCTAAAGAAGTCAGCAGGGTATGTTTTGCCTGAATGTACTCTATGTGACATGGCACTTGAATCTATACTTTGAAAGTTTCATCTGATTTCTCAGTATCTGCATTTTCTGTCTTAAAGGGTTGAATTGCAATTCATTACCCTGTTAAAAGGCTTTGTGTATATATGTTTGTTGGTACACATAGCTGTAACCTGTGTGGAAAAATCTGTAAACACAGGTCCGTGAAAAATGTCTTAACTGGACAGTTGGAGAAAATTCCCTTGTGCAGCCACACATAGCTCACACCTTATTCTGACGCCTCTCTGCCCACAGGAATCACTGTCTCAGTCCGCTTAGTGGAGTCCATGACCTCAATGAAAGGGACTTACAAACCCATATATGCAGAAAAAAACGAGGGTCACTCAACCTTTTGGTGCGTCATCCATACGTCTGTGCAAACAGGATGTGGGAGGGTTGAATGGATCCCTGGAGGGAGGCTTTCTAGTGTGCCGCTCTCCTTGCCGCGCACCCTCCCTGCAGGCGCAGACATGACAGGTCTTTGGCCCTGTGCAAGGCAGGAGGTCTGCCTCTTACATAAGCACACTTTTAAGAAGAATGTGAGCATCAAAGCTCGCCAGAGCTTTAATCAGAGCTGTGGGGCTTCGATGGCCCCGTCTCGAGATGCAGGGTAGGTGATCCCTCAACGAGAACGCAGTGATGAGGGAGCATTTTAAAGGTCAGATGACAACGATGTTATGGGGGTCAGTTAAAATTCATATTTGCATTGTTTATATGTTATGGAATACAACTTGTACATGCGCGTAACTTCCAGCAAGTTTTCAACTATAGTTTAGCTAAAAAGGAGGTTTTTATGACGCATATTGAGTCCTCCCCGAACATACCCGAAGCTCAAGACACCGGGGTGTGGTTATTCTATCCACCGCAAGGGCTACCAGAAGTGACGTTGCAATTGCCAAACACAGTGCGCGACACTCTATACGCAATGGCGAGCAACGTGTTGGAATATGTGGAGGAGGAGGATTTCGACGTACAGGAGCACCCAACTGAACTTGGCATCGTCAAAGCGTGCATGTTTGAGCCGATCAGGAGGTCGGAACCTGACAGTGAAGACAACGGGCAGCCAAGTAGCAGCCGTTCAACAGAAAAAGAGAGTGGCCACTGGCTCGATGTGACGGTATGTCAAAAGCATGTCTTTTTATACAGTCATGGCTTCAAATAATGCCACCCCAGGGGTGGCAATATTTTTGGGCACAACTATACCTATTATATATTCATATATGTTTCAGTGACATGGCACAAGCTTTTACAAAGGATGCAGTATTCCTATATATTGTGTGCCCCTCATTCGAGTTGCGTTATAACACGCCAGACAGAAGGTCGGTTGGCTTGTCATATAGGCAAAACTACAGACGACAGTACTGAAAAGTACTGTGTGGGTCTTTTTTTCCTACTCCCCAGTGCGTAGTAACCATAATACAGTCGTAGGTACATACAGGGAAATGCTCACCTCTTGTCTGCGCCGCTTCGCTGGTGCGTCGTGGCGGCGGCGAGATTTAGTTCTCTTGCTGGCGGTGGAGGTCCCGATGGCCGTAGGAAAAATAGCTGAGATCGCAGCTCGTTTCAGCCTCTGCCTAACTACACCTGTGTATCCAATGCTTTCTCAAAACACGCCGGTTCGAAGTGATCGGCACATAGTTTGGAACGCTTGCTAGGCACCCATAGCTGACCACGTTTCTTCCCCTGTCGAGTGACTTTCACTATCCACTGGTCACGTATTCCTTCTTCACTTGGAAAGCCAAAAAAAAAACCAAAAACTCTTCCCGCTGCCTGAACCATTTGTACAACCAAATGCCACACAATAAACCATCGTTAAATCATACGACAACTATACAAGGATGGGAACAACAGCATGGAACAATAGCACACGCCGAATGACCAAGATGTTTGGCTTGTGTGACGTCACAGCGTCGGAAAGAAACAAAGACCGGAAGGCGCGGGATGCAAAAAGCAGCAGGCGCATTCTGCATCATATTTATCGATTTAACTGCTGTATATCTGCCATATAATCACTTCAAAATGGCAGATGTGGTTTGTAAAGGGGTTCTAGAGTTATCATGAAATTTTTTTTCATCTTTGTCCTCTGACCTTTAAGTGTGAGGATGCGGATAATGTTATGATGAAAGGTTCTTCCTTTGCGAATGGTAGGAAGATAATCCGAGTTCATTCAATAACAAAAATCCTTAAATGGACCTTGCAGCTGTTTTCCATATATTTCATTGTTCACTCAAAGTGGATGGTAAGGAAAGCAATTTCTTTGTGTGTTGTGTCCAGCAGTACCGGGATGCAAATATGCAGGGTGTGGTGTATGAGCTCAACAGCTACATGGAGCAGCGCCTGGACACTGGAGGAGACAACAAGCTACTGCTCTACGAACTCTGCAACATCATTAAAACAGGTACATGACTGCATTGAGGTTATTTAATCTGCTTGCATTAGAAAAACATCAACTTTTGTTATTTGTGTCGGTCCCTCTAATAGACAAATTAGTCGCCGGGTGAGTCAGCCACTTAAGAGAAATAAATGCCTCGTTTAGACACCTCCCTTTCCCATCAAGAAAAAAAATTGGTAGTAGTAATTGTAATTATCTCAGCTATTGTTCACATAGACATTAAATAGTTAACTACTGTTGCCAACCTAAACAGCAGCACAAAGCACGTAAACCGATTTTCAGACGTATTAAAGTGCAGAGACTCACCACATGCAGTAAACGAGTTCCCTGCGCAGTGTTCAAGCTGATCTCATGTTACACGGCGACGGTGTCTTTTCCGTTTCAGTATTGGCAGTCAGTCTTAAACTCCAGTTTCACTTGACAAGTATCATTATTAATATTTGTGAAAATATAGAAACAACATTCACTGTGACTGGCTGGCGAGTGGTCTAGAGCGTACCCTGCCTAAATCAGCTGATTGATGCTCCAGCTAACCAGCTAATGGAGTTTTATAGAAAATGGATAGATGGATGCTAACCACAATATAAGGATCTGTTCAAGTGAAGCTATCAACTTGATCATCTCTGATTATGATGATGCTTCTTCTGTGACCTGTGGAATTCTCACTCTGCTAAACTGATCACTTGTATCTTCTTGTTCCTGCAGCAACAAAAGCTGATGGATTTGCACTTTACTTTTTGGGAGAATGCAACAATGTAAGTACTCAGGAATTAATCTGACACCATTTGTTAGCGCCCATATTTTTGTGTTTGAGATTTTATTCTCACTTTGTCTTTTCTTTCCCATGCTTCCACACAGAGTTTGTGTTTGTTCACCCCAACGAGATCCAAGGATGGTTCCCCTAGCCTCGTCCCCTCTGGCCCCATCGCATTCGGGACAACCATTGCAGCTCATGTTGCCAAGACTCGCAAAACACTTTTAGTAGAAGACATCATGGGGGTAAGGTTGATATCAGCAAATCCATATTAAATTAATCCCGATAGGGACCAGTCGAATTTTGTAAGAATTTAGTAATGCGCAAAAAATTTAGGACCTGTGATGACCTGTGTGTTTCAGGATGAACGCTTCCCAGATGGCACAGGGCAGGACTCAGGGATCCGCGTTCATTCTGTCTTGTGCCTCCCCATCCTCACTGCCATCGGGGACCTCATCGCCATCCTGGAGCTGCGTCGGCACAGGGGAAAGGAGCCCTTCAATCTCAGCCACCAGGAGGTCAGTTCCACCTAGAAAAAACAGACGAGATTGGAAAGATGGAGCCGAGCTTGGTATTTAAAGAGTGGAATTCAGATTTCTTTATTTTTACATTATAGGACTTTCTATGAAAGAAATAATTCGCATAATACAGATGTATATGTAGTTTATACAGTTCTGACTAAAGGTTTTATGTAGAACAGTGAAGTGAGGTATTTTTGCCGTTGACTTAAAAAAAATGAGATTAATGCAATTTTTGCAAACAAAGGGTTTGCTTCTAAATTAAGTCCGTTTTCCAATACTTTTGGTTACCTTAAAAAAAATTGTTTCATTATGAATACAAATGTTGTTTTGTAAGTCGTTTACCTGATCCAGATAAAATCTGACCTGTTGATCTCTTGTCTCATCATCTTTTGATTTCAAACCGCCTTAAAGCCACAATGAAAAGATATCTGTTCAGCATTTCATACTCCCCCTGGTCTAATCTAGTCTGTTTTTTTAACTTGAGTTTTTAATTTATTTTTAGCTCGATTTTACTGTTTGAGTAGAGAGTCCTTGGGTGCTTTGAAAGGAGTCTATAAATAAAAGGTTTATTATTATTATTATTATTATAAACTCAAATGTTTTTAGTCGACAGCAACTATAAAGGCCTCACTGTCCCAGTGTGAATGAAACCATATTAGCATGACTGTTCAAGGTAATTATTTCACACAAATATTTAACGGTTCGGTTTAGCATATTCAGAGAATAGGTTGGTAGGATCCACAGAATACATCGTCATTGAAATATCCCTTGTGAGTTTTGCTGTGGTTGACAAGCTCACAATCACCCCCGAATCAGACTGCTAACAGCAGATAAATGCAATGAATTAGCTTGTTATTTTAGTGAAAAAATACAATCTATCAGGTTAAATATGAGCACAAATCAGCAAAATGATAAAATGATACTGCATCTGAAGCCACCCAGGAAAAACTCTTATTACCATGACAGAATTTGATACAATTGACCAAAAAACTGTAGAGAAAACGGTTCAGCAGCTGAAACTATCAACGAGTTGTCTTGACTCCATACCATCTGACTTTTTCAAACCTATTGCGAAGTCTGTGCTAGCTAATTTGCAGAAAATAATCAATTACTCACTTCAGTCAGGCGAATTTCCTAAATCTCTTAAAGTAGCTGCCATTAAGCCTCTGCTAAAAAATAGAGCGCTGGACTCTTCCATGTTAGCAAGTTGTAGACCTATTTCAAATCTCCTTTTCATAGCCAAGACTGTTGAGAAAGTGATTTTTAATCAACTCAGGAATTTCTTGAATTTAAATGGACTTTTTGAAAAAATTCAATCAGGGTTCTGAACTCATCACAGTACAGTTCTTGGGGTCTCCTCTTATCAAAGTGCTAAATGATATAAGGTTGAATACTGACTCGGGAAAGGTGTCAGTTCTGGTCTTGTTGGACCTCAGTGTGGCTTTTGATACGGTAGATCATACTATACTGCTGAACAGGTTGGAAACGTGGGTAGGATTAAATGGAACCATCCATCCATCAATTTTCTGAGCCGCTTCTCCTCACTAGGGTCGCGGGGGTGCTGGAGCCTATCCCAGCTATCATCGGGCAGGAGGCGGGGTACACCCTGAACTGGTTGCCAGCCAATCGCTATATAAATAAATTTGCTTTGCTTTGCTCTGAAATTAGTACAATCAACTTAATTATATAAATTACAATTAAACTTTGATATTTCCTGAGGGAAATTTGCATTAGTCTACAATCTCTTACAATCATGCAACGAGATAACACAACCCATTTTGACCCCATATACATACATACAGAAATTAAGCAAATAAATATAAAATGTAAAATATTAAATTATAATATATTAAAAAATAAAATATTAAATTAAAAGTAAAGTAGAAAATATCATGTGCTCGCATTAAGAAGTTAAGCATAAGCTTTGTTTATTTTTTGTATTTAACTTTTTTTTTCACAAAATCCTTAGAAATTGTTGTGAAAAGAGCATCAATATTGCATACAGATGGCCCATTGCTCTCCAAAGTAAATGAAACAAGTTGACTTTTTTCATCATGGTTGAAATGTGAAAAAGACGCAACATTGTTTTCAAGAGCTTACTTCAATTTATTTTGTGTTAAACAACTCCAAATGTGAGTGTGACATTTTACTTTTTTTCCCAGGTTGCAACAGCAAACTTAGCGTGGGCATCAGTTGCCATTCATCAAGTCCAGGTGAGCAAACATCCACAAAGACACTGTTGCAAATCCTGTGCACTACAATGTACTTGACTCCATGCATGTTTGGGAATAAGATGAATGTTGACATGTCCAATTATTATGATGTTAGTGACATTGTTTTTGTTCTTGTTCTGCACTGCTGTTTTTAATGGATAAATCCACTGTGTACTGGAACGGGGTTACGACGGGGCCCTGTCCAATCAGCTAAGCCGTAGATTCAACAAACAAATCTCCGAGGACGTCATTACGCCTCGGCACTGTTTTTATGTGAACCCATAGCATAACACCTCAGAGAAGCAGTGTCCCAGTGCAGGACTGGCCACAGTGGGCCTCTGAGTTTCTGTGAGCTGCAGCACACTGTCACTAGCCAGATATGTTCGTGTGTTTAGAGTACAAGCAGGATGCTGCGTGTGTTCATGGGAAATGTGTGAGCTCACGTCTGACCTGACCCACTTCTTCTTCTTCTAGGTGTGTCGAGGCCTCGCCAAACAGACTGAGCTCAATGACTTCCTACTCGATGTGTCAAAGTAAGGCTCACTGTTGCCTTGACAGCGCTGTATTTTAGCCTCAGCATTAGCACAGTATCAAGCTAAGAGTGCTTTTGCAATGAAAAAAACAAGTTCACTTTTAAGACTTGTCAAACCTGTCAATGCAATGGATCATTTCTTCTTTTCTTACAGAACATACTTTGATAATATTGTGGCAATAGATTCGCTACTTGAACACATTATGGTAAGTGCCCATCTGGAAGTTTGTTTTTGTTCACTTAATTGGGGTACACTGTATATATATATTAGATCTGAGTCAACAACAGATTTTAACTTGAAAAAAAACGACGTTATTTTTTTGCAATTTGCATTTACTGAGACGGTCACTTTCTTGAGGTATATATTCTGTATTATTTTTCTTCTCTTCTCTTGACACCCCCATTTGAGGCTGCTCCTTCTTCTGGTCTAAGTGGTTAAAAAAAGCCACTGAAGAAAAAGCACATTTCATCATCATCACAGAACAGTTAATTTTGTAATGCTCACTGAACTTAGCTCTAGTGAGTTATACTAAGATCTCTTTTATATGCACAACGGCAGCTCTAATTTTCCCAGATATTTTGGTTGAATTTGGAATTGTGCTACCTCTGGCCCATTCAACCTTTGAGCTTCCACTTACCATACTTGATTTCATGAATTGCATATCTTTTCACATATTCCTTTACAGTTGCTATAATGGGTAACTTTGCTTTCATTGTAGATATATGCAAAAAACCTGGTGAATGCCGACAGGTGTGCACTCTTCCAGGTAGATCAAAACAACAAAGAACTGTATTCTGACCTGTTCGATATTGGTGAGGAGAAAGAAGGCAAGCCAGTCTTTAGGAAAACCAAAGAAATTAGGTGTGTAATGCTACCTTTCTACTACCTTAAACTATAAAGTTAAAGTTGTCATAGACATCTTGATTGTCCAAGGAATTTTTTGAATAGTTCATTTGAGCTGCTACTTATTCATGCATCTTTGACTGTTTATATTTTTATTATCAATCTGATAATGCATTGCTCTGTTAATTGACTGCTCCCTTCTCATATGTCCCTGCAGGTTTTCTATAGAGAAAGGAATAGCTGGTCAAGTGGCTCAGACAGGGGAAGTCTTAAATATCCCAGATGCCTATGCAGACCCGCGGTTTAACCGGTACATTTTATTTTATTCAACAACTCAGCTTCTTCTTCCATTTAACCCAGCATAAACGTAAGTACTAAACTGACTTCCTGAAGATTGGATCTTATTTGACAGAGAGGTGGACCTAAAAACCGGTTACACCACGCGGAACATCCTGTGCATGCCCATCGTGAGCAGGGGGACTGTTATCGGAGTGGTGCAGATGGTGAATAAATTAAGCGGTAGTGCCTTCACTAAAACAGATGAGAACAACTTCAAGATGTTTGCTGTCTTCTGTGCCCTGGCCTTACACTGTGCAAATGTGAGTCAGTGAATAAATACGTGCAATAACAGCAGCAGTGCTTATTTATAAATGATTCTTTCACAGATAAATAAGAGATATTACTTTCATTGGGGAGCATTCCTCTGTATTATAATTTACTGTAATTTATTGTTGCTGTGAGTCAACATGCTCATTGAGCCAGACTGTATGGACAAGAGTATTGTTACACCTGTTCATTACACCAGCAGGAAGATAAAATGGAGTCAGCTGTAACAGTTTTCTGGGAAGTTTTCTACAATATTTGGGAGTGTGTGGAACTTTTTCCTTATTTAATCACATGTTCTCAAACTCTATGACACTCATTTGTTGCTAAGAGCTAGCAGGTCGCGCACAAACACTGATTAATGAAGAGGTGTGTCTCGATATTTTGGTATATAAAGTGTAAGTTTGTGCCAACAGCCTTTTTTAAGTTACAGAAGTACTGATTCATTTTGGTAATTGGTTGGTTTTACTTGGATGTTTACTATTGCTTGTATTGTGTGTTCTCTTTGTTAAAGTCTTTGCCGTAACTATTCTTTGTGTGTCTGTGTGTAGATGTACCATCGAATTCGCCACTCTGAATGCATTTACAGAGTGACAATGGAAAAACTGTCTTACCACAGCATCTGCACCTCAGAAGAATGGAAAACACTCTCTGAGCTCAACCTTCCCACACTCATTTATAAAGAGATCGAAATGTGAGTGACCGTCCTCCAATGCTTTATGGGCTTCACGTCATGAGGCCTGCAGAAATTTGTTAGTGTTGTGGCGTACGGTGTAGAACAGATTCCAATCCTCATTTCATCTGTGTTATTCTATGTTGTCGGTTTATGTTATTTTTTTAAAAAAAATTTTAAAATACGTAACACATAAAAACATAGTTTGAGAAACCGAAAAGAAAATAACCTTCCATTTTCCTGATTATCTTTGAGATGTTAGTACATACAATTTGAGTGGTGTCTTCCGTTGTCAAAGAAAATGGATACGCTTTGGAGAATCTGTGTATATTGGTTTCACAGTTGATGAAGGGGCCAAAAAACATCATGTGGTCAAAAGAATAATTTAGACACTACTACATGTTCTCACGAGCACAGTGGTCACGAGGCGGGTGCACACTGCCAATTTCTAATAACAACTGATTTTTAAAGAATGTGATAGACCCCAGAAATGACAAGAACAAAATCTGTTTCTGCTTTTCTAGTTTGTCATGTACATTACTCAAGATGACCAACACAGCACAGCACACATATAACTATATGTCTACCCACGATCAGGTCCGAATCTATCAGAAAACCAAGGTTTCGGACTTGGTCTTTGGTTTTTAAAGAGAGTGACTCGAGGTATTTACTAACAGCAATCCTCTTTTCTTTATTGCCGAAAACAATGATCTCAGTTTTGTTGTGGTTTAATTGTAGAACATTTTGGCTCATCCGCTAATTTATCTGTTTTAGACTGTGACACAACACCTCAATTGATCTGTAGTCATCTGGAGACACTGCTAATTGAACTGTGTCATCTGCATAGCTATGATAGTCAAAATTAAAGTTCTGAAGAATTTGACCCAAGGGTAGCCTATATAGGCTGAACA
Organism: Phycodurus eques; assembly: GCF_024500275.1. Classification (NCBI taxonomy): domain Eukaryota; kingdom Metazoa; phylum Chordata; class Actinopteri; order Syngnathiformes; family Syngnathidae; genus Phycodurus; species Phycodurus eques. Next base: position 16,095,716 of record NC_084535.1, read on the forward strand.
GGAAGGGTCCAAGAACTGACCCTTGAGGGACCCCATATGGTCATTGCTTTTGATGAGATTGAACACTTCTAATGGTTACAAAATAACTCCTTTCCTCCAGGTAGGACCTGAACCATTTAAGGACTGTTCCATTTAGTCCTACCCATGTTTCCAACCTGTTCAGCAGTATATTATGATCTACCGTATCAAAAGCCGCACTGAGGTCCAACAAGACCAGAATTGACACCTTTCCCGAGTCAGTATTCAACCTTATATCATTTAGCACTTTGATAAGAGCAGATTCTGTACTGTGATGAGTTCGTAAACCTGATTGAAATTTGTCAAAAAGTCCATTTAAATTGAAGAAATTGCTGAGTTGATTAAAAATAACTTTCTCAACAATCTTGGCTATGAAAGGGAGATTTGAGATGGGTCTATAGCTTGCTCATGGAAGAGTCCAGCACTCTATTTTTTAGCAGAGGCTTAATGGCAGCTACTTTAAGAGCTTTAGGAAACTCACCTGACTGAAGTGAGCAATTGAGTATTTGTTGCAATCAGCTAGCACAGACTTCGCAATAGCTTTGAAAAAGTCAGATGGTATTGAGTCAAGACAGCTTGTTGATGGTTTCAACTGCTGAACCGTTTTCTCTACAGTTTTTTGGCCAACTGTATCAAATTTTGACATGATAATAGAGTTTTTCCTGGGTGGCTTCTGATGTAGTATAATTTTATCATTTTGGTGATTCACATTTTATCCTCACTAAGTTTGTAGTTCTACTTTTTTTGTGCCATATTTCTTTGACCAACTTTCTGTCCCTTGTAATTACAGGGATACAAAATGCCTGATCTCCATAGTGGTCTGACTTATTCTGGAAAAGACCCCGCAGATATCAGTCAGATTTGCAGGTTCTTCATGGGTGGAGGAGGGGCCCTTCGCATCTTAATGGATGGTGGTTTCAGGCGAGGGGAAATGGGAGGAAGATCTTGGCGTGGTGTGCGTTTGATTCCAATATTGACAATAGTCTTCATCCTTTCTGTCACACCTTGCAGAGAATTTTGGCTAGTAGACAGTGAGTTTTGCGTTGGGCTTTGCTCCAATGGGACAGGGAAGGGTGTTGGAGATTCAACGTGCTGGCTCATCTCATTTGTCATTCGCTCCTCCGATTGTTTGGATGACGCTGATGAATCCGTCTGCGCCTCGTGTCGCCTTCTCTCCTGTTCCTCTGCTTATTTGGGAACAACTGCATCTTTTTGTTCTTCAGCCATGTCAACAAGGCCAGTGTTTTCTTTTCAGGCCAATGAACGTCGTGCACAGTAAAAAATGGCAGCAAGTAACTTAACCCCTTGTCTATTTAGAAACCGTCTGCCTTTTAAAGATGTCCTGCGCTCCCAAAAAACGCAGAAATTGTCAATGAAACTCACGGATAGTGCAATATACACTTTTTGAGCCACTTATTTAATTGACTGAGCCTAGAGAAAATTTCATCTCCAAATCGTACAAGTGGGAGAGGTCCACACTGCTACTACTTTAATGTATTGAGATAACCAGCATATGTTCAGATATAACAAAATAAAGAAGTGGCTATGGAACACTACCACTTGAAGCATCTTGTAAAATATCCCTCAGATGGATAAACTAGTCCCCATCATGTTGTGACTGCGGAGAGACATAATTAAGAGTCCACAAGGTCTGTAAATAGGTGAATGGCCCACATGGCACCCTTTGCACTGAAGTTACACCTCAGTATGGTGATTGCTGTTGATGAGTGTCGGAGATATGCACAGGTCAGCTATGGTTAATGCCTACCACACTAACGTACTGGGAAATGGATGATCCTCACTCTTGAGTCATGCCCCAATCAGCAGCTGGTCAAGAAATTAATTGTATTTGACAATTCTATGTCAGACGTTTTGGACAACCATCACCCTTTCTAGGGCTGGCTATTCAGCCAAATAGGACAGAATTGTCATGGTGAAAGAGGTGGCTAAAAAAATGAAACCCTGTGTGGAGTTCAGAGAAAACTCAACCGTCAACTTTCTGTTTTTTGCAGCAAACCAAACAATATTGCTTAAAATTGAGGTCAAATAGTGCAGTCTTGTTTTAATTCAACCAGAGGATCTTATTTCTCACACTATAGTGGTCCTTTAGGCAAACACAGCAGGTTTTTTTTAATGTTTCTTTACTTGACACTGTGGAGATGCTGTGGCTGACAAGAGAGGAATAATAATAAGAGAAACTCCTCCTAACCCAGAACCGGAAGACTCTACTCTCAACCAGGAACCAGAAGTAGCCATAAGGTAACCAGAAGTGTGGTTTTAGCAGTGCAAAAGCCTCTGTCATCATCAAGGGAACAGTGCACCTCCTCTGCATGGCTTTTTCCACATAAGCCTTAGGCCGTGCTGAACCTCTCAAACAATTGACGGAGGTGTGCTCGGTTGTCCTCCAAATTGTTGGAACATCCAGTGTGGCCTCCATCTGGAAATAGTTTTTCACATCTTGTGTAATTCTTGGAACTGAGCTTCGATGTGCCAAAACCATGGGTGTGGGTTGTGTTCCCAAAAGTCGGGCAACTGGATCATCTCGGCATAGATGGCACCGACATTAGTAGTTTCATTGTTTAGTCGCATGGGCACTGCCCAGTTATAGTAGCGGTTGTCATTCGACTTAACTCTTACGACATAAGGCTTATGTTTGCGTCACCAATTATGAAGATGTGGTTGATGAGACAGGAGTCAAAGACGAGTTGAGTCAACAGTTTACTATCAACAACAAAAATAACTAACGGATCAATCAGTGTATCTGTTTGTTAGATAACCAAGCAACAAGAAAAACTGGAAATCTCTCCACTCTCAACCTTTAACCCCCCCCAGACCCCAAAACACAGCCCCCTAGGAAATGTATATAACTATTGTCAGTCACCACAACCCTGTTTTTTTTACTGTTCATGGATAAAACCCTTTATCGTTTCAGTCCTTTGACACTGATTAGGAGCCCGAAATACCCGAGTACGTCCCAACCCAATTACAGTGATGTTGTTGTGTTTGTGCTTTTAAAAACATTTTCATAAAATTGTACAATACATCCATCCATCCATCCATCCATTTTCTGAGCCGCTTCTCCTCACTAGGGTCGCGGCCGTGCTGGAGCCTATCCCAGCTATCTTCGGGCAGGAGGTGGGGTACACCCTGAACTGGTTGCCAACCAATCGCAGGGCACATACAAACGAACAACCATTCGCACTTACATTCACACCTATGGGCAATTTAGAGTCTCCAATTCATGCATGTTTTTGGGATGTGGGAGGAAACCGGAGTGCCCGGAGAAAACCCACGCAGGCACGGGGAGAACATACAAACTCCACACAGGTGGGGCCGGGGATTGAACCCCAGTCCTCAGAACTGTGAGGCTGACGCTCTAACCAGTCGTCCTCCGTGCCGCCTTGTACAATACAGTATATACAATTCTAAACACACACAGACTCCAACAAAAGTGATCCAAAAGAAGGTTTTGACCCTTGATAAGACACGTTACAGCAATCAGTTGGTGCACATCTTCATTGTGTTTCACCAACTACTGGCCCGGCATGCGTAATGACATCATTTTGACATTGTTGTTGCCTGTACCTTATTACACCCTATTAAGGTGCACTTAGGAGAATATTGTGAAGCTTGTGTTGGGCATTTTAGGGAAGGCTGCAGTTATGGTTGTCATTTTTTTACTTAGGCTGCTATATGTCAGGGCAAAATTTTGAAGGGGGTCTGAATACGTTTTGAATGCACTGCATTTGTTTTGTCTTTCATAAGGTCCAGGCAGGGTGGTGTCAAAAGTCTACATTGGGGAGGGATCACATGACAGGACAGCATTGGCATGACTTCCAGACAGTTAAACAGACCCACCCAGCAAAATTGACTCCTCTTCCTCCTCCAGGTTTCACTTTGACATAAATCCTTTTGAGGAGATCTGGCCTGCAGTTTTCATCTACATGGTTCACAGCTCCTGTGGAAAGAGCAGGTAAGGTGCTGGAGTCTTGTTAGGGTGCCAATATCTGATTTAAATGTCATTTCATGTTTGTTCATCCCTTTTCTTGCTTGGTGTAGCTTTGAGCTGGAGAAGCTGTGTAGATTCACCATGTCCGTACGCAAGAACTACCGGCGTGTGCCCTACCACAACTGGAAGCATGCCGTGACCGTGGCTCACTGTATGTACGCCATCCTACAAAAGACCCCTGGGACCTTCACAGAGCTAGAGGTCTACTACTCACTGGGTCACGTTGATAATGAATGAAAAATCATAATGTGACTCTGTAGTGTGTGGCTGCAAGAATTATCTTTCCTTTTACAGAAGAAGGGACTCTTGATAGCCTGCCTGTGTCATGATCTGGACCATCGAGGGTACAGCAACACTTATTTGCAGAAGTTTGACCACCCGCTGGCTGCTCTCTACTCCACCTCCACTATGGAGCAGCACCACTTCTCTCAGACTGTCTCCATTTTGCAGGTAGAGCTCCACTATGCCACGCCTCCTTTATGTCTACTGTCAGAAAATGTAGAATTTGAGGGCAGCAGCTCAGGGGCTGCAGTATGGGCAGTTCCAGGATCAGGCCATGTAGTGGAAAGCATACAGCACAGTACAGTTGCAATAATATTACTGAATTAAATAGGCAATTTGATTTTTAAATGGCAATAGTAACAGAAGATGCTGTTGCACACTTAAAGGCCCAGAAAACGGCAGAATTAATCAAAAAAATCGTTAAGTATGTGAAATCAGGCTTCAAAATGGTCAAACATTGAGATGTTCTTTCAGCTTCCATACACTGTGGGCTTGTGGCTGAATGCTCTGAAAATCCCACTCTTCAGTTGTCAATCAAATATGTGGCTTCTCTCCCGGCTTCCTCCATCCCAGCGATGCACATTGCACACGCTCTCACTGGCCAAAGAGAGGCAAATAGTGGTGGACAGGCAGCCTCTGAGGCCCGGCGTACTGACTGGCAGCTGCACCGGACAAATCTTCCCCATGTAATGTGCTTTACATTTTCCCCATGTAATGTGCTTTACATGATTAAAAGAATTTAAAAACAAAAACAAAAAACAGCTTCTAAACAAATAAAACAAAAAGAAAAACACACAGTGCAAGAAAGATCATTTAAAAGTGGAAATGCTCTAAAAAGCATGAGAAAAAAGAAAGGTTTTTAACGTGGACTTAAAAACATTCACACTTTGGGCTGACGTCACTTCTGTTGGCAATTTATTCCATTTGTGTGCAGCATAACAGCTAAATGCTGCTTCACCGTGTTTGCTTTGGACTCTGTGCTCCACTATTTGACCTGAGTCTGTCGCTCTCAGAGCCTTACTGGGTTTATATTCCATTAGCATTTCTTTCATGTATGCAGGACTTAAACCATTTCGTGATTTATAGACCAGTTGCAGAACTTTAAAATCTATTCTAAAGCTGACTGGGAGCCAGTGTAGAGACCTTAGAATTGGAGTAATATGTTCTGACCTCTTTGTTCTGGTCAGAACCCGAGCTGCGGCATTCTGAATGAGCTGCAGCTGTTTGATCCTCTTTTGCGGGAGTCCAGTCAGAAGACTCTTAAAATAGTCAAGTTTATTTGTGACAAAAGCATGGATGAACTTCTCCTGGTCTGCTTGGCACATACAAGCCTTCACTCTGGATATGTTCTTCAGCTGGTGAAAAGCTGTTTTAGTAATTGATTTGATATAACTGTTGAAAGTCAGATCGGTACACAAAGGTTTCGGACTTGGGCTTTGGTTTTTAAAGAGAGTGACTCCAGGTATATACTAACAGCAAGCCTCTTTTCTTTACTTACAAAAAAAAAAAAACCGCAGTTTTCTTGTGGTTTAATTTAAGAAAGTTTTGGCTCGTCCAGTTATTTATCTGTGTTAGACAGTTACATAACACGTCAATTGAACTGCCGTCATCTGAAGACACTGCTAGATATAACGGTGTCATCGGCATATCAATGATAGTCAACATTAAGGTTCTGAAGAATTTGACCCAAGGGTAGCATATACAGGCTGAACAGGAGGGGTCCAAGAACTGACTCTTGAGGGACCCCATAGGTCAGTGCCATTCGATGAGATTGAACACTCCCAATGGTTACAAAATAACTCCTTTCCTCCTGGTAGGACCTGAACCTTGTAAGGACTGTTCATGTAGTCTACCCACGTTCCAACCTGTACAGCAGTATATTATGATCTACCGTATCAAAAGCTGCACTGAGATCCAACAAGACCAGTATTGACACATTTCCCGAGCCAGTATTCAACCTTACTTGTATATCATTTAGCACTTTGATAAGAGCATATCAAGTACTGTGATGAGTTCAGAAACCTCACATTTTTCAAGAAGTCCATATAAGTTCAAGAAATTGCAGAGTTGATTAAAAATAACTTTATTGACAATCTTGGCTATCTATGAAAGGGAGATTTGACATGGGTCTATAGCTTGCTAACATGGAAGCGTCCAACGTTCTATTTATTAGAAGTGGCTTAATGGTAGCTACTTCACGGGCCTTAGGAAACTCGCCTGACTAAAGTGAAAAATGTATTATTTGCTGCAAATCAGCTAGCACAGACTTCCCAATGATTTTGAAAAAGTCAGATGGTATTGAGCTAAGATGGCTCCTTGATGGTTTCAGCTGCTGAACCGTTGTACATTTCGGCTGAATGCACTGAAAACAGGCCCGTTAAACTTTCAACAGTCAATTAAATACGTTTGATTGACAGCTGTAATATATATCACACCAAGTCATTGCAGGCCTTTTCCATACTGAGTTTGTGTATTCTGGAAAAATTTGGCATCCAGGGAAGAGGCATTTTTCGGGTTTAGGCATAGCTTGCTAGCTAACTGCAGGGTAACTAACTAGTGATCGAAAATGGGCCTTGTAATAAAAACGTCGTAACTCACAATTGCAAAGGAAAACCACTGATATGAGAAGGTGCTTTTTATATAGTGGGGGAGGGCCAACTCATGCCAGAAGCTGAAGTGCATCATTGGGCTGCATTTTAGCCACAGCCAAAAAAATCCTGGCAAACTGAAATGGTGAAAAAGAGGTCAACGCTGTATGTCAACAATCCAATACTACATTGCTGTCAGTCTTTGCACATGTTTTCAGCAATTGTCTTCAAACATAGACAATGTATTTAGAAATAAATCACTGAATTCACTTTACATGGTCTTTAAAATGAACATCCTCAGTTGCAGGTAGATTGCTGTTATTATTAGTGAGATGTTTTATTTATGGCTGTCAAACTAATTGAGTATTAATCATCACTTTTTCTTATCATAATACACCAGTTTTTGGCTGGGCACTTTTGTTGCTTAGTAAAGGACTAAATCATGATGGCCTGATTTAAAATAAAAAATAAAAAAAAGCATTCATTTTGGGAAAAAAAGCAAACTACTTTTACTATTCACTAAAACATGTCTTTGCATATGCATACAGCATATTAATACTGTACATGTACAGTATTTTACCACAGTTGTAAGATAATAGAGAAGGTTAAAATGCTTTAGAGGTTGGAATATGGGCGGCTGGTTAGAGCGTCAGCCTCACAGTTCTGAGGTCCGGGGTTCAATCCCCGGCCCCGCCTGTGTGGAGTTTGCATGTTCTTCCCGTGCCTGTGTGGGTTTTCTCCTGGAGCACTCCGGTTTCCTCCCACGTCCCAAAAACATGCATGAATTGGAGACTCTAAATTGCCCGTAGGTGTGACTGTGAGTGCGAATGGTTGTTTGTTTGTATGTGCCCTGCGATTGGCTGGCAACCAGTTCAGGGTGTACCCCGCCTCCTGCCCGATGATAGTTGGGATAGGCTCCAGCACGCCCGCGACCCGAGTGAGGAGAAGCGGCTCAGAAAATGGATGGATGGTTGGAATATTGTGTAGAAATCTTAGATACAAGTTGAATATAATGTAAAATTAATGGGAAACAATTGCTATAACACTCACACACGCAGAATGTCATAATGTCTTCACACACAAAAATACTGGCATCATAAACATGCAGCTTCACATGACAAACACTGAGCTGGTCTGATGGTTAACTAAATAAGATGAATCTCCCTTGATTTCTAAATAAATTTTTATCTGGTATGTGTATTCTGTGCACTCAAACAAATGTGAACTAACTGAACAAATGGTCATCAGACCTGTGATGCTTTACAAGTTTGTCTATCTCTTGTAGTCTAGCTGAGCTGAACGCCTCATAAGTGGAGCGTTTGCTTTTTTATTGATCTCTTTGTTTCTCATAGCTGGAAGGGCACAATATTTTCTCCAACCTGAATTCCAGCGAGTACGAGCAGGTGCTAGAGATCATCCGAAAGGCCATCATCGCCACAGACCTGGCCCTTTACTTCAATAACCACCAGCAGCTGTCAGAGCTTCTCACGTCAGGTGTGCTAGACTTCAACAACCACTCACACAGGTGAGACCACAGCCAGGTCACCCATGGATACTTGAAATCGTTAAGGCTTAGACTTGTAATATTTTGTATCCAAGGTTTGAAGAATGCTTACATCCAATTTTTTTTGAATATATTGGTATACAGGCAGCATGGTCTCATAGTCACAAGGGCTTAGTTTGAATCTCCATAGGAACATCTCTGTGCATTATCCCCGTGCTTGTGTGGGTTTTCTCTGGGAATCCACTTTCTTCCCACATATCCCAAAATAGGCATCTACTAAATTTCACTGAGTTGTCAATGTGAGTGTGAACAGTTGTTTGTCTACTGTATATGTGTCTTGTGATTGAATGGCAACCAGTCTGGTGTGCGTCCGTCCCTAATGAGGAGAGGTGCTATCGAAAATGGATGGAAGGATTTGTTATACATTTACCACTACTTTAAAGTGTTGCTTTTTAAAATAAATTATGCTAATTGCATCATAGTGTTTAAAATATACCATTTTCTTTCATTATATTCAATTCTACTAACTTTTTTAAGTATTATGACATGACTATCTTTGGTTATTGGCAAAGAAAAAAAATGCCTTACAGCAATTTGAATATAGTTCCTTGCATATAAAGTGAGCGCTATAGAGTGCTATGATTTTGACCTTAAAAAATGTATGAGACTATATTGCTGGATTTTAAACTTTTTCTTTTAGTTAACAGTAAAACAGTTGAGTTGAATTTCACACACAGAAACAGAAGTGAACTGTACATCAGCACTCAAGGCGATAATGTAGCTTTTCTCGCCTACAGGGACCGTGTAATTGGGCTGATGATGACAGCATGTGACCTGTGTTCTGTAACCAAGCAATGGCAGATCACACGACTCACAGCAAACGACATCTATGCTGAGTTCTGGGCCGAGGTACACCGTCATACCAGTTTACAACGATACGCATCTGTTGCAAGAGTTTCAATGCATTTGAATTACATAAATGTATGTCATCTCTACTTACTTTTTTCTTTCACACAGGGAGATGAGATGAAAAAGATCGGGATGCAGCCCATCTCAATGATGGACCGAGACAAGAAGGATGAAGTTCCTCAAGGCCAAGTAAGACCTCAACTTTTAGTCACTTTATTGATTTGGTTTTATAGCGAGTACCTCCCAAACAAGGATATTCAGTAATTTTTGCATTGTGATCTGAAATTTTAAATTCAGTTGCATTCTAGCGATTATTGTATCCCACCAGCATACATTGGATATACAGTCTACAGTCTAAAATCATTAATTTGCAGAACAAGCAGTTTCATTTCAAATTAGTTGACATTTAGTGCCTATTAATTTTGGGGAAAGTTTGTGAATGTCACAAAAGTATTGGGCCTCATTGTTAAATGGCTTTCCTTAGTAAAACAGTATAGTGCTGTAGTTAGTAGTAGCTAGTAGCAGTAGCTTCTTTGCCTTTGAACTGTTGTTACTGTCCAGTAGTGGTGTCACGATACCAGAATTCTAACTTAGCGGTACTGAAACAATACCACGGCAAACATCCAAAACATCAGTAAAAGCAGTGGAATGAAAACTGACAAAACAACTTCAAATACCAAAATTAATTACGATAAGCTTGAAAAATTATGTACTAATGCAATTAGCCCATTCTTTTTTCAAATAAATAGATCATTGCCTGAATTATCATCTATATTATATAAAAAAATATTATATAATATAATATTATATACATTAATATATTATATAATATAATTATATAAAAAAATTCACCACCCTTGTTTCTTCAATTTCTTATTCATTATATCTGGTACTACTAAAGGCATTTTGCCTGAAGAATACAAAAGCTTCATTGTATTTTTAAATATAATTTTGGTTATTATCAAGAAAACCATGGAATATGCCTGGAGCTAGATATCAACTCTAACTCTTACGAGCTATTTTCATTGTCATCTTTGTCCAAACAAAGGTACCTTTAGTTGTACCTGGCATTAAGAATGAACAGGAAACTCAAGAAACAAGAGTTCTAATATTTTTTACATATACTATATTAACTATTTCTGTATTTATATGTACTTATACTTAATACTGTGTATTTTATGGTTTCAAGCTTTTAGTGTGCAGTATTCTTGTATTTAACTGCATTTGATCTCTCCCATTGTAAACAATACACTGTGTACCCACTCAGTGTAGTGTTGTTTTTCATTGCGTACGGAGCCATGACACTTTCAAAACGTGGACCTTTTTGCTCCACTTGGATAATAAGTGGTTTTCCTTTTGCATTCGGTGGATTTTTATTGTTCTCAAACGCCCCGATTTCCGGAGTGGTCTCCGACGACGAGTGTAGCCGGTTGGAGCACTCCAAGCTTGGCTTCCAAGTTGTCTCATGCTATCATTGCTATCCATCTCCTGCTGGTAACTCTGACTCTCGTGTGCATGGATTACAGAGTTTCCTTAACAGCACAGGAGCATCCACTGCATATAACACTTTGCTCACACAGCCTCGTGAGCTGCGCGGCCTCTGAGGTTACACTTCCCTGCGACTAATGCACGCTAACGTGTTTGCAGAAGGCAAGAGCTAGTCGACAGTTTGAAGCCATTTCGTTCTCCCAGCTCCCACCTAGTCGCGTGCACACAAGCTGTCATTGCCTGACTGTCGGCTTCTTGGGTACTGGCCTTTAAGACAATGTATGAATTCAGCACTTTAGCCTGAGTATTTTTCTTTCTTTTTTTTTTTTTTTTTTTTTTAACTACCAGTACTAAAAAAAAAACTGGTACCGTTCTATTTTTGACATCAGAATACTTTGGTACGATACTGGTATCGGTACTTGGTACACTACTGTCCAATGTGATTTTTTTTATTTTACATTTTTCTGGGCGGCACTTTTGAATCCTAAGAGTCATGGCATTTACCATCCTGACAATGTTTTTATTGAAGGTAGAAACACCTCATTTTGCAGGTTGATTGATTGAGAGCGAAGCAGTTGCCCTGATATTTTTCTCATCCTTCTTGATGTAGCAAACCGTTGTCTTGAGTCGTTCTTACTGCAACGTCAGGCAACTACGGTGGCCTGGAAGTGCAAAACAATATAACAAATTGTGAAACACACACACTGAAAACAATTTAGGCAACAGCAGCATTAAGCTTGTCCTCCCTTATCTAGATGTTTCACCTTCTCATGAATGTTCAGGGACTTCCTGCTCTTTTTTCGGCTCACCAGAACCCTTACATGAAGGTGATTACAGTACCATAATACAGAGATGCGGAAGTGAGCAGCGAGGCGAGCAGCGAGATGCTTCTACTGTACATAGAATGCACCAGCCAATAAGCGATGGAGAAAACAATAGCAACGCTCTGATTGGCTGTATCAGTAGGTACGCCGATCCATGGTGATGTGCGAGATTTCAATGAATAAACAATGCGGCGAAATGCCACCAAATGGCGAAAATATACGTGAAGTCAAAATTAATAACATGTCCAGAAAAAAGTAACGTCAGACAGCGACAATGGAGAGACTGGTTAAATAAAGATGTATTTTTTTTTTTTTGAAGATGAACATTTTAATCGAAAAAAAAAAGCGCAAAATACTGGGACCGCGATAGAGGCGTTTACTCTATGCTGTATGGTGTATGTTTATTTGACATTGAAATTGATATATGGATATGCAACGTTGTTTGTTTTTTGTTTGTTTTGTTGCAACCACTTCAGTAGTGAACAAATCATATAGTACATGCATTGTGTGAGTGTACTTTGATCCCGTATAGTACTTAATTTTTTTGTCATTTTTAGGTGGGCTTCTACAATGCTGTAGCAATTCCATGTTATACAACACTAGCAGATCTTTTCCCTCCATCCAGTTCACTTCTAAAAGCGTGCAAGTAAGGATCTTATCATACATTATTTAGTCCCACAGCCTCTGAAAGCATGTTTTGTTTTTGCTTTTCATGTTTTTATAAAATCAAAGCATGTATAATCTGTTCAATTAGCTTTATTGTTTTTAAATGTAAAACATACATCAAATAATAATATAATAAAGACACTAATGCTCAGTTTTGATTTGCACTTAATTGACAGCAATTAGCAGTGCGGTAAAACTGCACTGCATTATACAGAGACACAATTGAGCATTAAGGCCTGCCCCCTCCCCCTTTTCTTTTGTCCTCCGGCCACCACATGCGCGAGCGCCCCCCTCAACTAAGTCGGCACCGCTTTCGATCGAGGAAGCTCGTCCATTCGGTTTCGATCGCTTTTCCTAGTCGCGATCGGTTGGCGGAGCCTCAGCAAGCAACTACCGGCATCCCGTACCGGTCACACACGCAGCTGAGAACAGGAGCTGGGCCCACCACCAGTTCAATCAGCAGGAAAGTTATGAGTGCACCCCGAGGGGACAACAATTTGTCTTCTTTTGTCTCTTTTGTTTTTGTTTTATCTTTCTGCATCCTTTTCTTCTTTTACAAAACCTGCTTTGTTTTCCTCCTGAGATGCACGGAGATAAGACCATCCCCCAAAGACCAACGAACCTACAGTCATGAGTACCTCAACAAGCGGTGTACAATATTAGTGCCTATTAATTTTGAGGAAATTACTCGCTTCACACAAAATCCGAGCTTTGCTCTCTCTCTGTCTCTTGCTGTGATTTTTGAGTTTAATAAGGAAACCTCTGTCATCTAGGACTCGTATTTCATAAAATGGAGAAACTTTTAGATTATGCGACTGATAAAAGGTTTCTTATCACTTTTCCTAAATTTTGTACATTTAAAAAAGAGACGTGGTGCCCTTTACGAGAAAAAATAGCTTGATTTATAACGTTAAGCATAAAACACTAAACCGGAAGCAACGCAGGCGTCGCTGCTTCGACGAATTTATTTCTTAAATAAATTAAGTTTTATCCAAACACCAATATACGCTATACTATATATATATATATATATATATATATTTAGCACAGAAAATGGATTGATGGAGGTTTGTGTGTGACTCTAAAGCAGGTGCTATGTGTGTTGCAGGGAGAACTTGGGCCAATGGGAGAAGATAGCGCACGGTGAAGTGGAGGACGTCGTTCTGAGCCGGCCTTCTGATTCAGGTCCTGTCAAGGTGGACAACTGACTACCAAAGGGGTGACTGTCCATCATAACGAGTTCAACCTGAACCCTGCTTTTTTTTTTTTTTTTTTTTTTTTTTTGGAGGGGGAGAGGAGCAGGAGCTCAGCAAAAAGGCGCCTTGACTGAACAAAAAAAACGCAAGTTACCTCAATGGGTGACGGAGGTGTCAAAGCTGATGGTTTTACCAATCCCAGAGACTGACTGACAGCTAACGGGGAGGAACTAAAACCTATCACCCTAAATCCACTCAGTTTGGGAATTTATTTGTTAAAATGGTTTTGTGCCATTTTTGTTGTTTATTTGGCTATTTGTTATTTGTTACTGTGTTTTTTTAATACTGTTATTATTATTATTACTATCATTATTATTATTTGAGTTGATTCTTTGTGGTCTTGCATTTGAGAGGCCTTACACGGAACCTTTCACGGGAAGGCGATGTGAAACCTTGTAGTGTGGGTTCATATCCTTTTAAAATGGTACTGTTTGCCTTCTGTGGTAAATAAGTCACTACTACTTCAGCAAGGTATTCAGAGACAGAAGGAATGTGTAGTATATTGAACATGCATGGTGTAATAATGCCACCTTATAGATGAGGGGGACGTCAGAATGTTTTTCTTTCTTTTGAGCAAAAATCCTTTGCAGTACTTGAATAAAGACACACAACCTGTTTCAACAAAGACAGCAGAAATCCCGCACGATATATTTTGCCATAAAAAAGGATGAACTGAGACCATGAGAGAACTGGGATTACTGTATGTCAACACTGTCACAAGAGAGTCACAATGCGTTGCCCCGAAGTTGACCCCCATCAGAGCACTGCCCCAGGCCATCACAAGCACTTGGAACCTGCTGCAAGCAGTCACATATGTTTAAGACAGCTTATAAACATTTCACATGGGATGTCCACAGGTAGAAGATAAGACGTGATTGGTGAAAATGAGACTTGAGCACTACTCTGTGTCATCAGTGTCAGATCTGATAAGCTGCATGTAACTCTGGGATTGTTCCGTAAGATTGTTGCTTTATTTTTTGCAGGTGTGTCTAACACTTCACCAATCGCTCGTTCTCCTGATTTTCCAAGATCTTCTCGAATACAGTTTTGTTGGTCTGTTCTTAATGGTCATTCCAATGGACATAGTCCCTCTAATAATTTGATTCAAGAATGCTAAGGTGGCACCAACTGTGTCAATGTACACTTTGTTCATTTACAGGAGCTATGTAAAAAGTCTACACACCCTTCTTTAAATGGTTTAAGATCATTTCAAGACTTTCTAACAATATTGATCTATAAGCTATACAACTCAATTGAAAAAAAAAATCGTTTTGAGAGGATAATTCAAATTAAACAACTGAGATGATGTGGCGGCACAAATGTGTACACCCTCTTAAATTGTCGATGTGGCGGAGTTGAGAATTAACCAATCACATTCAAACTCATGTTAAATGGGAGTCGGCACACACCTGCAACCAATTGAAGCTCCTCCGATAACCGCAAATAAATTTCCACTTTTGCTGACATTTTGTTTTTCTTTCCTTTTCGTGCTAACACTGACTAGTGTTTTGAACGGTTTATAATTCCCTCCACCATGACTAAGACCCAGTTCCAGCTGAATAAAAACAGCTGACGACTGTATTTGTGTCAAATAAACCTTTGGGAATTATGGTCAAAAAGGTCAACCTTGGTTTAATCGTGCCCGAACACATTTTCCCACATTCGTTTGGGAAATTTCAATTGTTCTTGCACAATTTTAAACCAAGCTTGAGCATTTTGTCCATAATTCCAGAAGGTACGTTTTGCGCAAACATAACCCTGCCCACCACCACTCAACAGAAGAAAACCATACCCACAGCATTAAAGCATGGTGGGGGCAGCATCATACTTTTCATCTGTTTTTCTTCAGCTGGAACTGTGGTAGTCAAGGTGGAGTCAAGTGTGAGCAGTTCAAAATACCAGTCAGTGTTAGCCCAAAACTTATAAGTGAGTGTCCACACTTGTGCAACCACATTATCTCATTTGTGTATTTTTATTTTCCCTCTCGATTTTTTAATTTCAAATGAATTATGCATGTTATATGTCACAATAGTGGTGAAAAAAAGTTTTGATGATTTATCTTGGTCTTATTTTTTGCATCACAAAAAAATGGCATTTGAATGGGGTGTGTAGACTTTTTATATCCACTGTATGTTCTGTTGATCCCCTGAATGTGGCATGTGCATTGATGTGTTCTGTCTTACTATTCAAATTGCTTCCCGTAAGTTCCAACCAAGAGCAACAATTAGCATGCACATAAACTGAAGATGATACATAATTTGCATATAAAGTACAGTAATAGTTGTGTACTGTGTACAATCTATAATTGATATTTGCTCTAATGGTGCTAAACTGAATGGTAGTCATGCACTTTCTGTGTGTGTCTGCGTGTGTCTGCGTGTGTGTGCGTGTGCGCGCGCGTGTGCGCGTGCCTGCCTGCAAGTGTGTGAGTCTATTAACTTTTACCCCACATGGTTAAGAACACGGTGAAGTCCACAACACTGCACTGTTCCTTCTACATTTCAGCACCAGTTATATCATTATCTGCACTATGTTTAGCATACCTTTATTATTATTCTTGGTGATGATGATTATTATTACTATTATACCTATTATTTTGTTAATTAGAATTAAATTAACTTATATTTTTTTATACAAAGAAAAATAATGTTGGCCTTTTTTGTTTGAGACAAACGAAACGGTCCATACATGTTACTGTTACCCAGAATAATTGAGAAATGTTTCAAATGTAAATGTAAGAACAGTAGAGAAAAATGACTTTTATTAAATACCTGAAAAATAAAATACTGTGTTGGATCATTATTTTGTTTGTCAAGTTATTAGTTCTCCATTTCAGATATTCCACTACAAATTTCATACAAAGCGTTTATTTAGTTGTGGACATTTTAATTACTTCTGACTGGCATCTTTGTGCGGCACGGTGGACGACTGGTTAGAGCGTCTGTCTCACAGTTCTGAGTGCCGGGTTCAATCCCCGGCCCCGCCTGTGTGGAGTTTGCATGTTCTCCCCGTGCCTGCGTGGGTTTTCTCCGGGCACTCCGGTTTCCTCCCACATCCCAAAAACATGCATGAATTGGAGACTCTAAATTGCCCGTAGGCATGACTGTGAGTGCGAATGGTTGTTTGTTCCTATGTGCCCTGCGATTGGCTGGCAACCAGTTCAGGGTGTACCCCGCCTCCTGCCCGATGACAGCTGGGATTGGCTCCAGCATGCCGTGACCCTAGTGAGGAGAAGCGGCTCAGAAAAGGGATGGATGGGTGGATGGATGGCATCTTTGTTGGCTGTAGCGTGGATCTTAATTCAATTATCTAACAGGCTTATTTTTAATTACTTACATTAAACATTTTTATTTCACATTCAATAACAGAAGACCATCATATGTATATCGTCAGGTGCAAATTTAAAATTTTAGCACTCGAAGAGCAAAAGTAATATTACGTTTGCAAGACCTTGAATTCAACACAACTACCTGTTTCCTTGACAACTGGGTGAAGTTGAACTTGTTCTCAGATGTATAATTAGTGCAATTTTTTTCTTATATACAGTATGACATGTATTATACTGTATACATCCATATATACATATACATATGAGGGGCACTCAAAAAGTTATGAGTCCAATTTAATTTAACCTATTAATAATTGTATGTTTTTCAGAAATTTTAGAATGAATTATTAATTATTATAAAATAAAAATAATTTTTTTTTTTACAATTTTTATTTAACTTTTGTGTTCAAAATATTTGAATTCATTACCTACGTACATATGACTATATTTAAAACCACTGTTAATGTTCAAACTGTGTATAATGTTACAGTGGCTTATTATAATATTAAATACACTTTTTTAAGAAAGAAATATTTGCCTTGTTGTTGATGAACACAGACTATGACGCTACTGTATTTTAATGTTGGTCAATCTGGTGCTACTCGGAGATATATATCTATTTATATCTATCTAGATATATAGTATTTTTGGAGGTGGCACTTTGTGTGAAACATTTGAGAAGGACTAATCTACATCAGCCACTTCAACTAGTTCTGCTCCATTTAAAAGGAACCCAATGGTGAGTAAGTCATTGATGGCGTGGTGATACATTCGCCTCACTTCAGTGCAGGCAGCGTGGGTTCAGTTCCCACTCAGTGACAGTGTGAATGTGAGTCTGAATGGCTCTCTGTCTCTGTATGTGCCTTGTGACTGATTGGCGGCCACTTAAGGGTGTAGTCTGCCTTTCGCCCGAAGTAAGCTGGGATAGGCTCCAGCAGCCTGCGACCCTAGTGAGGATAAGTGGTAAAGAAAATGGATGGATGGGGTTTCTGAGGTTATTAACTACTCTATGAATTATCGTCCAAAAGTGCATCAAATTTCATTTATTATTATTATTTTCATCATTGGGTTACATGAAATTTGTGTTGCCGGCTGCCTGGCCCCCCACAGCGTGGATGAATTGGGATAAACTCTCTCTGTCCATGATTCCCGGGACACTTTTTGCCCCCAGTCTGCCCCTGGATGGACCATATAGTTTACTAACGGGCAGAACGTCGTTAGTAAACTATATGGTCCATAAACCCCCCCCCCTTCCCTCCACAAGCTCACTTAAACATCTTCAGTGCACCTTGGCCTAAAAGCGTAACCACATTCACACCATTCTAATTCTCATTAGAAGATGAGCATGTGTGTCATCATCAGGATCTGAAGAAGGTGTCGGAGGAGAGCAGGCCCAACAGAGACCGCCTGGTGGTGTTCACTGACGTCTTTGATGATGTGTGTGAAGGCTCATCTGCATCCTGAGGGAAATTAAGCCTGTTCCATTTCCACTGTACCCACCCACTGATTTTTTTGAGCCTGTGCCGTCACATGCGTTGGACGGGACGGCGAGTCCCTGGCGTACTGAGCAGGCCTAAGTGGCGCAAACAGCAGTCGTGGTGCGTTAGACAGTGGGGTCAGCAGTGGACTACGGCTTCATCGCTGCTTGTTCATAAGCAACTTGACACAAGCATGGAAAGTTCTAGTATACGTTATACGTCACATACATTATTCATCCATGCATCCATTTTCTTCCGCTTATCTGAGGTCGGGTTGCGGGGGCAGTAGCTTTTGCAGGAAATCCCAGACTTCCCTCTCCCCGGCCACTTCATCCAGCTCTTCCGAGGGGATCCCGAGGCGTTCCCAGGCCAGCCGAGAAACGTAGTCTCTCCAGCGTGTCCTGGGTCGTCCCCGGGGTCTCCTCCAGGTGGGACGTGCCCGGAACACCTCACCGGGGAGGCGTCCTAAACAGATGCCCTCTCAATGCGGAAGAGCAGCGGCTCTACTCTGAGCCCCTCCCTCCCGGATGACCGACCTTCTCACCCTATCTCTAAGGGAGAGCCTTATGATATAGATGTATATTGAAGTACTCGCTCAAAATGTAGGACTTGACTGGGGACTTGCTTGTCTCAACTTGGGACTTGACTCGGGACTTGAGGGTAAAGACTTCAGACTTACTTGTGACTTGCAAAGCAATGACTTGGTCCCGCCTCTGACAGCAAGCCTTCAGAGTATCGAGAGGTTGTAATGACTTCTCCCAATTTTGAAATGTTAACCCCATATAGTACATTACAGGAGAAACCAAACGGTTCTATTATTACCTTATAATGAGGTGTGGTGTCCATTATGACTAGCGAATAATTGACCAAATATGGCTCACTGGCCAATAAAGGGCTTCAGGAAACACCTAAATAAATTAGAGTCAAATAAAAGAACACACACGCTCACTAACAGAATGTTCTATTCATCTCAGGCCCTGACGAATGAAACATAAGGTGTAGGTCTTGAGACACTACTCTGCTTTATGCTGCATGTAAAACCACAGTTACATCAGTCAGTACATTATCCTTTGGGGCTATAGCACATTAAGTCATTCATTCATTCGTCTTCCGTTCCGCTTCTCCTCACAAGGGTCGCGAGCGTGCTGGCGCCTATCCCAGCTATCTTCGCGTGAGAGGCGGGGTACACCCTGAACTGGTCGCCAGCCAATCGCAGGGCACATAGAAACAAACAACCATTCGCACACACATTCACACCTACAGGCAATTTCGAGTCTTCAATTCATGCATGTTTTTGGGATGTGGGAGGAAACCGGAGTGTCCGGAGAAAACCCACGCAGGCGCGGGGAGAACATGCAAACTCCTCACAGGCTGGTCCGGGATTTGAACCCCGGTCCTCAGAACTCTGAGGCAGATGTGCTAAGCAGTCGCCCACCGTGCCGCCGCTATAGCACATGCTAACCTCAAATCATATGGCTGTGCTTTACTGTGAACAAAAAAACACTTTGTGACTGCAACAAGCATGAAAAGAGCAAGCCCAGTGTACAATTGTGCACCATGATCTCATGAGAGTTTTGCTGGAAATCATTTGAGAAGTTCAGCGCTTTGATTTAATTCAGGGAATTTGGAAATTGTCACTTGACAGGAATGTATAGGGCTTTTATAGTATTAACAGGAATAGCCTAAAGTTATTTTTCGTCTTATTCAATGAAATAACTGTATTTATGTGAGAATTATATTGTATGGTAATTATTCAGTTATTACATTATTTAACTTTGAACTTTTCATATTCCCCCAGATAAACTTCTCACAGAAAGAGACTATTTATTCCATGTAAGTGTTCAGGGGTGGGGACACACACACACACACACACACACACACAAAACTTGAATTTCCAGACCATCCCAGAAGCCATGCAAGCCCAAGCCAAGACATTACTTCAACCATGTCGGATCATGAGCAGATACTTTCTTTCTCGGAGCTTGAGCCTTTGTGTTACTTTAGTCACGGTTGAGTTTAATTTCATCAGTCCATGAAACTTCATCCCAGAATCTTTGAGAACATCCTCACTACTTTTTGGTAAATTCCAGCCTGGCCTTTTGGTTCTTCTAGGTAATGAGTGATTTGCATCTTCTGTCGTCGCCGCTGTACCTTTGTTCATTAAGTGTTCTGCGAACACTAGCTTGTTGTGATCCTGCCACTTCTGCCTTCTGGAAGTTGTTGCTGATGTAACACAGCTGTTTTCACAGCTTTCCCAATTTTTCTGTCATCTGTATCTGCTAATGTCCTTTAACTACCTGTTTAACTGTCTGTTACTTACAACAGCAGTTGTTTTCTCCTTCAAGCCATTCCAAATGGTTGCATTGGGGATGGTCAATGTGTTAATGTGCAATTTTTCATCTTCTCTCATCTTGAAAATTGCTCATTTTTCAACTAAGAGACAGCTCTCTGGTGTTCATGTTGGTTCTGCATCCACAGTAACGATTATAAATGCAGTATGAATATGCAAAGTCTGAATCTGTAGCTGAGCATAGGCACTATTATTTGAATAATTGATGTAATAGGACAAAAGTGGGCAACACACCTCTAAGTCACATGTTCCGATACTTTTTGCTCACATGAAAAATGGATTTGATTCAAACAAAAACTGCTATCTTATAAGTTGTTTATCTGATCCAGATAATAAAAGCTGTATATTAAAGCTGAAATGCCAATATATATATATTTTACCTTCATCTGTTGATGTCATCCCAAATGTTTGACGATTATTGCTTCTAAACAAAAGATTGATTGTCAAAACTTCTCAGTCTGTTTGCTTCCAGTCCGAGATAATGACACTGATTGCCTCCAACTCAAGACGAGCTTGTCGGAAATCTGCAAACAAGGCAAAGTAGTTGGACCTTCTTTCTTGTCTCCATGTCATCACTTTCATTTCAACATTAACGATAACAACAGCTACTGTCACGTTACTTAACGTTGCCTTTTCTCCTCGAGAAACTGGAAATCAATATCAAAGCAGTGCTGAAAAGGGAGAAAGCGAGCAAGGCCATAAGACGGTAACACGTCATGTCTGCGTCGCAGTAGGAGAGTGGGAACGGGAGACGTGATATATGGTTTCTGTTGTGTATGAACTGCCTTGTGACGTGCATGCTCAAGATGACCGAGGTCAACAAGTTTGGTAGAGGCTCAGCCCTATGAACTAAACATTTAAGGTTTAAAAACAGGACACTTTAAATGTAATATATATCGACACACACACGCACACACACACACACACACACAGATTGACTGTCGATTACTCATATTGTTTTGGTTTAGACTCATCTTCTCTACTATGACAATTATCTTAAAGTTGATGTTACATTCTTTAGTTTAACTCATTAGACTTGTACCAACACTTAAATCAAAATGAAAAAAAATAATGTTTTTAATGCCCAGTGAAAGTGTTATCGTGAGTACATGTTTTGGGACACCTTGCATATATTCAAGGCACGATCAAAGATTGTCATCTTTGAGAATGATTTCACAAAAATGTTACTGTAACGATCATTTGTGAATAAAATACCCTGTATTACTAACCCTATGTATTATGTCCGTATGTATGTAGTGTCACCCTATAACTCAACATTCATATTTATCAAATATCATATATATCATGTATCATATCATACTATCATCATATTTTACTAATATATTCTAGGCAGCACATTAGACAGATATGGCCGCCTCACAGTCCAGAGGTTCTGAGTTTGAAACTCGGGCCCTCTTGTGTGGAGTTTGCACGTTCTCCTTGTGCTACTGCTTCTTGTCGCTCTCCATAAACATGAATTTCAGGTTCTTTGACGTCTCTAAATTCTCCACTGGTATGAATGTGAACGTGAATGCTTGCTTTTCTATACGTGCCCTACGAATGGCTGGCGGCCATGCAGTCACGCCTCTCCCCCAAATTCAGCTGGAATTGGCTCCATCACCAGCGTGTGTTAAAACTGTAAAAAAAATACTTGAAAACTTGAAAACAGTGACACAAAAGGTAGACGCAGAGCGGGAGCCAGGCCGTTCTGAAACTTATAATCATTGAAAAGCGGCTTTATTGAACCAATATGACAGTGAGGCGACTTTCACTTTTACCACTGGAGGGCAGCAATGACTTGAAAGAAAACTGCTGTTTGGTTGACTGTATTTTAGGTACTGTGCATCATCTCAGCCTGTTATTCACATTCAATTCCTAACAAATGTAAATATTTTTAATTGCCGCAATAGTTCTGTGACGTAAATAATATTTAAATACGATTCCGAAAATGCGGCGGCCTAAGTGTCCAGCCTGGTCCAATTCCATCAAGGTGATTCTGAGGTCGTGCAAGACAATAGAGTGTTTTACAAGTTACTTCGGTGACTATTTCACATTTGATTTTCTTTTTGAAACTCAAATCAATTTATGTATTGACTAATGTTATAAGATGGCTAACTGTAAGTAAATGTACTGGTAGTGTAGTGTTACATGCTGCTGCCTTTCATGCAGATGGTGTCCAATAAGCCAAAAATCTCAAATTAATTGTAATATCATATTTCATTAAACATCAGATTTTCTAGACTCTATAGCCGAAAGTCAACGCTGATTGGCTCCAGCACACAACGACGATAAGCGAAGAAGAAAGTGGATGAATAGAGCCCCTTTTCTTCACTTCATTATTATTCATGTTTTAGTATTATTTGGTTGTATCATTTCTTCAATATCACCTAATCTTGTTTTGTTTTTAATTTAAATATTTAACATTGTATATATTAAATTTCAACTATAATGTCATAATGTTATTGTTATCAAAGTGTTTTTTTAATCTCTCACAAAGCATTTGTTTTGGGATGTCATGATGTCATGATTGGCTAAAAAAATTAAACGTGGTAAAGATGGCTCACAATGACCAAATCATCGAAATGACTTTAGCCTCATAGATTAATTTGTGATGACATCAGCTCTTCAATGTGTTCAATAACCAGAAAAAGATTAGGGGATCTTATCGCTTGACAGGAGTTGACTTTTGCCCCCTGCTGGAGCGAGTGCCCTGCTGTCCGCTGGAGTCGAATCACAGGTCAAAGTCTTGCGTCGTGTTGTTTTCACTCACTCGCAAAGCTCCTCTCACGCTGTTGACAACACGTCGGACATTCTTCCGACCATGTTGCTCCGGGCCGTCGCTCTCCTGCTGCTCCTTTGTGTGTCTGCCGGTGTGTGTGCCACGCTGGGCCACTACCAGTCCACAGCACAGCAGGAGGACGCTCCTGCAGTGGATCCACTAAACACTGCTGTAGAAGACGCTAAACCCCACGAGGACCTGAACAACGAACTCGCTGAAGTATTACCGAACAAAACCCCTGAAGTAGTCGAAGGGCCGGGAGAAAGAAGCCAAGATGTGGAAGCCCAGCATCAACCATCTCAGTACGAAGTGGAGGTGGGGGAGAGCAGCGAGATTGAGCCAGTCCAAATGAACATTTCCGCACCACTTGACAAAAACAACAATAGGTGGAGCCTCATGTCGATTAGAAACAGTTTCCAAATGATGCACGGCTACTTTGACTCCCTGGTGGAGCTGGTGGGGGGCCACAATGGCATTTGTCAGTATCGCTGCAGATATGGTGAGTATGTTGTCTTACACACACTCCTCATGTTTGGCCAATGAAATTAATGTCACGCTTTCATAACACTCTCTGAAATGATGCGGATAACCGGATAGGACACATTCCAACAATGTTGACTGCATACATTTTATTTTTAGGATTGTACTGTAACTTAATAGATATGTCATCCAAGGTCCAAATATTCTTTTTAATCTCGCGTGGGTTTGCTCCAGGTACTTTGGTTTACTCTCATATTCCCAAAAAACTGAAGAGTCCAAATTGTCCTTAGGTGTGCATGTGCGTGTGAATGGTTGTTTATCTATATGGCCTGCGATTGGCTGGCGACCAGTTCAGGGTGTTGCCCGTCTCTCTGAATTCAGATGGGATAGGCTCCAGCACACCTGCGGCCCAAGTGAGCATAAGCGGTACAGAGAATGAATGGGTGCATGGATTGAATTACCAAATGGGGTTCCCTGTCTTAGTCACTGATGGTCTAGTGGTAGGTTCACCTGACTTTAGTGCAGGCAGCGTGAGATCAGTTCCCACTCAGTGACTGTGTGAATGGTTTTCCGTGTCTATATGTGCCTTGTGACTAACTTGAGACCAGTTCAGGGTGTAGTCCGCCGTGCGCACGAAGTCAGATGGGATAGGCTGCAGCACCCCGTGACCCTGAACAGGATTAGCGGGATTGAGAATGGATGGATGGTGTTTTATACTGTATATAAGTAACTCTTACAATGAAATCCTGATCGTTATAATCTCTGGATACAGCTCTTTATTGGATGCCATGTTTAATGCGTGGGGTACCTAAAGTTGTAAACGTTATCTTCTCCGTATCCTTAGGAGAACGGCCTCAGCCTCGTCCTGGCTACAAGCACCAAGAGCCCAATGGCTGCAGCTCTTCCATGGTGGGATTCCAGGTGATTGTTGCCCTCGGTGGCCTGTTCATGGCACCAAACAGCTGACACACACAGATTGATTAGCGCTTGTAACAACCACCAAATGTACTGGCATAAACAAGTGTTTTTCCTGTGCCAGCTTGATCTTGGCATCCCTGCCATTTCTGAGTGCTGTAACCAGCTCGATGTGTGCTACGACAACTGTGGCATCGACAAGTACGACTGTGACACCAAATTCCGCTCTTGTCTTCATAACATTTGCTCTGACCTCAAGAGGAGTCTCGGCTTTGTGTCCAAAGTACAAGGTGAGACAAAGACATGTCGCTCTTCACATTCATCTTATAAGATTCAATACATGTATCAAATATTCTGCCTCTAACAAAGAATGCAGTTTTGACAGACAATGTATAGTTATATTTAAATGAGTGTGAAGCCGCTGGGAGGAGAATCAGCACCTCCAAATCTGAGACCACGGTCCTCAGTCAGAAAAGGATGGCGTGCCCTCTTCAGGTCGGGGATGAGATCCTGCCCCAAGTAGAGGAGTTCAAGTATCTCGGGGTCTTGTTCACGAGTGAGGAAAAATGGAACGGGAGATCGATAGGCTGATCGGTGCAGCGTCTGCAGTGATGCGGACTTTGTATCGATCCGTTGTGGTAAAGAAGGAGCTAAGCCGAAAGGCGAAGCTCTCTATTTACCGCTCGATCTACGTTCCTACCCTCACCTATGGTCACGAGCTGTGGGTTGTGACCGAAAGAACAAGATCCCGGATACAAGCGGCCGAAAGGAGTTTCCTCCACAGGGTGTCCGGGCTCTCCCTGAGATATAGGGTGAGAAGTTCGGTCATCCGGGAGGGGGCTCAGAGTAGAGCCGCTGCTTTTCCACATCGAGAGGAGCGAGATGAGGTGGCTGGGGCATCTGATTCGGCGAGGTGTTCCGGGCACGCCCCACCGGGAGGAGACCCCGGGAACGACCCAGGACACGCTGGAGAGACTACGTCTCTCGGCTGGCCTGGGAACGCCTCGGGATCTCCCCGGAAGAGCTGGACTGGAGGAAGTGGCTGGGGAGAGGGAAGTCTGGGCGTCCCTGCTAAAGCTACTGCCCCCGCGACCCGACCTCGGATAAGCGGTAGAAAATGCATGGATGGATGGATGGTATAAAATATAAAGAACTTACTTTCTCAAAGGACTGATCAAAGGATACAGTAATCTTTAGTTAAACCCTACTGTGGATATACAGTACATGAATGTGAATTATTATGATTAATTATAATATACATCTAATATATCTTTAATTTTGTATTAACAAATAATAAATATAACATAACACACAATAAAAATGTATACACAAAAGAAAATAAATAAATAAAACAATGTTTGTATTTCTAAGTAATCATTGCGCCTTAATGATGTCACTGTGAGTTTTTGTGATAATTATATTTAACGTCTAATGTATTATTTATGCTACTACATACATGCCTAAATACTGTCCATACGTACATACTACATACGTACACACATCTTGCAATTGTAACCGAGCTATAATTTGATTTTATGCATTTTTATTTTGCATTTCTATTATATCTGTTATTTCATGTGTGATACCCATTTAATCGCCATGACCACACACACACACACACACACACACACACACACACAAAATAATAGATATAATAGTAACTACATGGCTCAAAAATATTACAACCACCTCTCAGTATTTTGTGGCAGTTCTATACTTCTGCCCTACTACAAGCTCAATTATCAACAAACGGTTAAAAGAATATCACTCCGACAGTGTCAATCAAAAGTGTGCATTCATTTATTATCTTTGTAAGGGCAAAATATTTGATTGGGTTCTTGTGTAGGATTTTCATGAGATTTTGTGCGTGTAATACTTAATGTGAGTGTGAGTCTACTCTATACTGATGAAATCTCTGCTTGTGGCTTCCCCACCTCATAGCCTGCGAGTCCATGGCAGATGCCTTGTACAACACAGTGTGGACTCTTGGATGCCGGCCTTACATGAACAGCCAGAGGGCAGCATGTGTTTGTGAAGGAGAGGAGAGGGATGAACTGTGACACTGAACACCATGGACAACTTTTTCACTCATTTAAAAAAATAAAAAATAAAAAATAAAGACAGTTTGGCACAAATTTCAGAGCATGGAAGAGAGATGTGACAGAGGCCAAATTGAATGCCAATATCTGGGCGTTACAACAAATAATGAATGATGAAACGTGCATTTCTACTCCTCCTATTGCATTAATGTTCAGGACAATTCTTAGGCCTGCATAACTCCATTAACATTCATTTCTTTAAGACTCCAGACAAAGGAAGTGTTTTGTGGACACAAAACACAAAAACACTTAGCAGGCTAGTTGTGTTGAAAATGTGAGTCAGTGTAAGTTATTTTCTATTTATGAATGTAGGAGGAACTGCTCCATATACACTCAACAGCCACAAGATTAGGTGCAATGCAATGCATTTATTATCTATCATCTCAGAAATTAATTTACAACCACAACAATAAATTACGTCAAATGAACACCTCTTAGTGTCTATCAATCTGTGCCTGCACTGGAAAAAATTGTTTGATACTGCTGTAGTGTTGCATTGCAGTATTTCATTAGGTGTACAGTAATGCATCACCCGTTTTATGCACTGTATATTATTATCAATATTCAGCGATGGTGTAAAATAAAAACTACTTTGATAAAAGCCACGCAGTCAATCCTGAACATTAAAAAAAAAACATCTTTATGTTGTACTTGTTCCAAATGAACTTGTCTTCATGTTGCAGTTGTTACAGATGAGGGGCCCTGTGACCAGAGTGATGACTTCATATTAATGTCACTGATTATAATGTCTGTAAATTGTGGTGTCAGCAAAAGGGGCACATAGGCACTGAGTTTAATCCACTTTCCACCAAAGAGTATTTGGTGGTAGAGGCTCATTACAGTAGAATACAGAAACTGTAAATTGTGTCTTTGTATTTCCATTACAACATGTGTATCAGTGACGGCAATAAGTGTGTCTTTTATTTAAATATTTGACCTCATGCCCACCAATGAATTCAGCAAGCAAGAAGAACCGGACACAGTCAAGTGCACAGTGCTGATGTAAGCAGCTATCTTTTCTCAAACGCCAAGCCTTGTTCCACTCTTGGCGCTGCACCACTGCAGCTGGTGTCATCAACCGATGTAATCATATTTTCTTTGACACAATTCAATTTAATTGAAAAATTTAGCCACCCAATTTTGACCTGCATGCATCAAACACACTTGGTCCAGTGCCAATACAACGTCCATCCATCCATTTTCTGAGCCGCTTCTCCTCACAAGGGTGCGGGCGTGCTGGAGCCTATCCCAGCTATCATCGGGCAGGAGACGGGGTACACCCTGAACTGTTTGCCAGCCAGTCGCAGGGCACATATAAACAAACAAGCATTCACACTCACACCTACGGGGAATTTAGAGATGTACATTAACCTACCATGCATGTTTGTTGGGATGTGGGAGGAAACCGGAGTGCCTGGAGAAAACCCACGCAGGCAAGGGGAGAACATGCAAACACCACACAGGCGGGGCCGGGGATTGAACCCCGGTCCTCAGAAGTGTGAGGCAGACGCTCTAACCAGTCGGTCACCGTGCCGCCTGGTTAAAACATAACATTCATTATTAAGGTTGTCAACACTCGGTTCATTAAAACAAAGCAATAGCGACTAGCTTTTGTGTTTTCTGAGTTTGTCTTCGATACAATGTGAATGGAGGATGTGTGGTCTGAGGTGGAAGTACATTGCAGAAAATGGAAATCTTCGTCAAAGACATGGCATTATTGCATGTTTTATTTGGTTGTCCGCAAAAAATGGCATTACGTTAATAGCCAAAATCATCATGTAGTGGATTTACATGGTTGTTGCAACAATATGGTCACTATGACAACCAGACCTGGCACAATCGCATATTTGTCAGGCTGGTCAATTAAATGTCTGTGATTGCAACACATCTCTTGAATTTGAATCCGTCTGGCTGCTCGGCTCGGGCAGGATGAAGATGGGGCCCCCGCT
Source organism: Phycodurus eques (assembly GCF_024500275.1). Classification (NCBI taxonomy): domain Eukaryota; kingdom Metazoa; phylum Chordata; class Actinopteri; order Syngnathiformes; family Syngnathidae; genus Phycodurus; species Phycodurus eques. The sequence goes on from NC_084535.1 coordinate 16,124,638, forward strand.
CAATGTGTGCTGCTCCTGTGATGGGGCGCCACGACGGACACGTCCCCGACAAGGCAGAGCGCAACGAGACTCTCCCACGCCGCACACCAACACCTGGCAGTGGAGGAAGACCTGCTGTAAACACACAGGACAAACGCGCAGGAATCAGACATAAAGATGTCTAATAGTCACAGTGAGTAATCTAAACAACACACTGTCATGCAAACATAAGCCCACACACTCTCTCGACGGCCAGCCGGCTCCCGGCAGGCTGCCTTACTCACCCGGTTCTCCTTGCCAATGAACTTGAAGACAGGGACCTGGTAGTGCTTGGAGAGTTGGTCCTTGGATGAGTGCTGAGTAACTGTTTCATCCGAAATACATCTGCTCACAAGACAAAGAGGTTAAGTCTTTACAGGGATTCTGCTCCAAGGCTTTCGAAAACAGTTTTATTTTTAAAAATGAAATTTGGTGTGTGTGCTGGTGGGAGGGGGAACAAGATACCACTTTGCTGATGTGGAAAACGATTCGTATAGCAAAGAAAATGACAAGGAACCTCCAAAGTTTTTAATTTTAAGTTCAGGACAATAAAAAAGATGGACCAAGAATAGCCTTGGTCCATCTTGAGGAGTGAAACTGAGGATGTACATGACAACTGCATGTACAAAAATGTATGTAATAAAATTAAATATCACAATTTCACAAAATATAGCCACAGATTTTCACTTACACTACCACTGAGCCATCGTAAATAGCAAAGTCTACCATCAATAATATGTTTTCTTTTTAAGAAATTAAGAATGCAGTCAAGTGCAACTGTAATGGGTTTAAGTAGCAAAAAGGTTCAATTATTACGCTATAAAACACAAATGGCATTTGTTATGCCAGAGGTCGTTTAAATGCCACTAGAAGTTGCAGTGTTTGCGATCTGAACTGATATTCAAATTATTTTGAGGGAGCACAAAAAGCTCATTTTTACTAGCCACTCATAATGGGCCACTTTTGGGTTCCAGTTGAGAATCACCAGCTTAAAACATTGCATTAGAACAACTAGAAGTAAATCAGTGGCATGAAATGGATTGTGTTCAGCTTTGGAAGTGCCACTGTATTAGTAAAAGTGTTTTATCTGTGCTCCTCGCGTTTAATTTAATTAATTATTGATTATGTCATGTTTTGTGGAACAACTTTATTTGCCTTTTTAAATTTGTTGTCGCTGCAAAGCACTTTGAATTGCCCTGTGTATCAATTGTGCTCTACAAATGAAATTGCCTTGAAGCTTGTCTTGCCTTAAAAAAGTTAACCTGAGAGTCAATAGGCGGTGGGAAAAAAAACAAAACAATTGTGTTTTCGGTACAGATCATCAGCTGGCAAGGCCATTGGTGTTTGACATTTGATGTGACACATGAGGTTCGCTGTCCTATATCTGTCAATAATTTTTTTCCCAAGGCAGCTGACGCTTCTGATCTGACGAGTCACCATGTTGAAGGACCGAATTAATTCATAAAACTAAATGGAGTTAAATGAATGTCAAAAGGCAGGAGAGGCTTTGTACTGTAAATCCTTGCATAATTTATTTGTATTTTTTTAAATAAATAAATAATTTAAAAAAAGGTTTTGCAGCCACTGCAATTGGTTGGTGACCATTCCAGGTTGTACCCCACTTGATGGATGTATAGATGGATGATTTGCAGACTTTACAGCTTTGTGGAGAAAGACATGCATTAAATGTCTTTCTCCACGGACACAGATTGTTTTCTAAAATAAAAATTGGTGCTTTTTCCATCCATGATCTATTTTGCTTATCTAAGCTGTATCGTCGACTGTCACTGGGCTGCTGACACATAGTTGCAAACGATGATTATTGCCCCATTGTTGCTTTGTGTGTTTGTGTGTACACAGTATGTGTTGATTATTTTTCTAATCACGAATTAACTTGTAAAAAAAAAAAAAAAACAATTCAAGGGGAACTGTGTTCCCGGTTTATTTTAAAAATTGTTCACAAGCTAGAAAAGTGTAACATTACAGCGAGTGGGAGAGGGTGTTGAACTATTTTTATTTCACTCCCCGCTTTTCTCACATTCTGCACTCCAAAGATAGAACTATATGATATATGACAACACTAATGTTAAAAAGCAGAGGTGCTTCAAAGTTTGCTACATTTGTTTTGTTTTGATTTAATTTGACTGACAACTGTCACTTGTATAACCATACAATTACAGCAATTCATTTCCTGAGTGTCACTGTGAATGTATTTACACAACTTGTTCCAGGCGTGCGGCACGGTGGCCGACTGGTTAGAGCGTCAGCCTCACAGTTCTGAGGACCCGGGTTCAATCCCCGGCCCCGCCTGTGTGGAGTTTGCCTGTTCTCCCCGTGCCTGCGTGGGTTTTCTCCGAGCACTCCGGTTTCCTCCCACATCCCAAAAACATGCATAAATTGGAGACTCTGAATTGCCCGTAGGTGTGCATGTGAGTGCGAATGGTTGTCTGTTTGTATGTGCCCTGCGATTGGCTGGCAACCAGTTCAGGGTGTACCCCGCCTCCTGCCCGATGACAGCTGGGATAGGCTCCAGCACGCCCGCGACCCGAGTGAGGAGAAGCGGCTCAGAAAATGGATGGATGGATGTTCCAGGCGTTTATAAGCGGTAACTTAGTCAACTCAAACCAACACTAAATATCATCACTATAACATCGCAATCAATAATATACAAAAATGCAATAGTGTATAACAGCATATAAATGTGCCACCAACATATCAATCAATATACATGTAATAATATGACAAACGAAAATAAAAATAAAAAATGATATTCAGCAGAGATGTTGATTATTCAATTTCTTAATTTGTTGCCAAAGGATGTGTTTTTCAAGTTGAACATGTAACAACTTTAACCTTGACTAATCAGGGGATCAAAAAATGCAGACATTGAGTATGAGGATGAATTTGAAATCTGATTGGTTTAAGAAACAGTCCCATTTGACGATATAGTAGTTTAAATTACATCCGCCAGCACTTCTGATTCTAAAGGCCTTGGATTCATCTGGACAAAAGAATCCAAGATACATGGACACGTTCTGGAATAAGTGCAGCCAAATGATACAAATGAAAGAGAATGGACTGTTGGAAAAAAAGAATACAATTTCATGGAACCAATATTAGAATTTTATGTCAGTGCTTCTGATAGTGTTTAGGCTAGTGGAGAAGGCCTTGCAGGCCCTGACTTGTCACAACTGCTAAAATGTTACTTAATGGGTATTGGGCACCCTAATTATGATATAATGTTGTATGATGGCGAAAGCTTTATCATTTCCATGATTTCTTTCAAAGTCTGAACGTTAAAAGGGTTTTGTTAAGCGACTCCAACAAAAACTGGGTCATGTCTGTGTTCTGCTGTTGTGCTATTTGCTAATTTATGCAGCAGGTGACTTCAAAAGTTATTCAACTCCGGGACAACTCACCCATCTTTGATGAGGTAATACTTTAGGGCCTGGTCAGCTTTGGGCCCTGGTGTTGCAAAGCAGCTCTCTACCAGGGCAGAAAGGCCCTCCACTCTCTCTTTGGGCTCGACCCCGAAGAAGAGGGAGTCGTGAAGGCTCAGATGAGGCGGCGTGCGGTAAGGCTCCGAGAACTCAGAGTTCTTGAAGAGCTCCAGCGAGAAGGGGAAGACTCCCTCGCTGTGGCCGGCCAGCTCCAAGGCTGAGCTGCGCTGACTTGCCTGGTATCCATCAGACACTTGGTACTCCCTGGGAAACTCACAGGTGATTGGCAACATTAACTTACTGGTGCGCACTATCAGGTCATTGCTGCTACCCGGGTTGGCCCTGGGAAGACCTGTCACCAGGTTGGTTGCCACTATCTTGTCATCTGTCACCTGCGAGGGAGGCGTCAACATTGTCATAAGTTCTACGAAGCACAGAGATGAACCTACCAAGTGGGACTGACCTCTACAGCAGTGCCACATGTCTTGAGACTGAAGTTCAGGTTGATATGTGTGCCATTAGAGATACCCCGACATGATGAGTTGGAAAGAAAGAGGTCCAATCCTCCAACAATGTCCTTCGGTACTGACACTATGATGGAGCCGGGATTGCACTCGACTGGCACTGCGGAGCATGTACGTATTTACATTAATAGCAATGAATACTGTAAAATGAGTAAACTTCTTACTTTTACACCATTCCAAATACAGTGACAGTTTGATCCCAATATACAGTATGAGGGGCAGTCAAGAAGTAATGAGCCCAATTTCATTTAACCTATTAATAGTAAACATTTTTCAGAAATGTTCACAATTTGTATTTCAAATACTAGTTTGAGGCGGCACAATGGACAACTGGTTAGGACATCTGCCTCACAGTTCTGAGGACCGGGATTCAAATCCTGGCCCCGCCTGTGTGGAGTTTCCATGTTCTCCCCGTGCCTGCGTGGGTTTTCTCCGGGCACTCCGGTTTCCTCCCACATCCCAAAAACATGCAGGGTAGGTAAATTGAAGACTCTAAATTGCCCGTAGGTGTGAATGTGAGTGCGAATGGTTGTTTATTTCTATGTGCCCTGCAATTGTCTGGCGACCAATTCAGGGTGTACCCCGCCTCTCGCCTGAAGTTAGCTGGGATAGGCTCCAGCAGACCTGTGTCCCTAGTGAGGATGGATGGATGGATACTAGTTTGAAGATTAATATATTTTTTTTAACTTTTCTTTTAGCCTGCCCTCTTCCTGTCAGCCATTTTCGAATTGAGGTCATTGTTGGATGCCCATCAGAAGCAAAGAGCTGTGATTCAATTTCTTGCTTTGAAAGGGGACACGCCACTAAACATTTAAAAGTTTGCAAAATGTTTATGGCAAAGTTGCAATAGGCTACATACAGCACAGTCAAAAAGTGAGTGTCCAGGATCAAAGGCCTGCATTGAGTGACATCGTGCTAGCGTTGAGGCATTGATCAGAGAATCGTGCTAGCGTTGAGGCATTGATCAGAGACGATCGTAGAGTTGGCCACCGTGCCGCCAATTATAAAATTACATTTGAAAAAATCTTTCAAAAATATTAATTTGACCTTTATCCGCCATTTAAATGTCAATGTCTTCCGATATTGGATTGTTTTTCTTGTGCAGCAAATGAAAATGCAAAGACAAGCAACTTGGATTGTTAATATCATTGATGTTGTCATCTGTTGTTGTCACAATAACGTTGATGAAGATGATGATGATGATGAAGATTACACACACACAAACCTACCCTGACATGTATGTAAGTCATAGCTCAGTTGCAGTCCTCGAGGACAGTGACACCGGTAGGAGTCGTGCAGTGACGAGCAGCCATGGCTGCAGCCTCCATTGTTTACATGGCAGCCTGCCATCTCTGCAAGACACAGAAATGACTGAGGAGAGGAAAGCTCAGGCGGAGGTTACGTTACAGTATTTCGAAGGTGACAATGTAGAGAATCCAGAGTCCAGTCCAGTACCTCGACAGTTGAGCCCGGCTTCATCCAGCACTCGACCCGGACCGCACTCACACCGTCTGGATCCTTTGGTGTTGACGCAGACCTCTGCACAGCCACCGTTGGCCTTCTCACACTCGTTCACATCTGAACATAACACACGCACACACCTGCATCACACAGTAGGTGGCTTTTAATTGACTACAGTAGATGAGTCACCTAGAGGGATGAGGATGACAAATTCAATTCAAGGCGAACTGCATAATACTGAAGGGACAAGTAATAATAAAGATGGATGAAACTAGGGATAGGTTAGGGGAGAATTAGGTCACTGTCATCAATCTTTTCATCATTTACCAGACAAAACATGAAGTGCACCTGTCCAAAATAACAAGCAGCAACACACAAGTACAAAGATGATAACAGTGGTCAACAACAAATTTACTGTCTATTGTTTTTTTTAGCTGATTTAGGACAGTTTTGATGTCCAAATATCACATTGGTTTTGCTAAATCAGGTCAACCTTTTGAACTATGACCACATGTTTTGTTTACATGCACAGGTATTTTGGCTTTAGAGATTCAAATAAACTGAGCTTCATGGCCTGGATTTTGAACAGTGATGACGTAACATTCAATTTGCTGGTAGTTATTTTTATCAGTCTACTACTGTATTTACAGTAAGCACAGTTTGTAATATTTGATTAATGAACTGTGAACAACTTGGCATAGAAACCTGACCTGAACAAGAGAAACGGATGTCATTTTCAGATTCAGCGATGCAAAATTGTCCTAAATCAGTTGAAGAAACAGACAACAAATTGTAACCCAGTGTAATGTTTATGTAGTTTAATAAGCTATACGATTTGAACCACCTCATAAAATAGATGTAGTGCAGTTTTACACCACTGTATAGTAGAACCACAATATTAAACATTTTCTCAAATGCCTCCCTCTTTGACAGCATCTTTTGTTCCAGCTCTTCACTGAGTACAAGGTGTACCTAATGAAATGTCCTAATGAAGTGTCCACTGAGTATCTACCCAGTATTCAGGCTGGGTGATCAGTGATGAACCAGTATTCCAGGTATAAACCAGAGGTCATGAATGGATAGCATCTTATTAATATTATTATACAGTATCAAATAACATTTATACTGGGATGAATATATCAGAACTGTGAGTTCTGTTGTTACTGTTGTTGGTACTCTTGTTCCATGTTTTCCTGTTTATTGTCGTCTGTAGCAAATCTTATCTACTGCACTCTTCCTTCCTGTCGGTTAGTCTCACCCAGGCACGTTTGTCCGTCTGGACCCAGAACTGTTCCAGGAGCACAGCGACATTCCGACTCAGGACATCTTGAACCGGCACATGGAACGTCATCACAGATGTCATAGAAATCTATGGTACATAAACATGATAATTTAAAAGGGAAAAGGTCAGTGAGAGGATGTGCTGAAGGTTCAACTCACGACCACAGTAGACATGGAAGCAAACTGAAGGTCTGGGCAGGCGATAGACAAAGTAGCCCCCAGTGCAGGCCTTCACGTCCACTCTGGCATTCCAGTGGCAGCAGTCGTCCCCAAAACTGGCGCACACTGGCAGAGTGACGATGCCTTCCTGTGGCTGAGGGTGGCTGCCATTGAGCCAGATAGGAGCGTGGGTGCCGCAGTGGTTCTCAGAGATGCAGAAGGTGGGCATGGCGTCCCCCGCCATTCCTGTGAAGCGATACCACTCCCCGGACATGTGGCTATCGCAGAGAGTCACTCCGGACTGGTTGATGTGATACTCTGTGTTCCTCCATGGTTCATTCAGGCTGTTGTAGGCAGAACATGGGTCCAGGGCTGAGGGCAATATTAATAATAAAACTATAATAGCAAAATGATCATTAAAAAAATGATTTATGGGGCACCTTTGTTGAAACCCAAGGATGCTTTATAATATTACGTCTGAGTGATTAGGATGATGACTTTCTAAGAAAATAATAGGTTTGGATTGTAGTTTAAAAAGCATTATGAAGGCACTCTAAGCGTTTAACACATAACGTCCAAAAGTTCGGGGGTGCGACTAATAATGGGAAATAATCAAAGTAGGAAGTAATTGTGTCAACTTCCAAGGCTAGTTGCTAATTGAACCTCTGCACATGAACTCCTTAAAATACACTACTCGCAAAATGATTTTCACCGTACAGGTGAAATTTCAGCAAAAACCTAAACTGCATTATGACCTTTAGAGGTGAACAGAATTTCACCGTCTCTAAACTTTGGCAACACATTTACAACTGTTTAATGTTTCAGTACTTTCTACACAACTATGAAGGAGCTGAGTGACAAAATTCAAAACAGGTGTTTGATCCATAGATCGACCAATACATTTCCTGGAGCAATTAGAATTGCTATTTTAACAGTCCTCTTTATCTCCCTGTTCACATTTTGACATCAGGAGACAAAGATGACACTTAACAATTGATCCAAGGTCCTACACAATTGTAAGGCTTCACAACATGCTCTCATAGGGAAGTGGCCACTTAGCATAGAGCGTCACAGGGCCTCTTCGGACAGTGAAATCTCCTAACATTTATAACGCCTTTCCTCAACCTTTGTGGAAAACATCATCCGCTCAAGGCGAGACAAAAAGGGTGCCTCCTTTTAAACACAGGAAAAGACAGCACCGCTTAAAATGAATTTGACTCCACTTTTCCATACTGATGTCATCGGCGAGCCCGTTGCTTTAAATATAATACTTCCAGGACATCTCGCTAAGAGAGGAAAGGAAAGAAAATTCCTTAGCAAAAACCAGAATCTGAAGAGGCCATTGGGAGGTTGCAACAAGATACAGAGAGACCGGAAGAGTCTCAGAAAGGCATAGTTTTATGATCTTTGTCTTTTCGTGACCTTTGCATTGTTTTGATTAGAGTTAGTTTTGTTTCATGGGCCTCTTGGGATTCTTGTTTTAAAAGCAAAACCTTGTAGCCTCACTTTCAAAAGTAACCCAGAAGAAGCTCTGTTTTGGGTACTAGCCCCACATTTAAAAAGGTTGGCTTCATTCCTCTGAGAATTCTGGAGATAAGATTCAAAATTTGGAATATGTCAGAAACTGAATGGGGGTAAATTTGTGTAGATCTCCAAACAATTTATGCAGTGTTGAGAAAGTTCATTTACCCCGCGAATTAGTTCAAAGTTCATTCCAAAAATGAACTAGTTCAGTTAATAATTCAAAATTTTGAAGTAAGTTCACTGTTCCAAAAATGGAATCGTTCATAGTTCATCTTTTTTTTTTTTTTTTTAAATTCCAAAACTGTATGTTGCTGACCCTCAAAATACTGGCATTTAATTTTCCCATTGTTGCCACCCATTCAGCCCACACTAGTAGCCAGCTTCAGCTATCCATCCATCCATTTTCTGAGCCGCTTCTCCTCACTAGGGTCGCGGGCGTGCTGGAGCCTATCCCAGCTATCATCCGGCAGGAGGCGGGGTACACCCTGAACTGGTTGCCAGCCAATCGCAGGGCACATAGAAACAGACATTCACACTCACACCTACGGGCAATTTAGAGTCTCCAATTTATGCATGTTTTTGGGATGTGGGAGGAAACCGGAGTGCCCGGAGCAAACTCCACACAGTCGGGGCCGGGGATTGAACCCGGGTCCTCAGAACTGTGAGGCTGACGTTCTAACCAGTCGTCCACCGTGCCGCCCAGCTTCAGCTAATAAGGAATTAAAACAAAAACAGGACTTTTGTCCCGAATGTACAAGCAAAAACACACAACACAGTATGACAGGAACGATGGTGAAAAGAAATGGGTAATTTTGCATTCCAAGCGGCTCTGGCTGACTACATTTACAAAATAGATTATCTTATTTGGTCTTATATTACAAAACAAAATAGATTCCATCTTATGGCAGTGTGATTGTACACTAAAGCATTGTGATACAAATCATAAGTTTCTCTCCAATTTACGGAGTGTCACAGAACGCACCTGCGCATGTAACCATGAATGGCGGCCGCACTGAATCGGTTGCCAAACATGGTGGGTATCCACCCCACATATGAAGGCTCGTATTTAGTGTGTTCGGACGGGGTTTGTCCTGGAAGTCACTAACAAAACCTGGCACTCTTGAATAAAAACGAACTTTCGTTCGAAAACCGTTCGCAAGACGCAGAAAGAACATTTTCTCAATAACGTTCATCGGGCAGAAATGAACTATATTCAGTTCACGTTGGACCAAAATATAAAATAGCTCATGAACCTTCGTTCATTTGACTCGTTCAGGTACAAGGCTGAATTTATGAATACACATCTTAAATTAATCCAATACAAATAGCTCATATCACACCAGTGGAAATAAACAAATACAATAAGAATATCCTGACACCTGTTTTAAATGTGGCTAAAGGAACATTATTTTCCTTTATGTGGCAATGTACTGTAGATAAGTAAGAACATTTTGGGATGAGGAAAAAATTATAGTGGAAAGAGTTGTTTGTAAAAACAACAACAACAAAACAAACAAACAAAAAAGATAGAAAAGAAAATTTCGCTTCAATCACACAGTTTCTGTTAGGACTATTTCCAGAAAAGCACAACTACAGTAAGAATGAGCAAACTCTCCTAAGTCTTGGTTTAACGACAGCAAGGCAATGTATTACACTGGTATGGAAGTCTAGTCACAGACCTACTACCAAACAATGGATGACTCAAACGCTGTCAACACTACCTCTAGAATGAATAACATACATTTTAGAGGACAAACAACAGACTTTTTAAAACTTGTGGTCACACTTTATTGATTATGTTAAGAATATGGATGCGCTTGGATGACTGAAGAATGCTTGACCAGGCTGCGTCTTGTGAATTTCTTGTTGCCAAAATTGTTGACCTGCAGCCAACTGTTGGAAGAGGAGCATGTGTTGTATTTTTCTCCATCCATCCATCCATTTTCTTTACCGCTTATGCTCACTAGGGTCGCGGGCGTGCTGGAGCCTAACCCAGCTATCATCAGGCAGGAGGCGGCGTACACCCTGAACTGATTGCCAACCAATCGCAGAGCACATATAAACAAACAACCATTTGCACTCACTTTCATACCTACGGGCAATTTAGAGTTGTCAATTAACCTACCATGCATGTTTTGGGGATGTGGGAGGAAACCGGAGTGCCCGGAGAAAACCCACGCAGGCACGGGGAGAACATGCAAACTCCACACAGGTGGGGCCGGGGATTGAACCCCAGACCTCAGAACTGTGAGGCAGACGCTCTAACCAGTCGCCCACCGTGCCGCTGTATTCTTTTCTTTCTTGATTGCATTATTGCCTCGTATTTGGAAAAAAAAAATCATTACAAATATTTCTGAAAAAAATTAATTTGGCTTTCATCAGTCATAAACTGCAACTGGCTTCAGCTGCTTCCCTTACTCTTTATTTCACCTCCTTAGTTCCTCCCTTTTGTCGACGCTCCACTTTCATAAAATGTGTTCAGATCTAAATTTCTCACTCTACAGGACTGTAAAGTAAGACCTCCACTTCCATGCTTAGTTAAATATAAGTTTCAGCAGGTTATTTTAGCAATTTATGTTAAATAACCATATAACTGTAGGTATGCTAATGCCTGTTAAAGTTGTCTGCTATAAAGCAGCATGACAATACAAAATATACATCCAAATGAACAGTAAAATAGCTTCAACAGAACCAAATTACCATTTTAAAATTGCCCAGACACAGCCCAGAGCTAAATCCAATCTATGGGGTGTTCAGAAAGGGACTCTGTACGAGAAATGTCCTTGCAATCGAAAAGCACTTTTGAGAGGAAGCCAAGTCAAGATATGAAACGATAGACTCCTGCCCGAAAGACGGAATGTTGTCATTAAAGCAAAATGTGCTTCAATATGAAGTATTATTTCAAGACAGACACGGCAGAACAACTTGTAGAGTCGGGGGTAGATACAACTAAATATACTGTAGCACCAACAAAAATGAAAAAGTTGTGTTATATTGTGTACAACTATTTTGAAGAACAATTGTATATATTTGAATTAACCAGTTAAACAAACATTGTCATGAAAATCACATGAGCAGAGAACACGGCAAAGCAATACAAAACAATACTCATTGGTAAAGTTCTGCACAAAAAAATGAATAAACTGCATACATTTCCCAAAATGATAAGCATAATCATGCTCCTGATAAACAACATGCTGTATCCTCAAACAGGCAGCGCTGAGTGAAATAAATAAAGGCTATGAAAAAAATAGGCCTACATGACACAAGGAGCAAACGGGTACGTCAAAGGCAGGCTAAAAAGGGAGGGGAATGCCTGGTTCCGCAGCCTCTGGTTAAAGAGAGGGCATATGTATGCAATCAACTTATTCCACATTCATATTTTCCCTTCACAGAGTTGTTAATTTTAAGCGCATTCTATAGGTCATAGGTCGACGTTAACAAAACAACAACATTGTAATTTGTAAAGTCCTGATATTTTAAAAGTGCCCCGTAATTATCCATTGCAGATGACTTAAGGTGCGTTGGATTCCATATTTCTACTGTGCCAAATCACAACAGGAGTTATCTCAAGGCAAAACTGCCTGCCTCCGAACAGAACAGAACAGAACCATGACTCCATGGGGGGCCACCATCTGCCTCCAACAGTTGGGTTGAGCGAGAGGGATGGTTACTATAATATTTCACATAGCAATAGCAGTAAAGGCATGCAATAGTAATCCTAGACTACTATCCAATTGATATTGGTAATACAGTACATACTTCTAATGATAGTAATAATGACAAACCTGGATACTTAGCAAGATGGGATACATATCTTTAGAGATAAAAAGTGGAGTGAACAAAAGCCATTTGAGGACAATCAACAAAATGAACAATTAATGACTGTTCTCGTCTTGTGTAATGAAGAATCAAAAGGAGAAAAATAACTGGAGGACATGACATTTTATTATTGTTACTGGCTTCCCATTTAGTGCAATTGACACACAAAAGTTTATGGTCACATTAACAACAAGCCACACTAAAGCTTATTGAATTCACAAAAAAACCCAATACTTATTAAAGTAGCATTTTAAATGATAAAAATGGCAGTTCTTCCATTAAATTAGTTACAGTCTTACAGCATGATGAATAAACAAATATCTGCCTTCACAATGATGATCATAGCTGTTTTGAGAATGTCAAGGAGGTATTAATTTATTCATTCATTCATTTTCCATTCCGCTTATCCTCACTTATCCCAGCTATCTTCGGGCGAGAGGCGGGGCACACCCCGAACTGGTCGCCAACCAATGGCAGGGCACATAGAAACAAACAACCATTTGCACTCACATTCACACCTACGGGCAATTTAGAGTCTTCAATTAACCTGCCATGCGTGTTTTTGGGATGTGGGAGGAAACCGGAGTGCCCGGAGAAAACCCACGCAGGCACGTTGAGAACACAACACAGGCGAGGCCGGATTTGAACCCGGGTCCTCAGAACTGTGAGCCAGATGTGCTAACCAGTCGACAGCCGTGCTTAATTAATTCATTTAACTGTATATAATTTGCATTGTTACAAAATTACACTGCATCATACGAAGAGGTGCTTCTTGCTGCTTACCTCATTTAGTTTCAGTACAGTTCTATACCACTGCAAACAACAACAACAATTATAAATATTGCAAATTTTAAGACCTTGAATGCCACATAATGTATACTTTATGGACAAAAGCATCATAATCAGTTTCTCAATAAATAAGGGCTAGACCCGCCCCAGCCTACCCTGCATTCTACCTCTAATATAAAATGAATCTTTACGAAATACTATTATATAAGAATGCAGACATATTATACTCACTGACAGCTGTGACCTGAAAAGCTTCTCGTAGCAGAACATTGAGCCAAAAAAGCATCATGTTGGGAAAATGATATTGCATCATTGGGTGAGTGTGTAGTAGCACGTATTGTTCATCCCTCAAAGAAGTCTGCTTTTAACATGAACCTCTTATCTGTATGTCACTCACCTCACCTTCACCTCTGATTCACAGAAATCATCCTCTCATTGTTTCACACCGTATATCCCTCCCACCACTCACATCCTCAGAACCCTTTAGCTGCAAATCAAGGTAATTGTTTTGATAGTGTAGCAGCATTAGACCAATCCAATCAGTCAATGGTTTGTTAAAGCATTGCGAGGGTTTGAACATTTACCACGACTGTATTGAAGACTGAAACCTTTCCAGTAATTTACTGTTCAAGAGAATACATTATGAGAGGCCATCAGAGAGGTACTGTAGTTCAGGTTTACCTCTCACATACTACTGAAACACTCTTACACACAATACTGATTTTTTTCTCGTTCACGAACAACTGAAAAGCTGTCATACTCACTCAAATACTGAAACGCTCAGACTCACCATTCTCACACAAATTTCAGTCGTGTGTGTGTGTGAGAGGATTTCAGTAGCGTGTGTGAGTGAAACACATTTTTGTCGTGTGTGTGTGTGTGTGTGAGAGAGAGCGTTTCAGTAGAGTAGGACATTTCAGTAGTGTGTGTGAGAGGTAATCCTGAATTACTGTAAGTCCCTGACGTCTCCTTCTATACTTTGTCATACAGATGGTTGACATGACAACCAGTAGAAACCAAATGCTGCACAAACACTCATTTGGTAGCAAGCAGAGATTACTTTAGGCTTGCACTTTTTTGGTTTCTTATACAGTATGTAATTAAATCAATGAAGACATTAATTCAAGTTGCGCTCTAGAGATAATGAGGTGGAAAATGCCATGCTTTTCTTTTGTGACTACTTCTGGAACTTAGACATTGATTTACTTCTTGGCTCAGGCAGGTTTAATCAGCTTTGTACACTACACTATGGACACATAGAAAGCGTTGCAGTCAAGTACTCAACACGAGCAACAACTACACAATCGGATGACAGCAAGTACAGAGCTGTATAAACATTCCGTCTTGAACAAAAAAATTATACAGTTACCTAGCTACAGAGATATTATGTCAATGACAGAATTCAAGCTTTGCGCAAGAGGTTTTACACCAAAAAAAAGTACCACATGTATCATGGGAATGACCGCTTGTGCTAAAAACAAATAAATAAATAAATACAACAGAAAAAGTGTCATGCACGGCATGGACATTATACATTTTGCCCTCCACCCATGTTATATACCGTTATGTCAAGCAGTTTTGAAATTCTTTATTTAAAAGGAAAACATATGGCATTTATTATTCAGTGAAGCTGTATTATTTGTGCATAACACTTAAAATTCTTGACTTGTAGATGACATTACATTTATTGGCATTTAGTTTTCATAAAGTTGTAGGCTTTCAAAGTTGTACAAATATGTTTATCTGTGATTTTAGAAAATGCCAAGATAGTAAGTAGACTGTAAATGTAAAAAAAATGCATTTACATTCTGCATATATTAAGTAAATAGACAGACAGATGGACAGATGGATGGACAGACAGACAGACAGACAGATAGATAGATAGATAGATAGATAGATAGATAGATAGATAGATAGATAGATAGATAGATAGATAGATAGATAGATAGATAGATAGATAGATAGATATATAGATAGATAGACAGATAGACAGACAGAGGTTGTACAGCAAGTTATGTAGTTACAAACCACTGATAACATTCAAGAACAGGAAAGCCAGATATGCATGTCTCATTGTTTTATGTAGTTTCGGGCAGCTACATGGATTATAGAACTCACACAAGGTTCAGGTTCAGTTTCAGTTTAGACAAAAGATTTGTTGCTTACGTTGTATTTTTTTAAAACTCTGTATAAAGTGTGCTCGGTATACAGGATACTGTACTGTCAGGATATTGTATGTATCCTGGTGCATAGGTACACTTTCTGGTCGCATCTACAGTATCTCTAACAGGATGTACAAAGGAAGAGCCTGAGAAGCCAGTCAAGGCCTTGTAAACATTGGTGACGCCACACATTCATTTAAGGCAGCAGACAAAAATAAAGCAGACAAATGACCCAGCGGACCACAAGCTCCAAAACCTGGATAAGGATTTTATTGATAATTGAATTACATTTCTCTTTCATACATATTTCATAAATGATACAGGATTTTACACTTTTTTTTTGCCAATATTACAGCATCATGTCAACAGAAACATAATGTCTCGAAAGAAATAATACAAATAATAATAATTAAAAAAAAACCAGGAGTTCAGAATGGAGTACAAGGTCATTTCACTCGTATATGCTTCACTCTTTTGAACATATGGTACGTGCACACCAGAATTTCAAAAACACACATTCAAGACAGAAGAGTAATTTGGACAACAAATAAGAGGTGATGAGGACAACAGGAGCGGTATGTGTTAGGAGGTTTCCCCCTCCAAAAGCTACCATGTGCCACGTGACATTTTCCTTTAGTATGAGAAGCAGGACGTTAGGAAGTGAGGTCAGCAGTCAAAGAGCCTCTTTACTGGTGCACTGAGGATGGACTTCTTCCCATTCTCTGAGGATAAATGCAAAGCAATAAAGAAAATGGACATCGTTGAGGTGTGAAGGAGAGCGGCTGATCGGCGAGGATCAAGTTTGGCAGAACTAATTCTAAACACGCAGGCCGGTCCACTGCTAGGAATCTCTACAAACAACGTTCTTAACTTATTTTTGCCTTTTTTTTTTTTTGTCTTTTGTAAGAATCTTTTTTGTTAGTTTTAACATAATTCCCCATTTAAAGATACATTCATGCAACACCCTCTTTATATAAAGGTCTCTATATTTGATGTATTACATTTTCAAACGCATGGGGGCCCGGGTAAGTAAATGATGGACAGTGCGATTAAAACAAAACAAACAAAAAAAAGGAGCTAATGCGCAAAATGACGACAAAGATCACCTCCAACAAGGAAACAACTTCACTGTGTGTACAAAAGAAAAATCAATGTTGGCCAGCGACAGATATGAATGGGATGAGGCTGGAAGGGATTTAACTATTGACAAGCAGCAATGGTGGCATAGGATTCACATCATTGCTAATCTGATGGTTCACTCAACCATCAACATGCCCATTCAACTAATGTCTTTTCACTTAAAATATTCCAAGTTAACGCCATGCCGAGTAAGAGGCCATCAATGGCACTTTACCTAATTGCTTCCTTGTCAAAACTGTTAAAAATCCTTAATCATCCCAAAAGGCACATTAACACACATGCGCACGCACTCACTCACTCACTCACACATGATCACACAGATTAGACCTAATCCTTTCTGCACGGGTAATTTTTAATTGGATCTAAACACATGCATTTTAAGAGGAAATATGCAGTTAAACACCAGGATCTGCTTGTAGGATTAAGTCAACAGTCTGCTCACATTAGCACGCGTGCGCACACACAGGATGTGATGGCATGAATGTTGCCACTGTACTCCTGCTCAGCAGTGGTGAATGAGATTTGTTCACAGGGGGCAAAATGAGTATAGACCTTGCTGTTCAAAGGAGTATTGCGGCCACAGAAAAAAGAAAAAAGAAAAAAGGAACAATGAGGGAAAACAATTTGACAAAAAGTTGTCATGTATTTGATAGTTCCGGAAATATCAAAATTCCTACAAAAATGCAAATGTCTGGAACCAGGAGTCGCTAGACAACTTCCATATAATAATTGTTCTCACATCCAGTTGATATTGCACAATCACAACAAACTGTTCATCCTGATGATTGTGTTGATGTGCCAAAACTTTTGATTTGTTCAAAGTTTGTAAAGCTTTACTAAAGTCTTCAATTTGACACAGCTTTCCACATCTCTCTAATAAAATAATTAAACATTTATTTATAATACTACAATATTCTCAAAAATATCACTTTATCCTCACGTTTTTCTTTTCTTGGAAATTAAATTTTTTCTCAGAAATAATTATTCTTATCGTTTTTCTTTTCTTTTCAGTGTGGTCCCAATTCTCCTTTGCATTTTTAGAGGTATTGACAAAAGGGTCAGTGAGGGCCACCGATCCTCACTCAAAGAAAATCACATGGAAGAGGTGCATTTGGCCTAAATATATGGCTTCTACAAGCTTAGACTTAACCAATCAGGAAATGACAGAGTGCCTTCTTCAGAACTCACTCTATGATGCAATAAACAGATTCCATTGGAGTAGAAAATGACTAAGACGCACCTACACATTCACAAACTTCTACTGAGGGTATACCACAGCATGCAGTCTACCCTGCCTTGTCATGGAGGGAGCAGGGAGGTGGTACAGCAACAGTGGGGAGAGAACACTCACAATGAGGCTTTTAATTCATTTCACCTCATGAGTGGAAATTCACACGTTCGACCCAAACTGGGGGGATGTGCTGATGTTTTGCTTGAAAAACTGCACACATTTTGGAGAATTTCCCAATTTAGGTCTGACAGCCAAATCGGACTTGTTACAGTGGAACATTAAGAGTTAAAGTAATGTGTTTAATGCTTTTCATACCTCTGTGACAACATGATGAATTATACATGGCGTGGCTTTCAGACACAGTGAGATTTTAAGACGAGCTCCTCCCCCCACTGGATAACAACGAGCATCTGGTCATTCGGTTTATTTGATTGTATACATATAGATTTATTTTATATTCATTTCATAACAAATATACTATGGCTTTCAAAATAAAAAGTGCCATAATATTATATATATTTTTTTGGAATAAAAGAACACACAGTGATGATGTTGTCGGTAGTACTCTCATACTTGCGCAGGCCGGGCTGCCACGAGAAGAAGAAACGGGGTTCTAGGCGGACTCCTATCAAAGGTCACATTGAGGGAGGACGGCTGTTCGTCAACCTGGAGGAGGCGTGGCCAGAGTTTGGAGAGGCAGCAGAGTTTAGCCACAGGAAAATAGCATCGCTTTGAGCCTTGCTTGTAAACTTGTTTCATGTATGGGATAGAGAACCTGAACCTGCCCCCCCGGCCAGTGTGTGTGTGTGTGTGTGTGTGTGTGTGTGTGCTGTTGTGTCAACTCACAGAATGGCGAATGTTGGTTTGGCCTGCACGTCACACACACATACAAACAAATAGTACCCAAAATTTGCTTTCCCTGTGCTGGAGGGTCAGGTTGTAGTATTTCCTGTTTGCCCCTCAGGCTGTCCATTCAGAGGCTAAAAAAATAGCCGAGTTGCAAATTTAACTCCACCATTACTGTGAGTTTCTTCAGCTCAACATTGTTCCCTCTTGTGACTTTCAGTTGCAAATCAAAAGAGTTGGTTCAGTAGGGACGTAAAAATGGGAAAAAAAGAGGAAAAACTCCCAAATTGAAGAGGGAGATGCAGGAGACATGTAGAAGAGGGCAGGTTTCATATAAGGCAGGGGGGGGGGGGGGGGGGGGCGTGTGGGGTTGGATAGGGATAGAAAAGGGAATGCCAGCGGAAGAAGGAGGCGTTACTCTTTCCATCAATCTTTACCAGCATTGAGCTGTTGAACCGGGAGCTGAAGCTGTAGCGGGTCTCTAAGACGTTTCAGATCCAACTCCACCTGGAGGACAGGTAAGAAGTGAGACAACAGCAAAGTGCATCTACAGTGGATATAAAAAGTCTACACACCCCTGTTCAAATGCCAGGTTTTTGTGATGGGATGGGGAAAAAAAACAAAAAGAGACCAAGATAAATAATTTCAAAACCTGTTTTCGCCATTTGTGTAACCTATGACCTGTACCACTCAAATTATATATATATATCTCCATCCATTATCTGAGCCGTATATCCTCACAAGGGTCGCGGGAGCGCTGTAGCCTATCCCAGCTATCATCGGGCAGGAGGCGGGGTACACCCCGAACTGGTTGCCAGCCAATCGCAGGGCACACATAAACAAACAACCATTCGCACCTACGGGCAATTTAGAGTTGTCAATTAACCTCATATGCATGTTTTTGGGATGCGGGAGGAAACCGGAGTGCCCGGAGAAAACCCACGCAGGCACGGGGAGAACATGCAAACTCCACACGGGCGGGGCCGGGGATTGAACCCTGGTCCTCAGAACTGTGAGGCAGACGCTCTAACCAGTCGCCCACCGTGCCGCCTATATAGCCCCATCCATTTTCTACCGCTTATCCGAGGTCGGGTCGCGAGGGCAGTAGCTGTAGCAGGGACGCCCACTTCATCCAGCTCTTCCGGGGGGATCCTGAGGCGTTCCCTGGGCCAGCCGAGAGACGTAGTCTCTCCAGCATGTCCTGGGTCGTCCCCGGGGTCTCATCCCGGTGGGACGTGCCCGTAACACCTCATCAGGAAGGCGTCCGGGAGGCATACTAATCTGATGCCGAGCCACCTCATCTTGCTCCTCTCAATGTGGAGGAGCAGCGGCTCAACTCTGAGCTCCTCCCGGATGACGGAGCTTCTCGTCCTATCTCTAAGGGACACCCTGCGGAGGAACCTCATTTCGGCCGCTTACATATGGGATCTTGTTCTTTCGGTCACGACCCACAGAGGGTGAGGGTAGGAACATAGATCGACCGGTAAATTGAGAGCTTCGCCTTTCGGCTTAGCTCCTTCTTTACCACAACGGACCGATACAAAGTCCCCATCACTGCAGACGCTGCACTGATCTGCCTGTCGATCTCTTGTTCCATTCTTCCCTCACTCGTGAACAAGACAATACTTGAACTCCTCCACTTAGGGCAGGATCTCATCCCCGACCTGAAAAAGGGCACGCCACCCTTTTCTGACTGAGGACCATGGTCTCAGATTTGGAGGTGCTGATTCTCATCCGAGCCGCTTCACACTCGGCTGCGAACTGCTCCAGTGAGAGTTGGAAGTCACGGCTTGATGAAGCCAACAGAACCACATCATCTGCAAAAAGCAGAGATGCAATACTGAGGCCACCAAACCGGACCCCCTCTACGCCTCGGCTGGGCTTAGAAATTCTGTCCATAAAACAGTGACTAAGGGCAGCCTTGCCTCACCGGAAAGGAGTCCAACTTACTGCCGGCAATGCAGACCAAACTCCACCGGTCGTACAGGGACCGAACAGCCCGTATCAGCGGGTTTGCTACCCCATACTCCCGAAGCACCCCCCACAGGACTCCCCGAGGGACACGGTTAAACCCCTTCTCCAAGTCCACAAAACCCGTGTAGACTGCTTGGGCGAACTCCCATGCACACTCGAGGTCAGCAGCGTCCCATCCCCACTATACACAGTGTTGATGGTGCACTGCTTCCCCCTCCTGAGACGCCAGATGGTGGACCAGAATTTCCTCGAAGCCGTCCGGAAGTCGTTCTCCATGACCTCACCGAATTCCTCCCAGAGTTTTATAGGGACTCAAGTTTTTGCCTCAGCGGCCACCAAAGCTGCATTCCGCTTGGCCAGCCGGTACCCATCAGCTGCCTCAGAAGTCCCACAGGCAATAAAGGCCCGATAGGACTCCTTCTTCAGCTTGACGGCATCCCTCACCGCTGGTGTTCACCAACGGGTTCGGGCGTTGTCGTCACGACAGGCAATGACCACCTTACGGCCAGAGCTCCGGTCGGCCGCCTCAGCAATGGAGGCGCGGAACATGGTCCACTCGGACTCGATGTTCCCCGCCTCCCCCGGAACGTGAGCAAAGTTCTGTCGGAGGTGGGACTTGAAACTCCTTCTGACAGGGGATTCTGGCAGACGTTCCTAGCAGACCCTCACAATAGGTTTGGGCCTGCCACGTCGGACCGGCATCTTCCCCCGACCATCAAAGCCAACACACCACAAGGTGGTGATCAGTTGACAGCTCCGCATCTCTCTTCACCCGAGCGTCCAAGACATGCGGCCGCAAGTCCGGTAACATGACCACAAATTCGATCATCGAACTGCGACCTAGGGTGTCCTGGTGCCAAGTGCACGCATGGACACCCTTATGCTTGAACATGGTGTTCGTTATGGACAATCCGTGATGAGCACAGAAGTCCAATAACAGAATACCGCCCGGGTTCTAATCAGGGGGAGCGTTCCTCCCATTCACGCCCTTCCAGGTCTCACTGTCATTGCCCACATGAGCATTGAAGTCCCCCAGCAGAACGATGGAGTCCCCAGCGGGAGTGCTCTCTAGCACCCCCTCTAAGGACTTCAAAAAGGGTGGGTACTCTGAACTGCTGTTTGGTGCATAGGCACAAACAACAGTCAGGACCCGTCAACCCCACCCGAAGGCGGAGGGAGGCTACCCTCTCATCCACCGGGGTGAACCCCAATGTACAGGCGCCAAGCCGGGGGGCAATAAGTATACCCACATCTGCTCGGCGCCTCTCACCGTGGGCAACTCCAGAGTGGAAGAGAGTCCAATCCCTCTCAAGAGGACTGGTACCAGAGCCCAAGCTGTGTGTGGAGGCGAGCCCGACAATATCTAGTTGGCAACTTCTCGAGCTCGCACACCAGCTCGGGCTCCTTCCCTGCCAGAGAGGTGACATTCCACATCCCTAGAGCCAGCTTCTGTAGCCGGGGATCGGCTCGCCAAGGTCCCTGCAGTCGTTATGCATGTACTTCCTGCCATCTAATAGGAGACCATTCATTTGTTCTGTCTGTCACTATGCCTCACTGGCATAAATAGATGAACAAAGATACATTATTTATGGTAAATATAATTGATGGACTAATTACGTACACAAGTATATACAGTAAGTGAACAACTAATTTTGTTGCAATGGGTTTTCGACAGACTTAACAGCACATGCAGTTACGTATTCCACGTCTGTCGTCGCAATTCCTTTCCTTTGAACAAACTTTTCGCCCGTTTTGGCGCGGGAAGGCGGAAGGTACGGAAGCCCATAGGGCCGAAACGTGCACCACAGAAAAAGGGGAACAGAAATTAAAAAAAAAAAAAAATCAAGTTCATAATTTTTTTAAATCGTCTGCAGTAAAAAAAAAAATTTTAAAAAAAAGAAGCAGCAATAGAATAAAAAAAAGATCAAATCTATATATCGCCCAGGCGACTTAGATAATGTGGTTGCACCACTGTACACTCTCTTAAAACTGGGGATGCGTTGGTGTTTAGAAATGACCAATCACATTCAAACATATAAATGCGATTCAGCACACAACCACCATTAAAAGTGCCTCTGATTAACCCCAGTTTAGTTTAGAGAGTTTAGATGCTCTTGTAGGCTTTTCCTGTCATTGTTGTAGTCGTATCTTATAGCACAAGTCATAGTCCACCGAAAGAATCTACAGCATCAGAGGGATGTCATTGTTCAAAGGTGTCAGTCAGGAATAGGGTACAAAAAAAATCCATGGCATTTATACACCATAGACCATAGTGAAGACAGTCATCATCAAAAGGAGAAAATATGGCGCATAAGTAACATTACAAAAAAGTGGACGTCCAACAAAATTGATGAAAAGATGAGAAGAATACTGGTCATGGTGGGAGCCTAGAGGTCCACAGCAACATTTCAGGAGCTGTAGAAATTTCTAGCACGTCCTGACTGTTTAGCACGTATGACAAGAACCTTCCGTCGTCTTCATACGTCTTGGCTACTGTATATTTTTGTCCAAAGTCAATAACACACACTTAATTTCTTCCGAACGCTTCTGGGAAAATGTATTACGGTCTAATGAAACAAAGGTTGAACTTTTGGGCCATAATTACAAAAGCTATGTCTGGCGCTAACACAACACTGCTCATCACCAAGAACACCATACCTACAGTGAAGCACGGTGGTGGCAGCATCATGCTTTTTTTTTCTTCTGCTGGACTTTTTCACAGTGGAAGGAATTATGAACAGTTCCAATACTGGTCAGTGTTTGCACAAAACCTTCAGGCCTCTGCTAGAAAGCAAAAATTAGTCTACTGGAACATCAGAACTTTGTTTGAGGTTAATCAGAGGCACTTTAAATGGCAGCAGATGAGAGCGGACTCCCATTTAACATGATTGTGAATATCATGGGTTCATTTTAAACACAGCCACATCCACAGTTATGAGAGGGTGTGGACAACCACATTATCTCAGTAGTTTTTTTTTTTAACTTTCCCTCTCTAAAATGTTTATTTTCTTCAATTGGATTGTACAGGTTATAGGTTCCATTAATGGTGGAAAAAGCTTTGAAATAATTTACTTTGGTCTCCATCTGGAAATGGGGTGTGTAGACTTTTTATTCAACTGAATGTATGTATTGTAAATACAAGCATAAAACCATTCTGACAACCAATTGTACCTCAGAAATATCCTCTTGAAGCTTGTTATACTTCTCAATGTCAAAGCGTGTCCTTTTCACCCCCTTGTGGAGGAAGAGCAGATACTGTCGGTCTCTAGCGTCAGGGTACACGTATTCCTGCGGGTGACAAAGAGACACCGCATTTTGTAAGCATAAATTAAAAGACTTTCTTTGTGATGTTACTGAAATAGCTTGGGTAGAGGTGAATTATGATGTGTGCTGATAAAAGGGCAACACTTAACAGTCTTTCAATTGGCTAAAACTTGTATAATTAGGATGTTACAAAGACACTGATGAGTTTGCTGAAACACTGCTAATGCTGTCTTTTTAACTGGTCCTCTATTTAACCTGGAAATATCAATGGGTTCACATTTTGATTTTGGAGGAATTCTCACATTTTGATTTTGGAGGAATTCTAAGTACCAGCAATTACCACTGGGCCTTTTCTCACAAGAATAGTGTAGAATTTAATTTGATCAGAAAAATGAACATTTTGTCCACTGTGACCAAGAATGGTGTATCTGCAAAGGATTAGGCCTCCATCGTTAGTCGGGAAAGTTAAGACTGTTTTAGTGTTTCGATGAATATTAAGTGTTTTTTTTTTTTTTTTTTTTTTTTTATAGTTGTATGAATGTTAATAATGCTAAAATGTTACTTATATTAAGCTTCTTTATAGTTAATAAAGGTAATTTGATGGTGACAGTGCGACGCATTTTCATGATGTCCAAACAATTTAATGGCCTTAAATGGATTCTTTAACCTTAACCTTCATATATTATATACTGTACAAGGACCTTTTCTTTTGTTACACTGATAAAATCCCATCACTGTTTTGAAATGATCACAAAATCTATAATATTTACAGTATTTCTGATCTTGTCTAATATTTGAATTTCAGTGGCAAAATGGCACCAGTGGGGGCAGCAGCAATTATCTCAATGTGTCATGTGATGAACCAATAATGCAAAATCGTGTTTTATGTCTATGGCAAAATAGAATAAAATAAATACATACATCGCTCTTTGCCCTTGTATGGTGTTAAGCATGCCTTACCAAAAATTGCAACAGTTATAATACATATATGTATGACACCTATTGCAGCTCAGGAAACACATCACCAACTTCACTGCCTGTCAAAAACACAGTTTTGGCTGTCTGTCATATACTTAGCAACAACACCTGTGCGTTAATGTGTAAAGTAATCAGCCATTCTGTAATAGTGGTGCCAAGAACATTTGTGTTTCGATTTCTGTTCTGTCACTCGCATTCCCCTTTATGTAGACATGAGTGCAACTGTTACTACCCTTAAGCAAGCTAATGGTGCATCAGCGTGAAGCAGCAGTGTAACCGGCCTGTAGTGGTTGTGTAAAAAGGGCTAAGGGTTCTCGAGGGGAAGCCGAGAACTGTACTATAAGTTATTCTTCAAAATGATATTCCCTCATCTGGTAATGCTGAGAGACATTCCAAAATAAATATGTTAATGCAGTGAGAACTGGTAATGGCAAAGGTCAGAGATGATTCACATCATTATCATGCTCATCAAAGCAGTCATGAACCCTTGTGTCCTCTGGATGAGGCACAATCAGCTTTCTATTTCAAAAGCGGGTTTTCCCCTCTAATTTTTCCCCGGTCTGTGTGAATTGGCAACAGTGTCAATTTTCTTACCTGGCGTGTGAGCACAAAATAGGCATACATGGCCATGGCTGTGCCGTATGTGATGAAATAGGTGACAGGCTCCATGATATCCCAAGAGTACTCCCACCAGGTTAGTCTGGCCAGGATGCCGAACTGGGTGGCCATGTACGCCATGCCGCCCCACAGCACCCAGGTAGTGCGTCGCTCCGCCTTCTTACTCAGCTCCTGCTTCACCTACATGTGAAACAAGTGAGAGGAGGAAGTCATGCACGATGTGCCAAACAGGTCATCATTTAGAGAGAATCTCATGAATAATGACATGGTCAGTATTAACCCCTCTGACCCCCAAAATACAGATTATAAATTGTAATGACAAAATTGCTATTAGTTTAAGATAAATTTATCAGATATTCTGTGATTATTCACCTTCACCAGAGAGCCTTTGAGGCATAACAATGAACTGGATGACTTTTCATTAATCAAGTACACAATGCATGTCTTAGTACTAAGATATGTATCCCTGGGGAAAAATCCTTAAAAAGAAAAGTTGACATGAGCAATCATGCTCGTAAACATAGTACCGCTTAAAAATGTATGCATTGAATATAAAGGTGAGAGTTTTAATTGGGGTATGTGTTTTGGCGATGTGTCCACTGCATGCGCCACATACATAGATCCACACATTAGTTGACAAGTGTAATTCAACAACTTGGTAAAGAAGTGCTGAGTCCATGAGTGAAAATACACTCCATGGTGTCTTTGTAGGGACTCACGTGCCCAAAGCAGTTCACACATTTTGTTGTTGTTTAAGACTCTGGGTTCAACATGCATTTGGCTCTAGCTACACCCTCTGGTCACCATGAGAACAAAATACGTACTTGCCATTGGCCCAGCAGTATGTGGGGCAGGGAGATCAGTGGCTCACTTGCATGACACAAAGCGGCCACCTCAAAACAGGCTAATTTTAGCGATTAAAAAAAAATGTTTTATAAAGGGTTCTATAATTAATTATTGATCCTTATTTTCATGACAGCACTTCAAATATATGTTATTAAGACACCTTGGAATTAAAATGGGAAAATGCCTGGGGTTGTTTTTAGTTTTATAGCACAACATTGTGTTTTTTCTGATCTAAGTCATTTCATACATTTTGAAAAGCTCTTAAAAATACCTAAGTAGGGGAAAAAACTAATGACTAAAGAGGAGAATGAATTAACGACCAGCAGATAAATACAATAAGAAATGTTGATTAACATGCAAAAGAGGTCAGACCTTTTCAAGGGGGCGGAGCTGAGAGTTTAGATCCTCCAGTCGTCCAATCAACTCGCGTTCTTTGCTGAGTTGGTGCTCCTCAATCCGCAGGGTTGTGTAGAGCTGCTGCACCAAGAACTTTACATCATTCAACCTTTCTGTCTCCTCATGGGGCAGTAACTCTGAGGGGAAGACAAATGAATTTATGGTTTCTTGCTTGTCTTATAGGAAATGACCACGACCGTCCTCACCTCTCCTCGGTGGCCGCACAAGGTGGGTGGTGTCGTTGATGACGAGCTTAAAATCATCCAGTAACAGGATGTCTATGCCTGTAGAGGAGGCGACCCTTGCTCCATCTGGTGAAGAAGAAAAAAACGTGGTGGAAAAGTGAAGCAAACAGAGAGTTGCTGGTTAACCACTCCACACACCCTGCAGCTCTCTTGAACATCGGGCTCGTTTCGCACAGATTACCACGAGAGGGAGAGTGAGCAAAAGCACCTCCACGCTAAGAGAAGATCCCGAGCCTCAATTGTTCTTGTATAATGAAGCATCAAAGCTTGGCATATTCGAAAGGATTAAATTCTGTTGTGAAGCTGCTGTAGCAGAAACACTTAACAGCATCGAAATACACTTAAAAGCATGAAAGGGCATGTACTGTACATGTGTCATCTACTAGAGGAAGATACAGTGCATGTGTGTGTGTGTGTGTAAGTGCGTGCACATGTAAAAGAGAGAGAGACAGCAAGCGAGACAACAAGAGATCGAGAGAGAAAAAAAGAGAGAGAGAGAGAGAGAGAGAGAGAGAGAGAGAGTACCCGTGGAGTAGATGGCTACTCGATCGATGCCTCTGTCCTCTGCTTGGAGCTGTTGCAGGAAAACTCCCACGCAATCGCTGAGAGGCTTGAGAGTGAACTGACAGCGTTCTCGCCTCGACGGCAAACTGACCGAGATGACTGGCAGCCCGTTCTGGTACACCACCGTCACCTCTGAGGGGAGGGTTGGGGGACAAGCACAGACAAATATTAACAAGATTGATCAAGGCATTCACAACCATTGACAAAGTTTGGCCGGCGAGCCAAGAGAGTGCATTAGAGCCACAGTACTACAGTAATGGACTTTGTTTTTCAATATGCAAGTTATTAAAACAAACAAGGCAATTTCAGATCAGAAGAATGCAAAATGGTCACTTAGATCTACTACAAGAGCAAAAGACTATGATATAATGCTACGCAGCCACATATTTCTAGCAAGTAGACGTCAGCACTGAGTACATCCTTGTCAAAACAAGCTAGGTGGAGTACAAACACAAGCGACATTTTGAAAAGCCCTAGCAAGACTTGATTTTTACTTGGAACTGTAATCGAAGTAAGATGTACTAACAACCATTTTCCGTCCTTCTAGCTTCTGTACCACTTATGTTCAGGGTCACTGCATTCCAAGACCGACTTAATAGAATATTCAGATGGCAGCCTGGCTGAATATACGAACACTGTCACATCCTATATCAGTTTCTGTGAAGAGGTTTGTGTACCAACAAAGTCATTTCGCACATTCAATAACAACATGCCGTGGTTCACTGCCAAACTTAAGGAACTTCGCCAAGCTAAGGAGGACGCATATCAAAGCGGGGACAGGGCCCTGTATAATCGAGCTAGAAACCTGCTGACTAAAGAAATTAACATTGCAAAGAGGAACTATGCAGCAAAGTTGGAAAAACAGTTTAGCGCTAAAGACTCTAAATCAGTCTGGCATGCATTCCAATCGCTGACCAATTACAAGTGACGATCCCCCCCAAGCTGAGAACAATAGCACACTAGCCAACGACTTCAATACCTTCTACTACAGATTTAAAAAGGACACTTTCACACACAGCATTAGCACTGGGGCACCCCAAGGTTGTGTCCTCTCTCCGCTGTCATCGGCCTCATCAAGGACGGTGACGAGTCTGCATATCGACAGGAAGTGGAGCGGCTGGAGCTGTGGTGCGGCCGACACAACCTGGAGCTGAAAATGCTCAAGACTGTGGAGATGATCGTGGACTTCAGGAGGCATCCTTCGCCACAGCTTCCCCTCACGCTGTCCAGCTGCCTTGTGTAAACCGTCAAGACCTTCAAGTTCCTGGGAATTACAGTCTCTCAGGAGCTGAAGTGGGCGATCAACATCAACTCCGTCCTCAAAAAGGCCCAGCAGAGGATGTACTTCCTGCAGCTTCTGAGAAAGGACGGCCTGCCACGGGAGTTGCTGAGGCAGTTCTACACAGCGGTCATCGAATCAGTCCTGTGTTCTTCCATCACAGTCTGGTTTGGTGCTGCTGCAAAAAAGGACAAACTCCGACTGCAACGGACAAAACTGCTGAAAGGATTGTCGGTACCCCCCTACCGATCCTTGAGGACTTGCACGCTGCCATTACTAAGAGAAGATCGTGCAAAATCCTCTCGGACCCTCCACATCCTGGTCACCGGCTCTTCCGGCTCCTTCCCTCAGGTAGGCGCTACCAATCAATACAAACTAGAACTAGCAGACATTCCAACAGCTTCTTCCCTCTTACAATCATCTTCTTAAACAGCTAACCTACAATTCCATTGCAACATGCTGCCAATTTCTGAGTTTGTTGTCAGATTTCTGTCGGGCCAATTATATATTACTCGTGCACTCACTGTAGTAGTCTCGTTGGTTTCCACCAACAGGTTCGGGGATTGCCGCCACGACAGGCACCGACCACAGCTCCGGTCGGCCGCCTCAGCAATGGAGGCGCGGAACATGGCCCACTCGGACTCGATGTCCTCCGCCTCCCCTGGAGTTTAAACTCCTTCTGACAGGGGATTCTGCCAGACGTTCCCAGCAGACCCTCACAATAGGTTTGGGCCTGCCACGTCGGACCAGCATCTTCCCCCACCATCTGAGCCAACTCACCACCAGGTGGTGATCAGTTGACAGCTCCACCCCTCTCTTCACCCGAGTGTCCAAGACCTGCGGCCGCAAGTCCGATGACACGACCACAAAGTTGATCAGCGAACTGCGACCTACGGTGTCCTGGTGCCAAGTGCACATGTGGACACCCTCATGCTTGAACATGGTGTTTGTTATGGACAATCCGTGATGAGCACAGAAGTCCAATAACAGGACACCGCTTGGGTTCTAATCAGGGGGAGAGTTCCTCCCATTCACGCCCTTCCAGGTCTCACTGTCATTGCCCACATGAGCATTGAAGTCCCCCAGCGGGAGTGCTCTCTAGCACCCCTTCCAAGGACTCCAAAAAGGGTGGGTACTCTGAACTACTGTTTGGTGCAAAGGCACAATCAACAGTCAGGACCCGTCCTCCACACCCGAAGGCGGAGGCAGGCTACCCTCTCGTCCACCGGGGTGAACCCCAACGTACAGGCGCCGAGCCTAGCTGGAAATGTATAACGTAAAAAACAAGCATCAAGAAGTGCACACGTAGAGTTTTATCAAAATAAGCCCTCTTTACACTGCCAAGACTGGACGATCAATACATTGTAATATCACTGGCCTTTCCCTCTACGAGCAGTTATGTCAATTCACCAATGCTAGCTATTGACATTTTGTATTCCCATGGACAAGCTTCAAGACCTCTGAATTATGTCTGTGTGATTGGACTATTAATTGTGTAACACAAAGAACACACAAAACACATTTTTTTTTATCATTTAGTCCTATCTCAATGTAGGATTGTTACAACTATTGCATGAATGAATGGTTACTCGCGAATCCACTTGACAAAAATGAATCCCTCATTATAATTTACGCATTCGAATGAAAACGAATCAAAGTACGTATTTTACTTTTACAAGAGTTGCAAAGCGTTGTTTACTTCCACCACCATTTTGACTTACTGTGCATGCGCAGTTGTAGCCACAGCTGTACCCGATTACGTGCATCACTGAGCCGTACTCCCCCCGAGATGATAATGATAATGCGGAACGAGGCGCCCGATGGCCGTGAGGAGCTGCACAGATATTCATGGCAGACTGCGACCGCGGCAGATGAATTGGATAACGTCATGTAAGATTGATTCAACACATCTTTGCAGATGATTGACAAGAGCTAGCCAGCGCCCACTAACTAGCAGGTAATCTAACTCGCTGGCTTAGTAGAAGCAGTTGTTGCCAGCCAACGTGAATTTACACATTTTACGGCACCGGGTTAGCATAAAATAGACCACGGCCGTGATGCGGCGAGGTTTAAAGTAAGCCATTCTGAACTAAAAAGTAGCGTTTTGGCAACAGCTTTTCCCAGAGGGAAAAGCAGTTACTAAAACACGGCAGCCAAAATACGTCAGCTTGTCTTCTCGTGTCATTGTGACAAAATCTGTGACACCCTAAAAAACTGCGACCAGGAGTTAACCATGGGGCTATGGATAGTTCTCAAACAATCAAATTGGATTTTTAATTTGTTGAACAATGACATGTTTATTTCATAATAGTAAAAGGAGTAAAGATTCAATTATGATTTGCTAGTCATTCATTACTGTCAATGCGAATAGCGATTGGGGATTTAGACAGCGAATCCGAGCTCGAGTGATAACATAACAGTGTGTAATGTAGCGCTACTGGAACCAGCATGATCCACCTACTGTAACTCATGAGTGGGTCTTAATGACAGAGGGCAATGAATCCAAAGTAACTCCACAATGGATGTAATCCAAGCCGCAATACTGCCGCCACCACAGTAACCTCTCCCTCCTCCTCAAGACCACTGCAGTGATTCAGCAAATCATCATCTGGCACAGGCGGCACCAGTCGGGCCTAGCTAGTCTGGATCGTCACCAAATACACAAAGGTGCACGCATTAATTTCCCCACCTACCTCTGATGTTCTCTCCACCTCCGCCTGCTGCCTTTATCTTCCCCTGTGCAGCCATCATTGCTGACGGGATCTCGAATCTCACAATCCCACAGCTATTACAGCTGACTTTAAGATAAAATCAGCAACTTTTCACCCTCTAACTTTTCATTCCTCCCATTCCTCCTGACAATCATTCCCGCCTTTAACACAGAGGTGCAGAAGCTACCGTAAACGATTCCATAATGACAGCTAGCAGCTACGCGAGGCACTAGTCAATATGCAATTTCGTTACAGACAGGATCAGTGACTAAGTGAGGGGTTTCCTCAAGTAAAAAGGAAGCTTCTGCTGCACCTCAAGGCTTATGCTCATATTTTACAGGAATAAACAGTATCTGGGACTCAAATGAGAACCGAGCGGGGGTGAGAACTTACCATCTGAAGAAGCCGGGGTACACAACATTCTTTGGCCATGCCAGGAAGATGAGCCCCTCCAGATCTGCAGGCAAGGAGAGAAAAGGGTCTGGTTATTTCACTAGTTGCAACTTCACATTAAGAATAATCATTGAGTTGTCTGGTCTAAACTGAAGCAGATGATGACACATTTTGCAGCAAAAATTTGGTGCTGGTTCACATTGGCATCCTTAACCTTGGACGAAAGGTAGCTCAGTGAAAAACGTGTAAAACCTAAATTGACAATGTTTGTGATAGGACAGATTGTGACCAACAGAACTTCCACAACAATAATAACATCAATAATAAATGTTGTAGGCTGCTTAGATGTCCCAAATAATTTCTAAAAAAGTAAAATTAACTGGTGAGCAGTCCAATCTTGATTGAATGGATGGATTTGTGACTCATTTATTTATATACAGTAATTTGGTTCTACCACTGAACATTTAAAAAAATACACAAATGCACTATTTTGGTGCACAAGATGCATACAGGGCGAGGCCTCACAAACCTTGCAGAAAGTTGTTTGCTGTTGTGTGTAGGCATAGGACAGGGATGCACAAAGCAACTAATTGTGTATTATACATTGTTGTTTTATAAGACATAATGCTATGCATTTGTTGTTTCCTCTGAATTCCCATACAGTCTTATTTCCATGGATTTCCATAATTTTGCAACCCCAGCCACACCCAATGAACTACATCATTGATTTCATTGATTTTTTTTTTTTCATTGCGAAGTCATTGCCTCACATTCTATTTATATGAACCAGTGTCTACAGCACCACTGACAGAAAAACACTGCAGTGGGTGACAAAGAAGGCGGCCTAGATATATGCCTCAGTTGTGTCAGAAACTGGAGGGAGGAGGGGGTGCATTTGAGCACAGCTTGGGGAAACCCTTTTTTTATGCTGCAAAAGTAGGAGTGTCCATATGCGCAGCACGTTTCCAATCACACAGCTCATGACGTTTTCGGCTGAGCCACGATCAAGCCTTAAAAGGCATTAAATGGGATGTCACATCCCATTACAAATGCATGTACAGTGGAGTGGGGTGGTTGAGGCAATGAAAATACAGCAAACAAAAACGCCACTAAGCCTTTAGAGTACTTAAGCGAGAACCAGCTATACCTAGTGTGCACAATATGCAGTATACCTCTAAGGGTAGTGATGTCAGAGACAGTATGTATATAAAAAACAACAATGATAAACGGTTCTATTTATGACTCTTCACTGACAGTTCCGGGATGCGGACCTCTCAGAAAGCATCATAGTACAGATATAGTGGACTTGTTTGTGAACCAACTCGAGGCAGTAATAACTAGAAATTTGCTGGTTGACTTTCTTCAGAACTACAGATGCCCAGTGATGGGACTACCTGCTGTCCCCACACTAAAGGGAGAAAGCTATTGGTGATTAAATGTATCGGCTGTCTATCGGGGTGTCTTATTGCCAATCAGCTAGTTGACACAAATCAAACTGCAAATAATACAGGCACTGACAGTGGTGACTTGATCAGATGAACAAAGACGGTAAATCACAACTAAACTGCATCCATCTATCCTTTTTCTGCCACTCATTTAGGGTGACGGGGGAGCTCGCTGGAGCCCATCCCAGCTGATTTTGGGCAAGAGACGGGTGCATCTTAAACTGGTTTCCAGTCAACCACAGGGCACAGCCATTCATACTATATGGTTCCAGTGACTCAATTCCATTTTTTCTCCCATGTGGCCCTGTTCAGATATGCATCAGGAAAAAAAACACATGGAATCAAACATCTTCTGCCAACGTGACTGCGGTGTAAGCTCATTCTCTTCTACGTCGTTGCTACTTCTGTGTTGTCACTTCTATGTTTATGACTATACTGCATAAAGGCACAAAATTGAAGTTTGGCATTAACAACTGCAGGATAAATTCAGACCAAAAGTCCAGATTTAAGTCTCACTGGGTGTTAACAATCATGCTATGATTCAAAAAATATAATTGTAGGTCTACACAGTTTTAAGTAACTACTAATATTTGGTGACAGCATCTCATAAGGTAAATAGGGGTTTTTAAGGCCATCAGAACTCTTACAATGACTACGGCTGAAAAAAGCTATTGTATGGAATTCTGCTATATTCTGCATCGTAAGTCAAACATCACGCAAAATCACTAAAGGTGCTTGTTTTAAAAGAAACCATTGTTTGCAGAACGATATTGCATGTGAATGTAGCTGTGTTTAGGGATTTGGTATATATAATTATTTTACAAAAAGGCCACACACAAGCAAACACACACACACACACAGCTCCAACAAAATATTGCAGCGGAGTGGCATCATGAACATACGCAAATATGATTGTGACGTGTATGTGTGTCCATCTGTGGTGAGATATCTACGCGTGGTTGCAGGTGGCGTTTGTGTTTTTCCACCCGTCTGTTCACCAGCCTGTTTGACAGCAGCAGTTGCAGGACGTCTGAGAGAAGCAAAGCCACCACCGCCACCACCTCACTCTCTCCACATACTCACACACTCCTCCCAATCGCCCCGCACTCTCTCAGCACACAGGCACCAAAATACTGTGTGAAATATTTAAGAGCCTAGCTGCAGTCAATAGCGCAACAACCTTGGAATCAATGTCATGTGACTAAAAGAGTGAGAGAAAGTGAGACACTGAGCACAAACAGGAGGACGGACAGATGATCTGGAAGGGTGTGACGGCGGATGAGACAGAATGGGAGGATAAATGGAGCAGCAGCAGGGGAGTGATAGAGATAGATGATGGCTGGAGTAAAACGGTGAGAGTCACGAGTGTGCTTGCGTTTCAAGCCATGTGCTGCCGTGCCCTGCAGCAGACTCGCACAAAAACACACACACAGCCTCGCGTCTTAAACATGACTTTCTTCTACTGTGTGCGTAAATTTATCTTTGTGAAGGCAGAATTTTGATAGCGCTCTGGTATTAGACCTCATTGGATTATAAATTTGGATTATGTTGATCATGTATTTACCGCACAATATAATTTCTGGGAGAGCTGCTTTCAGATTTGATAACTAGGAAAAGTCTGAGTTGTTTTTGTGACTAAAGAAGAAATGCAAAATCCCTTTTTTTGTATTCCAACTCTCACTCTGGAACTGAAAACCTGTCTACTGACTGACAGAGGTTTGGCTTTATTTCGAATGAACTGAACACAGAATGACAAAGCAGTTTAACATCTATTCTCCCTCAGAACACCTCAGGGAACAAAAAGTTGAGCATTTGGTAAATTGTGCAAACATGATATAGCAGTGTTAAAGAATAATGTCGCTGACATAATTCCCATTTCATGATGCCCTTCCGGGGAAGAGAAGCACTCCGTCATTTATCTGCACAATGACTGCATCCATCTATGTGCTAATACGCTTTTCTGGGCTGATACATCCCAGATAATGTGGCTGATTTCCCAAACTCATTCATACAGTATATACAGCAGCCCATGTTACTTACTATCAACGCTACGTTAGAGAAGCACACAGCACTCATTCTCGGAGGAAATGGAAATTGTTTTAATATTAATCCTGTTTATCGGACACTACACTTTGCTGGTTGGCGTCATAAAACAAGGACAGATTTACTGTCAAATAGATTAGGGGTCAATTTCCCAGCGGTCAAGTCATTAAGTGCTCCATCATGTTGGTATGACAAACAAAATCTAGAACCATGGTCAAGGTGGGGGGTTAGCGGGAGGTCACACTGGAGCAGTTCAATATGTGGGCAATTATTTTCTCAGAAAAGAAACACTGAACACATTCATCCCCAACTCACTTACACCTCTTCCATTAACCAAGACTGCAAATGCTCATTAAATGTACTGATGAGGAGCTGTTATATACTGTAGTAGTTAGATAACACAGCAATCAGCTGTAACACCCACTTGAAAATTTTGAGAACGATTTCCATGTGGATTGTACAGGGAAAAAAAGTGGGGTTTATGAGCTATTAAATTAGAAAGGCAGTGTATCTACGATCTCATCACTCGTGAGAAGGAACGAAAGCAAACGAGGCTCCCATTCGTTTAACCCAGTGAGCCAACGGAGAGTCTTTTTTTTCATACTGTTATTTCCAGATTTATTGCTCTTCTGTATCACATTAAGGGAGTGCCGAGTCTCGTACTTAAATTTTTTCCCCCTCTCACTTAAATCGGTGTACATAATTCCCTGTTTCCAAGAAACATCCAAATGTCGAACAATTGAATGCAAGAAACAAACACAGCCCTGTTTGCAATAATTGAATTCACCCAAGTTGTAGCTATTCTATATATATTTATATTCAACACTTCAAAACCCAATTTTGGAGAATATTCTATCTATATCTACTTATTTTAATATAGCTTCAATCAGTTTACTTTATAAATAGCTAAACAGAAGATTACAAAAGTGCTGCTTCTCAACTCAACTTAAGAAGATAGCATCAGAATTGATCCTACACATTATGAAAATAATTAATGTATCCTGTCTTGTATCATTGGTTCAAGTAGGTAGTAGTTATGAAACCATTTTACAGGAGATTTATATCATGGTCGACTGTCGTTTCCAGAACCGGGTTGAATTTATGCCAATACAGAAGGAAGTCAAAAACACTGAAGCATGGGTATGGCACTTAGTTTAAAATGTCTCAAGCCCAAACGAAAATAAGAAACTGTATCTGGTATTCCACTCAGTAGTAAAGTTTGATTAAGTCAATGTTTTTCCAGTTCTCTTGCTACAGTTCTAATGAGTACAATGATACCAATCCCTAACTTTCCCTCCAGGTACCTTGCAGACTACAACTACACCCAACTAGACTACACGTTGAAGGGCTTAAACATAGGCACTGGAAATTAAATTAATCTGTCATAGAACTCCACCTTAAAATAAGTCAGCCACTCTGCACCTGCCAGGGAAAGAACCTGAATTGTGGGCGACAGTTATCACAGTCAAACTTATGCAACAGAGAAAACACTGAAAGCCTTTGACAGATAATGAAATCTCCAGTACCATTCTTCAACACCACAGTATTACACAATCTCCGCTCGCATGCTGAGCAAACTGTTACAAAGCACAGCAAGCCAGACATAAGACGGGACAATCTGATTTCTCCACTGCAGTGCAGAGTTAACTGCACTTTGGCTAGTTCAAAAATCTAAATGCTACAGCGGTTACTGCAAGTAATAAATAGATTTTAAAAATTCCATCTTAACTTTGATAAATTGCCTTTCAGACCCTGGGTACGAATTGATTAATTAATGCCTACTTATGCCTTGGATAATCCACAGGATAAAACTATCTGTAGATTAAACAGTTCCTATACCTTCACCATCATACGCCCACCTCACATGACTTCTCCACACCTTCCTGGGACCAAAAACACGACAATGTGCTGCATTATTAAACAGCAAAGCAGGCTTTCAGGGCTCAGCACTAAAACCAGTGATCCATTGTGGTATACTGTACTCTTTAAAGAATTCGAACCAACTGAAAGGCAGAATTTACTTTTATTTTTAAGTGCTCTGACCAGAGCAGAGCAGAAATATAAAACCGTGTTTGCATGAATAATGTGTTTAACACAGTATACACAAAATGGTAAACCAAATGCATATACTGTAGAAGTGTCGTGAGCAGGTGCTCATTTTACAGGCACAATATGACCCTTTTTGATCGCTCATACGGCAGATGGCACTTGCTGCTTGTGTCCGTGATCATTGCATTGCAAGTCACGCAACACTCAGCCCTTTCCCGAGCTGCTATAAAGCCTGGACGAAGCACAATCTCCCCTGCCTCCTCATTCTCCTCTTTCATCAGTTTCACTCAGAACCGGCAAAGACATACACAAATCCTGATCTTAAGGTGATCCTACTGGCCTGCAGCTCATATACAGCAAGCACCCTGCATCCCAATCAATGCTGCTGAATAAGCACTCTTTCAGTCCTAGTATGCATCTCTAATTCTTTGTTCACACCATTATCAGTTTCCTGGGTAGTCTGCAGCTACCTTTTCTGCCTACCGAACCTATTTGGGACTACAATTGTAATATTATGTCCTGACCTAGATTGTGACTGACTTTGAATGGACAAATGTTGAATACTGTTCAATAAGTTCATGTCCAACTGACTGCTCCTTGACTGCTTTGAGCGGAATGCTTCTGTGTACATCGATTTATTTTGCTGGAGCGGCTCGAGGCAACAAATAAAGACTTTCTACAGAGGTTTACAAAAATGTCAAGCTTTTGGATAGTCTGCCAAATCTGGTCTCCCTCTAGGTGTGAGAAAATGGGCACAAAAATACAACAAACATTCATTTGGGGATTTTTGGGTACTCCATGATGGCTGTTATTACAACACACATTAGCATTAGGTTGTCACCAGTTTTTCTTCTGGATTGCTGAGGGATATAATTTGTCCTATTTTTCTCATTGCTTCTTCATCTCCTACCTTGCCTTTAAAACCTGGCCCAAAATGATTAATAAAACATTGACATTAAAAATATGAATCAAATCTGAATCAGATTGTTCATTTGTATTGGAAGCCTCTTTCACACAGCGTGTAAAATATATTATTTTCTTGTTTTTTTTGCCATGTCGCTGTTCGTTATAACAGACACAAAATGGGGAGACAATGTCTCCATGCCCATGTGTCCAGGGGGGGGAGAGAGAGTGAGCGAGAGAGACAGAGACACAGAGAGAGCGACGGCTGGAAATCGGACTCCATGGAATTGCTGCTCTCTAACTTCTCGGCTATGTCAGCAGCTTGGTCTGAGTTTAACTTCCCTCCAGTCCACATGGACATGGCATAGCATGCAGCAAGAAGTGTTCTAATTAACTGACACAGACTGGACCATGCACTGTGGGGATGGCTGCAAAACTTTAATTCATCACTTTTTCCCCAAGGATGGATGCATTGAGAAATACACATCACATGAAACATATTATGATACACTGCCAACAATATAATACATTTGAAATGCGTACAAAGCAATACGCTTCACTCCAATTAAGATGGGACAGAATCCAAGCTGCTTGCAAGTGGGGCATTTAAAAAAAAAAAAAGGACTTTAATCACATTTTCATCCAAGAGTCTTTGAGCCAGCCGCGCTTCCATTACGAAACCACAACGGAGGTGCTCACCACGCAAGCCATTCGGCAAACACAGAGTTTCGAGGCCCATGGTCTGCTCAGATTCCCGCTGCTCGGTTACAGCCAAGCCAGCCGCGCTCCCATCACAAAGCCGTGACTCAGCGAAGTAAGCAATGGTTTAATAAAGTATCACTTCAGTTGTCATGTCACACAGTTTCACTTTAAGACTTGTGGTATTCTCAAGAAAGTCTTATTTATTTTTAATCCATTTATTTTGTAGTTAACACAAAGAGGTAACATGTCCTACTTGTTTATACTCACCAGACTCCATGTTTTCTTCATTTCTTATTTCTTCTTTCTCCTTTTACCCCTTGTGTTTGGACCGAGACACCATATAACTGTAATGCCTCGTGTTACAGGCTACTTCTAAGTGAAATGTGTGTCAAGACTGTTCGAAAAACATGCAATTGGATGTCAGTTAAAATGTCAGTCATGACAAGTTGCTACTCTAATAAGTTACATTTGACTGAAACATATGGCATGTTAAAAATAGTTTGCGTTTTGAACAATATTCAGTTAAAATGAAACACATATTCATTGTCATTGCAAGACAATGCCATTACCAAGTATCTGGATTCGGTATCGTCAAGTACTCAAATCTAAGTACTTGTACTCATACTTGGTCTAAAAAAAAAGTGGCATCGGCACATCCCTACATGTAGTTTAAACTCAAAATAGTGAGAGGTTTGGCCGCTGACCGCAGCAAATGTATTTGAGATGCAACAGAAGATGAAACCACTATAAATGAGATCACTGGCTTTCACATTATCGGCTATTACGACAATGAATGTGTATTGTAGTTTCTCCATTCCTTACACATACAAAGTGTCAGTATTTTTCTGCCATCATCTATATATTTCCCAGCCCTCTGGTTGCTGTGAAGAGCTTGCTCCCCACCCAGTGACCAGCTGCTCCCTTGACCTGAAAACTAGAGGTTTCAGTGAGAGGACATAATGTGGAGCGAGGGTGCTTGGCTGAGCTGGAGTGTTACCTGCCAACAGCTGAACTGTTGTGTTTGAGCTAGCAAGTGAACTAAGTTTTTCAACAAATAGTAAGTAATAACACTCAATATATACTCCGATCATTACCTGAGTTTTAATATTGGACATTAGCACTGAGTGTTGTTATGGTCATATCCCCAACACCCTCTATATGGCTTTGATTACACCGACAGACAAAACTAAGAATGTATTTAACTTATCATGAAAATTAGGGATGTCGCGATCCAACTTTTTAAACCTGAAATCCACAACTATGTTTTGTTTAAAAAAGTAATTTTCATCCAAGCCACTACTAGAGGAGTTGACACAATGCTGATTAACCCTGTCAAATCCTCTAACATCTTGCTGTATTTTTCAATATTTGATTTATTTATTTTTTTATTTAGTGTCTACCGTATATATTATACGCAAATGACGCAGCAGAAATGAGGGCACAGAAATTAGGTATTTTGCTGAGCAATATGGGCAGAGCGCAGCTGTAAAAAGCTCACAAAAAATATTATTTTGAGTTTCTGTACCATTAAAAATCTAATAATTGCAGCGTAAACAAAAACAATAATAAAAATTGCCACAAATGAACAACATCTACCTCTTTTCGAGAAGCCATTGCCTCCCAGCACACGTGGTCATAACCCAGCACTCCTCTCATCCTTACTGGTCTGTTTTTATTGCTTTTGTTGATCCTTATCACATTTATTAGAATATACAAGTTAATTTGCTAGTGACCCAGCGATATGGTTTGCGAGAACCTTTATTCACTTGATTATAACTGAGCGTCGTAACACTACTGCCGCTTCAAGACCTGTCGTGACATGCAGAGTTTATCCCTGCCGGCTGCCGCAACTTCCTTAATCTCCCTATGGACCTCGATCGCCGGTGACGTACATCTGAAGTCCTGAGACGTGACAAGAAAAGCATGCTCGAGATGGGAAGAAGAGCAGGACGACAAGTGCAAAACGTATTCAACGTCTGCAAAGCAACCCCATCCGCTGCCGCACATTGACCCATTGGATATGTGGATGCGCGTTTGATGCTGCACAAATAGTATGTTGCACTTTATCACATTTATTAAACCATAAAAAGATTAAAAGTTGGAAAAAGAGTGTTGAACGGCCGGTGAGCGGCACAAACGTACATACGTATACCGCCTGCGTACATTTTGGCCACAGGCTTTGCTTTTTTTATCCACAGGAACATTATGAATATAGTTAAGTATTGTTGTAAAACACAATGATATGTTTACTTTATAATGTACATTACTGAAATGGTTTAGGGGGAACCATCTCTACATTAACAGGTACTGTAACACAGCAGTGCTTAGAGAACAGATATGCATGTTAGATATTGAAGTACTCTACTGACAGTTTCTCTCGCCTGTTTTATTCACTTCACGGGTTTCAACAGCTCTATTATACACTATGTTGGTGTATATCCACCCGCGCGGGGTTGGGAGAGGGGGAGAGGGGGAGGCGGGGACAGTTGGACTCGGCACAGCCTTCTTCATATCGAAGCGACGGACTGCTGATTATAGCTGTAATTTCCGATCCGATACTGCTATTGCAGCGTTGAGTTTTGGGCGATATCGGTCTGATCTTATTGCAGCAATAATCATACTGTACATTATTTACTAACTTTGTAAAACTGAATGTTAGAAAAGGCTTGATCAAGTGGTATTACTCTAACAGAGAACAATAATCAGCAACAGCAGGTATGAGAAAAACTGGCCAATTTATTATTAACCAATGGGTTAAGTAACTGCTGTGCATATCTTGACCTCTGACAGGGAGTGTGGTGCATGCGATGAGATACACACTTGTAATAATAAAGTAAGTAGAAGAAGTCACGATCGAATATTGTTATTATAACTCGTTTTTCAGTTTGAAGAATATATGCCAGAGACATTGTTATATTGCCTGTATGTATGTATTTATTCAGCGTTTGTGTACCCATCCATCCATCCATTTTCTGAGCCGCTTCTCCTCACTCGGGTCGCGGGCGTGCTGGAGCCTATTCCAGCTATAATCGGGCAGGAGGCAGGGTACACCCTAAACTGGTTGCCATTCACACCTACGGGCAATTTAGAGTTGTCAATTAACCTACCATGCAGGTTTTTGGGATGTGGGAGGAAACCGGAGTGCCCGGAGAAAACCCACACAGGCATGGGGAGAACATACAAACTCCACAC
Organism: Phycodurus eques; assembly: GCF_024500275.1. Classification (NCBI taxonomy): domain Eukaryota; kingdom Metazoa; phylum Chordata; class Actinopteri; order Syngnathiformes; family Syngnathidae; genus Phycodurus; species Phycodurus eques. Next base: position 16,166,637 of record NC_084535.1, read on the forward strand.
AGGCGGGGATATTTTGAGAGCTATTAGTGCCGCGAGTCCCATGCTAATTTTCCTGAGCTCGTCAATGGTGTTTTTCATTCATTGTGTGTTAGCTTTGAACTAGCGATTTTTGTGAACAAAAATGAAGAAAAAAATGAAGGCTGTGACGTATTTGAATGTTCAACAGGTGTAATTCTTTTGTTATGTGAGTTTAGTTTTACAGTTAACTTCAACTGGAGTTAACTGGAAACGACTTTAAGCAAGCAAAATTCACTCTTACTCCTTGCTACTATGTTAGCACCTAAGCATCCTGTTGTTATGATCACGTGAAATCTTCCTGCCGTCACTGCTGAACATAAGTGCTAGAGCGGAGCGTGGAATGGACTTCCTGTACAGTATAAGAGATTTTAGATCCCTGTTTTCTTACTGACATCGGACCGATTTCCGAGCTCAAAGATCGGATAGGGACACCCCTAATGAAAATTAAATACACATTCTAAACTCTAGCAAACTGACACAAAGACACCTTTTGTTGTGTTTTAAAATTACAGAAATAACTACATTGAACTGAGTTGATTTTATTTATGACTTCAAAATCAGAAAAATTCATACCACATTTAATTAGCCGCTTTATGCATCGGTTTTCATTAGGTGTTCCTCTTATTTTTCTCTGCATAAAATTACACATGGTATCTTTCATGTCTTAAAAATAATCTAATTGAAATGAAATTAAATGCACACAAGCAAAAGCAAAGAGTGATGAGAAGGCGAACTTTCAGACAAACAAGTACAAGCAAACTTACAAATTCTTATTTAAATTGTATTTGCAAAATATTATGATATGCTGTGATTTATTAAGCCATACTGCATTTTATCTGTGACACACAACTGTCATTTTTCCAGTCCACCACTTAAGTAGGTGATCTGGGGCAGAGATTCTCTTGTTTTTGTTATAAGTACAATGTAGAATCCATATGATTTTAAAACTACTGTTTTTAGGTCAAATAAGACTGTATGTGCTTTAAATGTGGATTATTGTGGCAGTTATTTCCTTTTCTTACACTTTATATTTCTACTCTTATACTGGTCAAGGGAGCATGCTGTGTACGGCAACATGCCAGGAGGGATGCAGTAGTGTAGGCACTGAAACCGGCTGTTCAACCTCTAATTTGTCCTAATAGTAGCCCTTGGAGACGAACTCAATTTACACTATTATCAACAACAGTTACAGAAAGGAAGGGGTTTGCTTTAAGGTGCCAAAAGGATCTATGGAAAACTAGCAAAGCGAGAGCAATGAGGAAATGTTGGTGCCTAAAGCAGAGCTCACTGGTCAGCATCCAAGCTCAATGGAAGCCAAAGAATGGCAGACGAAGCTCCATCACTCATCGAAGCCAAGAAGGAAGGAAAGGTGACAACTTGTGCTGCATACTAATACAATGAATGGGAATACTTAAGCAGTGAGATATGAAGACAATGACTTTGCTCTGAGGATTATAGAGATTTACATGCTAAATTTGAGGTCACTGTGTCATTTAGGGCACATGAAAGGCCAACAATAGAGGACACACTGAACTGAGATTAGAGGAAAGGGACAAATTTAATAATGGTCTTAGTTGGGCTGCGGAGTTGGATACAGCACTAATCTCAGCTGACTTTATTAGCCATTTTTCAGAATTAACAATGCTCCTTGCCTGCATGTGTGTGGTCTGTGTGCTGTGTTTGTCATCCCTCCCAGAGCTGGCAGAGCTGGAACCAACACGTCAGACACACAAGAGGCAATGAGATACTGCCTGGGACCCTTTTGCAGTATGAAAATTGGACTGTCTGGTTATTTGACTGCTGCATCCATTCTCTAAACCCTGCAGGTGGCAAGAATTATAGATTTAGAGATGCTGGCCCACTTTTCTTTGCGTCAATGCGAGTCAGCAAGTGGACCTGTACTACCTGCAAATATTTGACGTTTTTTTTTTTTGGGAGAATTGACTACAACAAAATTCACCTTAATTAAAGCAAACAGGAGCCATGAAGCCCTTAGAAAATAGCAATGATATGAACTGAGGTATATAGCATTTTATCCCGAAGCAAGCAAAATACTTTGAAGCAATGCCATGACATTGTTGTCACATTATGTTTTTTGTCCATAATCTCGGCTTTGATTTTCTCATGTAAAGAAAAATTTTCAGAATGAAGAACAAATTTTTTGGATTAGGTTTCTTGAGTGATTGTGACGCTATTGAATAACAGCAAAATGTGATGAATAACGATAAGAAAATATGTTTAGCCACACAGTAGCATTAACAATTACCTTTCGTAGCTGAAGGGAAAGTCTGGAAGCATTAGTCTTGCTTCTGAGATATTGTTTACCAAAACCTGCCTAAAAAGCATGTACACCACTAATTCCCCTAAAGAGTTAAATAATTCGCTTCCAGCCTGCAAAAAAGTGTTGAATTTGTATTACAGTATATGGACTAAATGGCGTCACTTCGTTCAATCAAAGCAGTTTTCCAAATAATAGATGTGACTTATATACAGTGGTGACTATTAGAGGGATTAATTTGAAGCCAACAGTGACAATAGGTTAAACTATAGATTCTAAAAATGTAAACAAGAAGTTAAAGATCTAAAACAACTGAACTTACCAACTTGTTCAATTTGCAAAATCTAGGGAGGAAAAATACAAAGGCATCAAAGGCTGAAATAGTTTTTTTTTCAATGGATGCTGTACAAAGGTCAATACAAAATAACAGAGCTCAGCATTATGCAAAACATTATACACACTAGTGTGACAATACACACTGGGAATCCAGTATTAAATGTTGACAACAATTATGAGGGAGAGTAACCGAGGAAAGTATTTAACATTTGAAAGTATGAAAATATACAACACTAAGCTGTTGTGGACACCCTAAAATTAATACTCGGTTGAAGCACATTTTGCTTTAATGACAACATTCAGTGTTTACTTACACCCCTTATTCATGAGTTAATTACAGTATCTAGCCTCCTTATTACTATGATCTATACAATAATTTACTGAACTTAAACTAATATATTACCAATATTCTTTACCTTACAAGACAAATTAATTGGAAAAATAAGTATTAATATAAATTGTTGTCTATACTATGTATTCCTAAATTTACATACAGCATACATACAAAAAGGTAAGACTAAATGAGAAACAAATAAAATGAAATAAATAATAAAGTAATTGAATAAGCAGTTTAAAAAAAAAAACACCAATGAAAACATTTCATTAATAAAAAATAATCATTTTCACACTCTTGCAAAAGTCCTCCAGTTTCTTGTGCACATCCTATTTCAGATAACCACAAATTTTCAATTGGTCAGTAGGTCTTGGATGGGGCTAGGCAATTTCACAACTTCAATTGTTGGATGTATGCCGTTATTTTGATGATTAAAGGTGAACTTGTTCTTAAGAGTCATCTTGCTAGTGACTGAATGATTCTCAATTGCTTTTTGTATTCAAAGGTCGGTATTACCATTTTACACAAGGGCAGGTTACACTGCGAATGCTATATTGTTTCAGCCGTGACAATCGGGAAGAAAATGTTAAATTTAGTCTGGAGATGAATTTGAGATTGCCTTTTCCTCATTTTATCATCAGTTTATGTCCACAAACACTGGCAGAATATTTCTGCGACTAGATGCAATCCAGCTCTGTGGAGCAGGAGCTGGTATAAACTCTTCCTTTAAATATATACAGTACATGCTTTCTCATAAATTGTCCTAGACAGCTTACTGGTGGAAGTAAACATGTTTTGAACTTTAAAATTCACCCCCTAATCTCTGTTCACTTTGCAAACCACAGCTGGAGAATGTAAATAGCTCAAAAGATATCCACAAAATTACTAACACGGAAACACACACACACGCAAAAGCAACACAGTCAATCAATAGCGTCATTAGACATTGTAATGGCATCTCAGCCTTACAGGCCACTGTAGGCTTTTCTAAGCCATCAAGCGTTACTGATCCATGTGATATGATGGAATAATCAATTTCATTTCAAACCCAATGCTAGAAAACTAGCAGAGCAACATGGTCAAGGAGCAGTTTGGTTATATAAGACCTATTGAGGGCATTTAGTTTTTTCTTTTGCTCGCTGACAAATGGCAATTGAAATGCTATAACAACTTTTACGACTCTTCCGCTTACAACAATGGAAGAACAGCTGTTAAGTCAACTTTTAGTTGAGGTAATTAAAGTTGAACAAGCTTTACAGTTAAATTGTGAAAGTGTAAACCTTCATTCATTATGATTGTAAAACTGATTGACAGAAATATGACAAATCACTTTTATTTCATGTATTATTTATTTCCATATGACTATGACAAATAAAGAACATAGAATTTTAGCTCATTCCTCCCACAGGAAAGCATAGTGCAGATTTATAAAAATGAACCTTCAGAGCCGGCAAGAAAGTCCAGTCAATCTTTCTTTTTAACGATTCCACTGTTAACTCTCATTTGAGCTGCACACATATTGACACATAAATTAGTGTAATAACAGTACCAGGCTGCACAAACAACAGACGGGGTACGTTTGTGCAGCACCTTTCTACCTGTAAAGGAGACATTCTGCTCTTTCACATTTTGAAACAGTTCCCAGGTGTCGTAACATGCTGGGACACGCTTTCGTCAAAATACCAATGATCAAGCACTATAGTACACTTTACGCACACTATTATTTTTCTAAATGAAATAAATGTCAGGGTCCCAATTGAGAAAGAAATTACAGTGGATCCTCAATTTAGCTGGCCCAGAACCAACTGACTTCAGCTTTAATGGACAGAAAATTATGTCCCGTTAGAACTCAAAACGCCCCTTTCTAGCAGACAAAGTCTGTTGCTTCCAAAATTGTTCGCTGTTGTTTCCTGGCCCAATCAACAAACAGAGATAGGTACCGATATTTCCAGGTTGTGGTAAAGGTAAGTTTAGGTCAAGTTTAAAACTTTTGACATTTATTTACAATATTATTGTACTGAACTAGGTGTTTTTAGGCCATCAAAGAAGCACTTCAATTTAATGGCAAACAGCTATAACGGGTGACCCCTCCCCCTTATTAGTACGTTAAATTGAAGTTTTGAACTCCCAATGGGCAAACCGTTCACATTCTCTCCACAGTTTGTGGCCAATCAACACAAATATCAAGGCACAAACTTACTTTAAACTTGAGAAAATGGGGAGAGAGGGTTCACTACTTCTGTTGTGTTGGGCCAGTGCAATGTGTCAACCTAATTGCAACAAATTCCTTTTCTGACTGTCTTAATAACCCACAAGCTTTGTAAAGGAAAAATATCAGTCATTGTGCTCAGCAACTAATTCCGTTACTACTCCACCCAAAGTTGTACACTGACAGAGGTTGGGAAACACTTGTGCATTTCCATGAAATAATAATACTCATCTTCCTTACTACCAGGAAGAAATAAATCCCAAAGCTCAAACATGAGTCAACTACAAAGAGCCTGCCAAACACGCCTTGCTCAAGAGCTTTGTGTGCAACCCCAACCTCACCTGACCAGGCAACATTTCCAGTGATTGCTCTTCTTTCCACAACGTCATCTATTTCCGGAAGTACAGCACAAAAACAAAAAAGAGCTTCCTGATTTCATTAAGGACCCAAAAACCTCCTTGTTTAGCTTTCAGTCCATCCACACAAGAACTGAGTCGCAGATGTGTCAAGAGGTCAGAATGTGAATGATTCTGTGTGCGTGTCTAGCCATCAACCAGTAAGTCTCATGGGAAGCTGCAGCAAAATTGATGGATGCCAAGCAGAGACGCATTGATGAATTGGGAGGTTCTGCCTTTGCCAAGGGGAAGATAAGTGCTGATGCTGCACTAATGGAGAGATGGAGAAGGATGATGATGGAAAAGAAAAGGAGAAATGAAAAAAGGTGAAAACAATACAGTACAGCTGGTATACCAGGCCTAGCTAGAACTGATGATGGCAAGGTGAACTGACTTTCATTCAGGTTGATATAAGATATTTCAGCTTTGCTGATTGGTCCGCCTTCCACGACAAGCCCTGGCAAGGATAATACTCCCAATTGAACATCCTGTGTCTCATCCCTGAACAAACAGCTAACCCTCTGGAGGCTGCGTGTCAGGGGAGAGGGACACTTGAGTGTTGACTGATTCCCTCTTAATGATTCAGGGGAGGTTGACATGAGAATCGAGTGATATCAATTTCAAACAATCCATGTTCACACTGACCTGTAACAACATAGCCATGCCAGGCCAAAAGTTGGCAATGTCACTTTTTAAAAAACCCATTACAAACATGCACGCCAACTGGGTCTCATCCAAATGTGTCTTTTGAAAGACTTTATTGGTGTATGTATTTGTCGATTAGTTGATTGTTGAGAAATCAAGTCCTGTAGCTGTAAAGGTCAAATGGAGTGCACTCCTTGGCTGCGACTTGCAGAAGCTATTCTATCTCAGGTAGTTTGTGACCTAAAGAAGTGATGTCAACTAAGAAAATTCACGAGGATATACCTTATCGTCACTCATCCGGAGCAGCGTTCAGCTGAAACAACAACTGTGTCCCTATGAAAAACCTCACCACTGACATGTACACAAAGAACAAAATAATACCTTTTTCTGTTGTTAAAGAGGCCTTTCAGGCATAGCTTGGGGGACTACATTTTTGTTTTCTACTACGAAGCAGGAAAAGAAAACATTTCCTCTGTTCTCATTCTCCAATCACCCACTACAGTCAAATGTAAACACAGGCCGAGGGCTGCCTGCACTAATTTTTCATTGTACAACCACCCCCACCCTACACACCTTCTCTATTTCATAGGCCAATGATACAAAATACATGTGTGCTCCAACACAAATAAAGCACATTACAAATTTGCTCACTCCCCCAAAGCAAACCAACACACGTACATGCAAACACACACATACACACAGTACGAGTTGCTGGGCTAATTCACGATCCAGAGCAAAACTATAAGCACTAAAGGAACAACTATCCTGTTCTCATAACATTTTCAACCTAAGCAAACTGGTTTGTGGACCAAGAGCTTATCTTGGTGAAAAAATATACTCCCTTGACCTTGAGTGGATTTTTAGAATACCATACGTCTGCATCACTGGATATGAGCTATGAAACCCGAATGTAAAGAGTTGTGATCTTAACAGGCAAAGTCAAGATAATGGATAAAGTGGCAGTGCAGAAACGTGGAACACAGATATGGAAAAGTCTGCTGGCAACAATACAATAGTGTTGATAAAAGCAAATGGAAAGCAAAGCAATTTAGACCCAGCATTGGAGTCAAGACTGTTTTAAACTGTTTGAAAGGGATACCATTTTTGTCTTTTCACTCCACTCAAGAGTGCAAATTTGTGAGAATGTGACGTATATTCACAGATAACTTTCCACTTTTATTTACTAAGAAAAACAGACAGCTTGTAGACAACCTATGTATTCAGTTTTATTACATGTACAAAAAGCTACATAATAACCATAATCATAAACATCATCATCATTATTCCATTTAGTTCTTATTTCACAAACTCAACATTAATCAGAATACTGTATTTTTTACTACTGCCGGTACATACAATGTATTCTTATTTTAAAAATTGGGTTTAATTTCTCTTTATTTGTCAGTCAACAGTCATGCTCATACATAGTGGCAAGAATGAGTCATCATTGTGGTATTTAAATTTCTTTCAATCTTGTCTGATCTTTCTAATTCAGCAGGTAGACCACATGTATATTTAGTAAAAACAATAGTCAACAGACTAATATTTCATGTGACTGTAATTTGGTTTCATTACAGCACAGATTAGCTGTGGCATCGCTTCTACAGTTGTATGCAATGGTCAAAAAAGGGTAGTGCAGTAGTTTCTGTAGCTGGTCTGCGATCAATTCCTATTCAATGCCCCATGCCCAATCACTTCTTGCAATGGTGAGCGAGCAGATAAACATTGAAAAGGTAAAGTCTGAATTTTAGCGTGGTCAATCTCTGTGTCAATATGTCTTATGCTCAATGTATACACAACAAAATCAGCAATTTTCTTCATGTTTTCTTTGCTTGATGTAGGACACTAAGTTGAAATAAAACACTATGACCACAACTTCTGACTTTTGTGGTTGTATCACTTCCTGTACAACTTAGAGTTTAATAACTATTAACTGCAAACTGCAGTAGTTGTCCAATGAAAGCCACAAATTACTTAGTTTATCTGTTTTTTTGGGCCAGGATAGTTCATAATTATCCTCATTTGTATTATGCTCATAAAGTTTGTGAAATGATCCCTTAAGTTCACTTAGTGGGTGCTCCAGAGTATTCATTTACATAATGTTTGGCTCTATAAAAGCAGACAACAAAGATGTCCCAAATATGATGCATATTTTTGTAATGTTTACTGTCACTCATGTTAATATCACATGCTTTCAAGCATGTTCACCGATTTACAACAGACTGCATTTCTGAATCGTACCAGGGTTTAGTATTGTCAAACCCATATTAAGTTTTTCTTCATGTGAAACTGGCTTCACATGACTGCACAGACTCCTTTAGATCCTCACCAGCAAGCCAGCACAATGACACCCCGATGGAGTACTTTGCTTTGAACACAGCGAATACATTTAAATAGATTTCTCCTGTTACTGAGCTTAATCAAAGAGCCGGGTGCTAAGTAGGCCTTGCATGCTAATGACTTGTAAACGGAATATTATAGAAACAACTATTAATTAGTTGTCAAAACAGACACATTTGAAAATGTCTATCGTAACAGACTTATATGGCTCTTAAAGGGCTTGGTAATGTCAATAATGTGTACATTTTTGTAATTCCAACTTTTGTAATAACACCTTTATGCAAACAAAAACACTAACCTCAGGAGACAGGGCAGTGGGATGCTGAGTGAAGAGTGTGGAGTGGGCTGCTGACCGGAGGCCATGTGCTCTCCTGACAGTCTGGCGAGTGAATGGCGCAGACAGTACCTCCTGCTAAAGAGAAGACACATGAAGAGAAAGAAATGAGTTACGGAACGTCATCATCGGCTGAAATTGGAAATAAAAAAGACTGTGACATAGCACAGCAAAACACCAGCAGGGTTTACAGTAGCTTCCTAAAAAGAGGATTAAAATAATGAAGCGTGAAAGTGGATGCTGTTTGGCTTCCTCTTTTCATCACTGACGACAGCGATTTACTTTTCGCTGAACTTTAAATACACCATGTGGTGGCAAAAGTCTGTGCGTCATCAAATACAACCAGTGTGTGGGTGTGGTGTGTGTGTGTGGTTAGTTACCAACCCGAATGAAAGACCTCCCATTAACTATTACAGAACCCTGTGTTTTTTTTGTTTTGTTTTTTTATTCCACAGAAGGTCTGATTATAAATCAAATGTGCAAAATGTATACATTACAACCTCTGAAGTCAAATGCCTGAGGAACGGATCATTTCTGCTGTATGTCCATTATTTGCTATGGGATGAGGTCGCCCAGCATCCCGGAATGGAGGGATGATAAGCAGCAGCATTTATATGTTAAAAACTTCACCAGTACATTTTAGTGGCATGTTTTATCAGGTTCGTCATTCAAACAACACAAAGGGTGAGCAGTGATTCTTACACATTCCAGCTTTAAATCTTATCTGAAACACACTTGGTTTGTCAACTAACATTATTTAACCATCTGGATAATATTGAATGAAATAAAAGGTCTGCAGCCACTTCTGTTCTTGTGACACTGCAGCAAGCTTTCATGCACACAGTAACAATGATGCAACGTTCATATACTGTAGTTGTTGCATCTCACACAAACATTTAAATGAATATTCCCCAAAGGAAAGAACAAATGTTCCAACAAATCAAGTGTATCACTCATGTAATGATGCAATGAAAAAAGGTATAGATTGGCTTTTTTTTTTTTTAATTCCATGACTATTTATCAATAGTCATACAATACAGACATTGGGATAAGGCTTTTTTCACCAATAATGAACCTTGATTAAAATAGTAGTAATAAGTCAAATCAAACGAGAGTTTAAAGCTAAATAAAACATTTACAAAAATACACATATACACAGGGAAACGGAAAGAACTTAGACAGGCTGGACAGAGCCAGACTTGGCAAAAATAATTTGAAGGTGCATAGCTCCGTGGAAAATAAAAACGGACACAGCCCTTTGGAGCGATAACAGAGGCGTCTGGAACACTCCACGTAATATGAGTTCACCTTTAATATTGCACAGGGAACATAGCCACATCAGACGAGTGGTTAGGAACAAAGGTCATTACAGTTACCAACTGTTTCCTTTATTTGGACTGTATATGTAAGAAACACACACAATTCATTCAGACATAGTATCTCTTAGAGTGGAGGCCACTATTTGATGTATTGCGTTAGTAACATCACCACTTGTTCTAGTGCAAAAAATAACAAACGTATCCGGGATGGTCCAACAATAATATAGACCATTAAGGCAGGTGATCTAGAGTTACCATGGCAATGAGAGATTTCCTTATTACAAGTCCATGCACCATTAAAATGGTTTTAAAGGTATTTTAAAGAGCATTCATGGGTTTCATTTCATGGCGTACTCATCTCTGGACTATAAGTGTAAGATGGGTCACAAGAGATCGCTATTCATGTCAGCCATCTGACATGTGAATTCATTAATGGTAATCATACAAATGCAGTTGGTGCCGATTATGTCATAAAATATCTACCATTCTGTGGTGTCCTCTTCGTGACAACTTTCAGCCTTGATAAATTCCCATTAAAAAGATGAAACAAATTATTGTTGCAGCAATATTGAACTAAGAATCTGGCAAAGTTCATATTCAAAACTAATGAGCAGCTAGCCGCAGTGCAAACTTAAGTGTGATTTCATTGTTTGAAAATCCTTCACACCTTCACCGGTTCAATACCAGTGAAGCAGAAACACTGGTAACAATCTTTTTTTCCGTCAATGACTGGAAGCAAGGACTATGCGGTAGGCAGTTAATGAAAGACTTTCCATAATTAATCAGAAATACGTTAGCAGGATTTTCAAAATAAACCAGGGTTCGCACTGCCTGTTCGCCACCTCGCCAAAGGCTAATTGAAACAGGGTGTGGCGAAGCGAATGTTGCACACGTTCGCCACGCTGGCAAATCAAAATCGCCTGTGTCAAAAGCCATTCCAGATAAAAGTTTAAGTGAGCGCGCTCATTCTGTCGTGTGTGAATAGTGTTAATGGTTTAGATTTACCCCCATTTTGTAAAATGCTTCAATATGCCATTCGGCCGCTGCTGGCTAAGCAGTCAGGCTGATGGGCTTGCCCGGCTGCGAGGAGCGGCGCATCGGGGAAGACAAGGCCCGATGGTGCTTGGCACCAAATTGAAGCATGCATATTTATTACCACGACATACGTTTGAAGTGTTTATGGTCGATGTCCTGCAATTCACATTAGTTCTTGCAGCTTTTGTAGTCATGTAGTCATAGTCATGCCCCCGTTATGTAATTTAGACCACTTTGTCCTGCATTTGAAATCTGTTACAATTATCTGACAGCTAAAGTTAAAAAATAAAGATTTAGAAAATTATTAAAAGATTTAGAATATGAATGTTTATCTTCAACAAAAAAGAGAAAATTCTCCCATTTCTTGAGGTAGATGAAGTCATGAAGATCCTTTTGAGGACTTTTAAATAACGAGTGAATCATCTCAACATTTGTACTGTAACTGATAAGAACATTAATTAACATTTATTACAGTTTACCATTTCCAAACCACTTAGCCCTTATCCCGAATGATGACTAGGTAGTCTTAATTGGGCCCTTGTCGTTAAAGGTGTCATATTTTACCAAACCAACATTTTTCTAGTAAAATTGGCTCTATGGTGCCTCAGTAAACGTGAAATATGAATTAAAATCCACGCATTCTTGAGTTCCAGACAGTTTCCTGCCGAGAGGCCTGACATCAGGTCATTAGAATTTCTCGATTTTATCTACGTCACTTGCAAAGATCTCCGCCTACCTCTCTGCTCCCGAGCCAGTGCTTTAAACATAAACACGTGTGCTCACATAAGTGGGTCTTCTACACGGAGGCAACCAATCAGAGGAAAGGGGCCGGTCTTGGCCAAATACGGAGACTATTATACTGTTTAACCACATTGGCTAAGAGGTTTCATGACCCAGTGCCAACCCTGTAAAACAACAGCCACTTTGTTTGGTCCCAACTCCCGACTCGGCAATTCAAGGCTTGACCACGCTCACAGTTCCAAAGAGGACACCACATTATAGCGCACCATTAAGATAAGCAGTGAACCTTGGTACTATGATCAAGTGTTGCTGCAGGATTATTACTATCCTTCAAGTCTCCTGTGACTACAAAAAGTGTCTATGAACTAGACACGAGACTCTCCTTCAGTGTGTTCCTATGCAGTAACAACTTATTAACACAAGAATGTAATGTAATCAGAGTGTACATTTACAAAATGTCTCTAAGTTAACAATCAAAATTAGACAATCATACCAGGACCAGTAAAAACCTTACCTACTACAGTGGCGTGAAAAAGTGTTTGCCCCCTTCCTGATTTCTTAATATTTTACGTTTGTCAGCAGAGGTGGGTAGTAATGCGCTACATATACTCTGTTACATTTACTCAAGTAGCATTTTGTACAAATTGTACTTGTCAAAGTAGTTTTAATACTGCATACTTTTTACTTATACTCGAGTATATATGTTAACAAGAAGCAGTACTTTTATTCCGTTACAATGATCTAAAAGTCGCGAGCGGCATTTACTTTTACTTGAGTCACATTACTGTCAAGTAACAGTATCCTTATTTGAGTACAATATTTGGCTACTCTACCCACTCTGTTTGTCACACTTAAATGTTTCCCATCATCAAACAAAATTAAATATTAGTCAAAAGACAACAGAAGTAAACACAAAATGCAGTTTTTAAATGAAGGTTTTTATGATTAAAGGTCAGAGGACAAAGATGTTAAAAACTTTCTTGATAACTCTTGATAGCCTCTCCCAGCTATCTTCGGGCGGGAGGCGGGGTACACACCGAACCGGTTGCCAGCCAATCGCAGGGCACATAGAAACAAACAACCATTCCCACTCACATTCACAACTACGGACAATTTAGAGTCCTCAATTAATCTACCATGCATGTTTTTGGGATGTGGGAGGAAACCGGAGTACCCGGAGAAAACCCACACTGGCAGAGGGAGAACATGCAAACTCCATTTTTAACCCGGGTCCTCAGAACTGTGAGGCTGATGCATTTTTTGTTTTAGGATATGATTTAAGACCAGGGACTGCGCTGTACACAGTGTAAGTAAGCAACAAAAGATTCAACGGAAAATTAAAAAATGTAGCGTGTCCCCCAGACATGTAAATGTGACTACTTCAGAGGTACGATATATAAAACATGAAGTCTGTAGAGCGTATTAACTGTGCCCTATCTGCACCATCGGGGCTGTGTGCCATGGAGGGGTGGACCAATCTATTTATGGAGAAATAAGAAGACAGCAGCTGTTCTCTCTAGATACCTTCTCTACAACAAACCAAGTGGATTCATACAGTAATCCATACATGGACAAAAAAACACACAGGTTCAGTCTCCTGACATGAGAGAACCAGCAAGTTAAGACACAATAACAACACGTTTCTACTTTCGTGGATACAACACAACAAACGGTCGGAATATATCTTCCTGAAGGAATATCAGATGCAAGGTTCTCACTCATTTCAAAACGTCAGTGGTCCTGTCCCTAAAATGAATGTTAGAATGAGCTGATCTGAGAGGTGTCTTGAAATTTGCTGACAATTAGAACTCAGAGTTTTGCTGATGTATTTTTTTTCCCAACTACGCCTGAAATCCAAATTGTATGGCCTCAGAGATTTGACTTTAAATTTTCCACTGTAACACCAGTCAATGTGAATTTGGTGATTCCTGAGCCCCACCTGGTTCACAGAAACACATACAAGAGTGATCAGAGACTGGACCCCAATACAGTATTCTGTCATCTCTTTAATTGAAGTCATCTTAAAAATCCTTACAAATATTAAACATTCCTTCGATTGTGTGGAACTGGTTAAACGTGTCTTCAATTAATGCAAAATGGAGTGCACCACTTGGCTACCACAAATACAGGTGCTGTTGAGTCAGTCTTTACAAGTTGCAGACCAAGGGAGAACATTACTTCAGCTATGAGAAGTTTAACTGCAGACATGGTAACTTTATTCTGCACAATCCAACACTGTCACTGAAGTGAGATCTAAGAATGTTGTAAGAGAGATACCTCCCATACTATTTACCTATTTAAAAATTATTTTAAAAACTATTATTAATTCATAATATTCTCCATAGTCAATCAAGGAAATTTTGACAAATGCCCATCTCGACATTGTACATTTCCCACGCCTGCCCAAATTGATGCCGCCACTATTAATGAAAGGCAATAACTAATTGGTAAAGACTCAGCTGGCTCCTAATGGTAGATATACCGTATCAAAACTCAGATGACTAATGAGTAATCTTACCTACCCTAGATACTACATAAAGTAGCTCTCCATGTTAATGCATGAAAGGCCTGTTAATGTGCTCACTTAAAGAGATAATTTTAACTCCAGGTCTCCAAGTGTCCTATTGCTAATCTAATTCCATCTGTCTCAACCAATTGACACAATACAATAATAATAAAAACTGCTCTCCCATGCACAAACGATGACTTTGGTCAAATTTAACACTTGTGCTGGCCAAGAGCAGATCACATGAGGCCAGCAAAGGTAGAAGCTACTGAGGGCTAATTACCGACAAATGAAAAGCTATGTTATTATTTCCTGGTTAAGTGATCGCAAAGAGCAACCAAGTACAGTAAGTAGCATGTTAAAGCAAACCTCCAGGTAAATGTGCGAGATAGCCATTGTTTACCTATTTCATATTTTCTTGTCCTCATTTGGTGTTGAATGTTGGTGACAATGCAGCAGCAAAGACAGAAATATCAACTGCACAATAAATGATGTGCTTTCTTATCCGACCGTCTCTCGTTCTCTTATCTTTCAGTTGCTTTTTCACCAAAAACAAGGGGAAAGCAGTCAGCATGCTGGAGAAGGGGAAATATGGCAGAGGGCAAGAGTCGGCAGGTGAAAGGCAATCACTGGCCACAGAAGATAAGGAGTGGAGAAAGGAAGAGTAAAATGAAATTTCCAACACATTAAGCACATATAGTAAAACCAGTGGCTACCCATGCAGAGTAAAGAGGGTGGGTGACTGCTGAGTGACTGCAAGCCAATGAAAGACTTTTGGAGCAGAGGAGAATTGATCCAGTCAGAGGGGCTTCCCTGGAAGTTCACTGATGACAAGCAGAAGCTCAAGGATGTAAAATGCATGCTCAGGAAAACCGGAGGGGGTTTGAAGGACTCAAACGATTCACACCGGATATCCATACAAATTAACTGAAAATTAATTTAAAAAAACATTTTTTAAAGCAAGCCTTTATTCACATCTGCATCTGCAGAGCTACTTGCAGAGAAGTGGCGAGAAAGCTTCCACATCGGTTTGCGTGCGCAATCAAATTGGGGATTTTTTTTTTCCCAATCGGTAATTATTTTGGGGTCATTGTTGACATGTTCAGCAGCTTTTGCTCTGTGCGACATGCAACAGTACACAAAACTCCATGTAAAAGTCAGCTTTACTGGTGCCACATCTGCTCTCCTGTGTATAATTGTAGCGAGATCAAAGCATGCGGTACAAACACCAAGTTTTTTGTTTTTTTTTTCTTAGAGGAAAGAAATTTGGGGGATTGGCAGTTATCTATTCACGTGGACAATGCACCACATCAATTAGGTGGAGCACGCTACCATTGAGGAAAAATGGAATTATCTTCTTTTTGTGGGTGATATACAACAAGCATATAATGCTTGTTAAGCTGGAAAGGAAGAAGCAACAGAAAGCTGTGAGAAAAATATAAACCAGACAGAAGGGGAAATGGCTGCTTCGTCAGTATCTAGCTTCACAAGTTATCGCCTAACAAACATGGAAACAGTCACCCACGCACATGTGTGATACGATCACAACTTTCATGCATACACGCATACAAAATCAGGGTAATGGAAGGTGGGTGTAAAGAGAGGCAACTCTCAGTTTAGTATCACTCACCGTAGTCCTGATGAATGAATGAATGGGCTGGTTCCAAACAGCCTTAATTCATTATGGAGAACAGCAACTTAAGAGGCTCTATTGCAGTTGTTTCGACAACAAAAGGGGTATAACAGAAACTAGCGGGAAAAAGCAGCCCTTCTGCCATTGAACATTTTCTAACATATTCCTTATGTTTAATCACAATAAACTGAATAAAATTATCACAAAGTTGGAAAGGTAGATTTAGCCAAAAATGACAGAACAAACTCCTCCAGGTTTATTGCACAATTTAATTCCTTGCTGTTCCATGTTGCTTTTAAATAGGGCTCCTTAGGCCTTGTAAGTAAGGATCAACTCAATATGAAGAAGAAGGGAAGGACAGCAACAATTTAGAAAAGACCTGGGGGACACCCAAAAACATTGCATGGAATGTGCAGTTTGTTTAATTTCCTACAAAAGGCACAAACAGACCCCTCTGGCCACTGGGATAAAGCGGACGATCAGCAGTGCAGAGAGCAGAAGTGTGGGTGTGAGGGGGAGGCACACAAGAGAGGAACCGAGTGAAAGAGGATCACAGAGATGAGAAAGGGCCGTGGAGGAGAAAATTCTGGCATCATGCATGTCTGCTGTGAGTGTCTATTCAAAGCACTTATCCTCAACATCAACTACCGACTGACACCGACACGGTGCATCGCGAAGGTCATTTCAAACTAGAAGACAGTGCATAAAATCAGCCTTCACCTCTCTTTGGATCTAAGTGGCTCTAATTATACACATCCAATAAGTCCTACACTATTTATCTGATGTACATATAGATCAAATATTTTTTTCTTCACAGAATTTAGGATATGCATCATGAGCGATTCACTGATAATAATCCAGTCAATTATGTGGAATAAATTGTTGATCAATTGTATTTGAAGCAATAGGGGTCAAATGGAGTGGACAAGTTCCCTACAACAAGACCAGCAGTGGCGCTGTTGATTCATTTTCACACCCTTTTGAAAATAATATAATTTTAATTGTTCAATATTTTGACTCACAGTCGATTAAATAAATTGTCAAATTTGCCTAGCCCTAATCAAAACATACGGTAAGCTCCAAGGCTTTGAGGAGTGGCCGCAGGTTTGACACGATAATTCTGTGCGCTAACTGAAGTTGACCGCATCAATCTCATTTTTATGGCTTTTTCTCTGCTGAGCTCATGTACTACGTTGGATGGCTTGCCTCAGGACAAGATTCAATTCCGAAGACAAATCTCCTCACGTTCACATTCACTGAATACCATCACAACTACCGTATGATGACAATTAAGCCATCACCTACACTGCATTACAAAGCTGACCAGCCCTGCATATATTTTTCTATTTACAATAATAGATAATGGACAGTCAATTGTGACCGAATATCAGTGGAGGAAGGGGAACAGCCATGTGCAGTACAGGAGCCATAACCACTTGACTTAGGCATGTCTACAATTAACATGTCTATTGAAGGAGATAAGAATATGTAATGAATTGGACAACCCCCATCCAAATAACTACAACAACCATGGACATTTTCAGTATTTATACAGTTACCTTGGCAACAACAGCAGAGTGACTTCAAAACCTCACAACTTATCTTATTTCAAAGCGAACCTTTATTTTTGCAGAATAGTCCAATAGTATTCACAAAAATCTTGGCACGCTACATATATATGGCCTCAAGGAGACAACAGAAAAGCAATCGAATGGTGTTAGAATTCTCCCACCAAAAGTCCACGGCCTTTTGTTTAATCCTTCCATTGCCTGTGCCTTATCCATCAAGTTCATGTGGAGGTTGGGTTATCCCCAGGGTTACTCCCTTAA
Source organism: Phycodurus eques (assembly GCF_024500275.1). Taxonomy (NCBI): domain Eukaryota; kingdom Metazoa; phylum Chordata; class Actinopteri; order Syngnathiformes; family Syngnathidae; genus Phycodurus; species Phycodurus eques. The sequence goes on from NC_084535.1 coordinate 16,184,589, forward strand.
GACCAAAGCTGGTAAGGGCTCAAAGTAGTGCAAGTTGAAACTGCAGCTTGAGTAATTCACTGATTTATTCAAACATGAAGCACTGGCATTCTGCTAACAGTTAACCAATTGCTTATGAAATATGATAACTGTTGTCACTAAATGATTGAATCTTCATATATGGAGAAATTAGAAAGTGTTCATGAATAGAAAGAGGTTAGATTCTCTGAGAGTATAAAATGGCCTACATAATCCACAAATAACATCAGCAGTTTTTCCATATCCATAAATAGACTTCCCACACCACCAATGGAACACAATGCTATTTTAAATTGTTATGTCATGTGGCCTGTATAAAAACAAAAAACCTCATGTAAACTTATGATTCTAGATCAACCAGTTGTGTCACGTCTGTCATCGCCTTACCCCAGTTAGGAACAAAGAGTGGAAATGAATAAATATATTGCACATTGTGAGGACCAGAGGTGGGTAGAGTAGCCAAATATTGTACTCAAGTAAGAGTAGTGTTACTTTAGAAAAATATGACCCAAGTAAAATGTAGTCATCCAAATATTTATTTGAGTAAGAGTAAGAACGTGCTCAGTGAAAAAACTACTCAAGAGTAACTTGTGAGTAACTTCTGATTTTTTTTTTTTTTTGTTTGTTTTTTTTTTAAATCAGAGCATAAACATAAAATAAAATAAAAAAATAATAATATATGTGAGTCAACACACACATGCCACCATTTAAATTTTAAACCACCCAAAAAACAACAACACATGCATTGGGTCCTACAGAAACATTATTGGCTTTATTCGCTTAAATGACTTCATGAAGAAGCTGTTTGCTGAACAGACTTATTGATTGTGTGTGCATATGCAACACCATAGGGATAGTGCTGATTTTGCCATGTCCACTGCCAAAACAACAATAGAAACATCTGCAACTTACCGCAAGGTGTTTTCTCAAGTTAGAAGTGGGATGAAATATCCAAGTTTGGGCAGTCACAATTTAAGAGCTGCATGACAAAGCTGTTGTTTTTTGGAGTCTGTAAAATAAACAGAGTCGTGCGGCTGTTTTTTCCCCCAAAATGAGTCATTTTGATTGGCTCGCGAAGGCTACATGCACGGTCATGTTACTGCCTCGTGTCATCTGATTGGTGAAAAATGAGTCATTTTGATTGGCTCGCGAAGGCTATGTGAACAGTCGTGAATGCCTTGTGTCGTCTGATTGGTGAATTGGAGTCAAAAGATGGAGTCTAAAAATAGAGACGCACACGCAAGAATGAATAAATAAAAGTAGCGAACGGCATGTCGATCACTGTAACGGAGTAAAAGTATCGATCTTTCTTCACATAAATAAGTAAAAGTAAAAAGTACGGTGCATTTAAATTACTCTGACACGTACAGTTTATGGAAAATGTTACTTAAGTAAATGTAGCGCGTTACTACCCATCTCTGGTGAGGACCCAATCAACAACTGAAATGAATGTGCTGAATAATTGCAGGAAGGGAAAAGGCCCAAATTAATTATATTGCATGTGGTATCAAGTTAAAAACTTCAGGGATTTGTTAGTGTATTTTTTGCAATTTCCCAAAATCACAGCAGTATTTCTTCAAGCCTCCAAGAACTGAGGTGACTCAGACCTCCGCAACCACAACATTGGGCTTTCAAATTAGCTCTAAAGTTTTAGGAGATTCTTTTTTTACCAAAAGTAACCCAGAATCATGCCCTGAGTGCGCTATGATCATAAAGCCAAAACTAAACACTGTCTCCATGGTAATTCTGTAGCAAGTCTCCTCCAACATCTCCTCCATCCTATTTATAGACCAGTGGATGACTGGTTAGCTGCCAAAGGATGAGTAACACTGTAGTGAAACTGGAAAACATGTCTGCAACCTTGTGTCCTGTTTGTCTTTGTCCTCAAAGCTTTGCTTTCTAACCAAAGACTTTGAACGAGCAGAACAATCACTAGATTTGGTACAAAGAGCAGCTTCAATGTGTCTGAAGCGTGGCAGGCAGCATATCGTGGAAAACCTCGTGGTAGCTCATTCAGTTCAGTGAGCATCAATTAAATACTGTATATATATATATATATATATATATATATATATATATATATATATATATATACAGTAATTGTATATAATATAAAAATAATATAAATATATATATATATATTTATATATATATCTACTTATGTTTGGCATTTTCCTTGGCTTTTTGAGACATTAGTCCAAAAGAAGGACCTACCTCGACAAGTACATGAACACAAATATATGTAGGAAGTTTTGGCACGTAACCAGATACCAGCGTCACCATACGCATTCATTAACAGTGTATAATGTAGTAGTTTTAAGATTTTACTAGAACAGTGAACTTTTTTAATGTTAGCTTGTCTGATTTGTGTGACAATTAAAAATGTTAATGCTAACCAGTCACCCACCGTACCGCCCCATCAGTTTTCTGGAAAACCAAAAAAATTGCTTGTTTGTAGAGCCATTAACATTGCAGAGTCAAAGAGAGCAAGCCATTTTCAACACTTTAGAGTGGTGAATATAAATAACAAACCCATGTGGGGACTGACAGATTTGTGAAAAAAATGACATTGACTAAATTTGGACATAAGACATTTCTGTCCGACACTGATAATATATGCAGGTATTAATACTCCAATACACCACAAAGACAGCATGATGTAAACAGCGACTTCTAATTTTTGTCGTCTTTTGCCGTCTTCCTATGCCCGAAGGTCTTGAGAAAAAAAGTTTGTTGCTAGCATTCTGTGTATAAAAGATACAGTTGTCGTTGCTCAATTAACGTCGACCGTCTACAATTTATGAACGTTTGATCCCAATAATCGGTAGCCATTTTGTATACCAACCATACAGTATCATATCTTCTGAGCTGCTCTTGTTGGGATACTTATGGTGCAGAAAGTTGCCAGTTGAATCCAAAACTAGCAACAAAATACCACCCAGATCTGTAGCATCCTACTGGCAAGTTAAATACGTCATCAACAATGGATTACAGTTGCAGGTCTATTTACATAAGCAATCCTGTTACTGGCCAGCCTCCTGGAGGTGCCTTTGACTTGAGACACAATTGTATCCATCATATCATCCCCTTAGAACCACCTGACTTTCATATGACACAAGAAAGAACGTTTTAGTCCAAATAGGGGTATGACACTTTATGCCAAGGTTGGGCCACAAATGTCATTTACAAATCTCTTTCATTTTAGTTATTAAGGCCAAAGTCCACAAGAGCTAATGCTTTTTAAGGATTTGCTTCCAAATTCCAAATAAAATACTAATTTAATGTTGACCCTAAGCTGTTTGAAGTTCAACTATGATGGGAATTCTTATTGAAAGGAAAACAGTACACAGTAGTGTTTGGAAAATATCGTTTCAAATTAAAACCCAAGCTTTTGTATCTGTCCTACATCACCATGTAAAACCAATCTGCATTAATCATTTTCACATATGCACTAGTTGAACATTACCAATTTGGATTGCTAAAAGGTATTTATAATCTACAGTATATATCATTGTAAGCCACTGTAACATTATGCACCATTTGAACATTAACACTGTACTTAAATATGGGAACATAAAAAAAGTACTTAAAAATAATTATACAATTAAAATGTTAAATAAACATTGTACCTAAAAAAAATTATTTAAAACAGTTATGAAGGATTAAATGCAATTGTATTGTGCTGAAAAGTTAAAATACAACTTAAAAAATAAAAATGTTAAAAGTTGAACTTAAAAGTTTAAGACACTGTAACATGATGCAGAGGTTGAAGCTTTAATTCAGTGATTCTTGCATGCCACGAGAGTGAGTATCACACTTTGAGAACCACTGCTGTAGAGTGTTTCACCCATGGTAACTTGGACATCACGAGCTTCTCAGAGCTACATAACCACTATGTCACATATCGTGACGAGTGAGTGGATAGTAATAAATATAATTAGAATATTCGAGCATTACGTGATTTGTGTTCAGTTACAAAAAGATTTGTATTATTTCTATGTTTAAAAACAATATCAGAAGTTGCAGGTAAACCGACTGTTCATCCAAACTGAAAATATGTTAGTTTCACTTTATTCAACTACAGTGTGAATGCATTTGGCATGAATATTATTTGCCATTTTGGTTGGCTATTGTTTTTTTTTTTCATAAATAATTTTACCTGATAACTTTGCTAGACACAAAAGAAATTTAGGAAATTTCACCTGCACTGTCCAGTATCCAGGTATTTATTTCACAGTCACATTGGTTGAATATTTGGCTAAAAAATTACTGAATCAATTTCCAAACACTGAATCGTTTCGGATCGTATCGTTCTAGACCCAATATCGTACTTGACTCAAACTGGCAACCACGAATCGTGACAGAAATCAAATAACTGCCAAAATGAATCGCTAAACCCACCCGTAGTTAAAACTTCTATACCACAGAAATACTGCTAACCATTAAATTGCCTGATTGATCTGAATAAGGCTCCAAAGTGCCGAGGTGGCAAAAGAGAACTCCACTGCTATTACCATACGTTATTGTGCCTTCCTCTTTTCTTGCGTCAGCCTGCAGTGCTCTCTACAACAGACATGCTAATTCTATGTTACTTCAGTTATTGATCCACAGGCTGATATGAGTCATTTAAAAGGGAGCTCAATTCACAGATTTACTTAAAACAACAGTTCAGTTGACATGGAGACTGAGCAATTACTTATGGAGTCAGGCAGTGAGACACTATAACTTTTATGCTTTGACTTCATACTACGGGAGGTCTGCTGAAAAGAGGCGTGCATCCTTATTATAAACATGCAATGTGAATCTCCTGTGTCTGTCTTCCATGGCAATACTGCAGCATGTGTAATTACAGTGTAAACAATGCAGGCGATGCAAGTCTAATTCCCTGGGCCTCATCTCACCCTGAATGTGCTCAAAGGCTGATCTGTCGCAGTTAAGGCTCAGTACTTGACTTCTGGCTCTCTAATGAGGTTGCTAACATTTCTCAGAAGTACAAAGAGATAATTTCAAACAAGATTTGAAACAAGGAGAAAGGCCAAAATGTTTATACATTTAGTGTGCGTTTGGGGACGGATGGTGATACACAGGTTTGTCTTTCTGCAGCCAAAAAAAACCAAAAACAAAGTCCCTCAAATGTGTATCTTGCTGACCAATTTAATGAATTAATCATTCACTTTATACTGTTTATCCTGTGGTGGTGGGGTGAGCTGGAGCCCATACTGTCTGACCCAGATACCCTGTCAATCGCAGGTAACATACAGACAAAAAAAACCTCTCACATTCATATTCACACGTGGCCAATTTAGAGTCTTCAATTATCCATACATCCATTTTCTGAGCCGCTTCTCCTCCCTAGGGTCGCGGGCGTGCTGGAGCCTATCCCAGCTGTCATCGGGCAGGAGGCGGGGTACACCCTGAACTGGTTGCCAGCCAATCGCAGGTCACATACAAACAAACAACCATTCGCATTCACAGTCATGCCTACGGGCAATTTAGAGTCTCCAATTAATGCATGTTTTTGGGATGTGGGAGGAAACCGGAGTGCCCGGAGAAAACCCACGCAGGCACGGGGAGAACATGCAAACTCCACACATGCGGGGCCGGGGATTGAACCCGGGTCCTCAGAACTGTGAGGCTGACGCTCTAACCAGTCGGTCACCGTGCCGCCTAGTCTTCAATTAATCTATCACAAATGTTTTGGAATGTGGGAGAACAAGGAGAAAACCCATGCAAGTATGGGGAACACAGGCAAACTGCACACGGGAAGGCCTAAGCTGTGATTGAAACCTTAAGGCTTGACTGGGAAGCACCATCATGCCACCCGAATTTAATTTACAATAATTGTTTAAAGTTGACACTCGAGAGTCCTTTTCAACAATGGATAAAGAGGCCAAAGAGTGCCTTTACATCACATTTCTAAAAGTTGCTGAGATGACATCGTTATGTTCATCTATCTGTATTCTATACCTTGGGCTGCTTAATTTGCATTGATCAGGGATTTATAACTACCATACATCTGCTTAAGTTCCATTTTAATAGACGTATTTAATCCTCATGCTCATTTAATCGCTTCAGGCACAAGTGTAGAGTAGTAATAAAGCTCCCAAGTGACGGCTGCAACTAACATGTGCCAACTACTCAGAGTGAATAGAAGGCCAGACAAAAGGGAACAACCAACCAACATGCTTCGCAACGTGCATTTCTTTGTCACTGTCGGCAAAGAATCTTATCAAGTGGAAATAAACATGAACTCCCATTAACAGTGATGCCCTCAACACAACAGTGATGTCACATTCATCCAGTTTAACTGGGCCTAACAAAGCCCTCGTTCACTTCGCAACATAACACCACTAGGTTTCACACAGTTTCCACGGTTTCCAGTTGGCTGCGCCATTTCATTTTGTTCCTATAAATACACAAAAAATGTGCGTTCTACCCAATTGTTGTTGTCTGTAAGCATGTCGTTCCAAGCGATGTTTTCAAAGAAGTGTGTTTTTTTCTTCTCCTGTAAAGTGAATCATGAAGTAAATTTTATACATGCATATATCCATCCATCCATCCATTTTCTGTACCACTTTATCCTCACAAGGGTCACGGGCATGGTAGAGCCTATCCCAGCTAACTTCGGGAGTGAGGCAGGGTACACCCTGAACTGGTCGCCAGCCAATCGCAGGGCACATAAAAACAAACAACCATTCGCGCACACATCCACACCTAAGGGCAATTTAAAGCCATCAATCAACTTACCATGTATGTTTTTGGGATGTGGGAGGAAACCGGAGTGCCTGGAGAAAACCCATGCAGCCACGGGGAAAACATGCAAACTCCACACAAACGGGCCCGGGATTTGAACCCCAGTCCTCAGAACTGTGAGGCAGATGTGGTAACCAGTCGTTCACCGTGCCGCCCTTATACATACATATATATCTTAAATACTTGTCAGGTTTTGTCTCAAGAGTTGCATATTATTTTATAAACTATCACAATGGGATAATTTTACCCCCAAATTTCTATGGGACTTTTATGACATTTTTATAGCATGCTGCACAAATCAGCCATCAGAGAGAATCTCCTCTTGGAGTACCATACCAGACAGATCCTGAATCAGTTTTGTGGTTTGTTGTCCAATTTTGTATATCTGAAAGCAGAAAAAAAGCTGTAACATTAAAGTTGCATGTGGTTGCCAGCTACACTATGCAAAACTGATTTTCTTGGTTGTATGCAGTATTCATGCCACTATAGTACATAACAGCCTATTTTCTCTGGAGTGAAAGAGGTGAGCTTGAGGGCGAGGGAATCCTGTGTCATTAACAGGACTCTTTCATACATAGCAGCAACCAATTAAGAAGTGCCTCACCGTTGGCAAAATGAGCTTTTCTGCTGCTGCTCATCAATCGATGATGGGTCTTCTCTTTCTGCCCTGCACTGTTATGATTGTTTCTCTTTTAGGCACAGTTGTAATTATTCATCTGCCTTTTTCAACACACACCATATTGTTTTCAATTCAGTAAAGTAGTGGAATGTAGAGAAGGGAGATAACTGAGTGGAAAAGGTTCACCGAATGGCTTTAGGCAATGTATTATGATATGAAAAGGCTCAATGCACAATAATCTGATAACTATTTTATTAATTTAATTTGAATACACTACATCTAAATTTGAGATAATGCATTGTAATATTATTACAGCTTAGATATTTCATTGGAGCGTATGAGAAAAACGGAGGGCATACTTCCAACAACAAGTTGGTGTAAAATAAAGTGAGACAGGAAAGAAAATCACTAATCACTGAAGTTCTATTCTAAAAAAATAGAAATACTGTACACAGTGGGTAGGGAAAGTATTCAGACCCCGTTAAATTTTTCAGTCTTTTTTATATTGCAGCAATTTGCTTAAATCATTTAAGTTCATTTTTTTCCACATTAACAGACAGACACATTGTACAGACAGCACCCCATATTGACAGAAAAAAACAGATTTTTAAAAATTCTTTCAGATTTATTAAAAAAGAAAAACCTCAATATCACAGAGCCATAAGTACAGTATTTTCACAGCCATAAGGCACACCGTATTATTGGGTGCAGGCATGGTAATGTCTGTTTTTAAAAAGGCAGTGGGAGCAAAACTGAGTTCGGTTGTACTTTATTGAAGTATAGTTAACAATGTACTCACGTTATTGTTTGATCAATCCTCCTCCACAAATCCATCAAAGTCCTCATCTTCTGTATCCAAAATGAACAGCTGGGCAAGTTCTCGATCAAACACGCCGGGTTCCCTCTCGTCATTGTCGGAGTCAGTCTCATTGCCGTCCGGCTCCTCAGAAATGATGCAGGCTTTTACGAAAGCTCGAACAGTAACAGTACAAGCAGACACGCTAGCCCAAGCATCCACTATCCATTCAAAAATTGTGGCGTAACTCGCCCGCCGCTGCCTCCTAGTCTTAGTAAAACTGTGTTCACCATCTGTCATCCATCTCTCCCACGCCGCTCGCAAAATCTCAAGATTCAAATTAACCTTGCTGGTTGCATTCCTTAACCGAAGAGCATTGACATCCGTATTATTGGGAAGCTTGTATTTTGAAGGTGGCTTTCGCCGCGAGTTGGTGATTTATTACCATAATGCCTAGTATGAACAAAATTAGGGGCGGCTGGCTTGATTGCTACTTTACGAGTGGAGGCTGGCTTGACCGGCGCTATATACCTAATGGGGGCGTGCCTTTAGCGTTCCTCCTTCACGCGCACTCTTCCCCCTTTATCTCTGCATGCTGTCCTCAGCCACGTCCGCTTTTCCTCTGTATAAGCAGCGTGTTGGCAGGAAATGCTCCCAGTCAGTCAAGCGGAGCGCTCATCACACAACATTTGTAGATTTTGGAACTCGGTGCACACATAAGGCGCGCCACATTATAAGGCGCCCCGTCCATTTTGGAGAAAATGTCCAATTTTTAAGTGCGCCTTATGGTCGTGAAAATACGATATTCAGACCCTTTGCTCAGTATTTAGTAGAAGGACCTTTTTAGCTAATATAGCCATGAGTATTTTTGGGAATGATGCAACAAGTTTTTCACACCTGGATTTGGGGATCCTCTGCCATTCCTCCTTGCAGCTCCTCTCCAGTTCTGTCATGTTGGATGGTGAACGTTGATGGGCAGCTATTTTCAGGTCTTTCCAGTGATGCTCAGTTGGGTTTAGGTCAGGGTTCTGGCTGGGCCATTCAAGAACAGTCACTGTGTTGTTCTGAAGCCACTGCTACGATATTTTAGCTGTGTGCTTAGGGTCATTGTCTTGTTTGAAGGTGAACCTTCGGCCCAGTCTGAGGTTCTGAGCATTCTGGAGAAGGTTTTCGTCCAGTATATCCCTGTACTTGGCCGTATTCATCTTTCCTTCGATTGCAACCATTCCTCCTGTCCCTGCAGCTGAAACACCACACTCCCAAAGCATCATGCTGCCACCATCATGCTTCACTGTTGGGACTGTATTGGACAGCTGATGAGCAGTGCCGAGTTTTCTCCACAATCCCACTTAGATTTGAGGCCAAAAAGTTCTATCTTGGTCTCATCAGACCAGAGAATCTTATTTCTCACCATTTTGGAGTCCTTCAGGTGTTTTTTAACAAACTCCATACGGGATTTTCATGTGTCTTGCACTGAGGAGATGCTTCAGTCGAGCTACTCTGCCATAAAAGTCCCGATTGGTGGAGGGCTGCAGTTATGATTGACTTCTTCTTTACCTCTCTCACATGGGCTCTTCTCCCCCAATTGCTCAGTTTGGCCGGACGGCCAGCTCTAGGAACGATTCTGGTCGTCCCAAACGTCTTCCATTTTAGGATTATGGAGGCCACTATGCTCTTAGGAACCTTAAATGCAGCAGATTTTTTTTTTGTAACCTTGGCCAGATCTGTGCCTTACCACAATTCTGTCTCTGAGCTCTTCAAGGAGTTCCTTTGACCTCATGATTCTCATTTGTTCTGACATGCACTGTGAGTTGTAAAGTCTTATATAGACAGGTGTGTGGCTTTCCTAATCACGTCCAATCAGTATAGTCAAACACAGCTGGACTCCAATGAAGGTGTAGAACCATCTTAAGGATTATTAGAAGAAATTGACAGCACCCGAGTTAAATATACAAGTGTAACAGCAAAGGGTCTGAATACTTATGGCTGTGTGATATTTCAGTTTTTCTTTTTTAATAAATCAGAAAATATGTCAACAATTCAATTTTTTCTGTCAATATGGGGTGCTGTGTGTACATTAATGAGGAAAAATTAACTTAAATGATTTTAACAAATGGCTGCGTTATAACAAAGAGTGACAAATTTAAGGGGGTCTGAAAACTTTCCGTACCTACTATATATCATACCTCTAGTTTAAGCTATTTAAATATGACATAACTAATATCAAAACTGAAGTAGGAGATACCATTTTTGGACCATGTCAAAAGTACCATTACAGACACACACACACAAACACGGTCCAAATAAAATTGTGACCTGTGTTCTGCACACTGCAGTGGTTGTGTTATAGGAGATCTGATCAGATCAGATTTGTGGATGAAGCTCTACTTCACATATCTGAGACAGTGTCTCTGGTGCCTGTAGCCAAGTAGTACAGTTTGCCTCAATTGATTCATTACGCAATTACTCAGCAATGCTTAGTTAATATCCATCCCACAATCACACAAGACCAAGATCAACAATTTTGGTTCTCCCAGTTCACAGTGTTAGTGCGCAATGAGGCCAGCATCATTTCTCCTCCACTGCCTGCATTCATTTGTAGCAGTGAAGTTGGATAAACAAGGGTACAAACAATCACTACTTGTTGAAGGAGAGGTCAAGCCTACCCTCTCTGTCCATAATTACTTGCATAAATTAGACAGTCTTCATGTTTTTGGAGGGCAGAGTTGTATCAATCTGACCTGTGTGGGAATCAAACAAAGTCAAGGAATTTGGCAACAAGAAAGCACAAATGCTGCAGTTGAACATCTGGCATTTATAAATTTGATTTGTTTGCTTGCTGTCTCTTTTCACTTACTGGGAGACCGAAAATGTCCAAAACCACGAACAAATAAAAAGGATTTCAATTACAAGTGATTTCACTGTGATTTTAGCTATGCAACAATTTCAAGGATATAAAAAAATGAAGTGACAGCAGAGCATCATATTGTAGAAATGTGTGTACTAACGTCACAGTAATGAGCTTTAGCTCAAATTTGATAACTTGAAAGTGAATGAAGGTGATGACCTTCATCTCCAAGCAGCAGCCTTACCTAAGCTCCTGGCAGAGGACACAGCACCTGTCCACTATCCTCAAGAAGCAGGGTAACCAAGCGGCGCTTCCATCCATCACCGCATTACATACTTTGGCCTTTTTTAATGTCCTTTGCAGGCTTGAGTAGAGACACACTGAGCCACCCCGAAACATGGGGCAGCTAATTAGTCTATGCCAACAGCTGAGGTTTACCATTCGTTTACCACCTCAAGGGGGCAATCCCTTCCAGTAAGTTAATGAGGAACCAGCCAATCACAATAGTCTCATCCACTACTGTTCCAGCCTCTGCACAATGAAGAGTAGATTTTAGTGCCAGGTAGCCACTGCAGCCGCCGTCTGACCAGTTGGAGAATGAATAATGTTGTATTCTGCATACAGATGAGCCAGGAGGAAGATAGAGAGAACACTTTCTTCATTTGTATAAGTGCCGATCAATGAACACATTCAGGCCACGATTGTAACCTACAGGGAAAAGGCTGGTGAGCAGGAGAAAGGTTTCACATGCAAAATATTGGATGGATGGAATATAATGGGGAACCCCACTGAGAGAAGTTAAGAATGGCGGTCAAGAGAAAACAGGTCTGGAGATACGGAGTAGTAGGTAGGTAGTTTGTCTATATGTGCCCTTCTATTGGCTGGCAACTAATCAGGGTGTGTAACGCCTCTTGCCCAAAGTCAGCTGGGATACTCTAGCTCACTCGCAACCTTAATGAGGGGACAAGTCAGACAAATTATATGAATGGGAGACCTAGACAACACATGAAAGGTGGATAAATTGATGTCTGAGCAAATCCCTGTTTGTATCAAATCCCTTCTCCCAACTAGTCTTTTATTCTGCCACACATCCAGCAATTCGCCCGATTGTTAAACAAGCTGATATAACCACCTACCGTTGCAGAGGCAGCCACAAATATATAAGATTGAATCGCGCCCTGTGCATGTAAACAGGGACCTTGGAGAAAAGTGCATTTCATGTGTGCATGAAAATCACTGACTGACACTATAAAAATGCATTTACATATGAAAAGAGTAGAGTGACTTTTACACTATACGAATGTCTTCAGCTACTAGACAGATATTTGAACAATTTACATTGCTATAGAACCCATGTTAACATTCTTAAATGGTCTTTTCCCAGCTTCAACAATGTACTGTCAATTCTAACAGTTTAAAACAAAATGAAAGAGCTCCTGTAAAATGAAATACAAGAGGCAGATTTGTTGAACAATTGCAACACTCTTAATTGGAGAGGAGAGAGTTTACCAGAACCACTGCACACCACACAAATCATAGCAGGCCACGCTTGCTGGTCTTCTGCCTCTCAGCGAACAAGAAGATTGTCATAGGCAGAGCCACTGAGGCTGTCATCTACAAAATGACAAGGAAAACTTTTGTGTTCTGTATTTTGTTCAGAGTGTGACACAATGCATGACATCATACCTGCCAGCAAAGGCAGGGATTAACATGTTTCTCGTAAGAGTAATGTAAGTCACTTTTTTTTTTTTTTTTAACTTTTCTTCATGTAATAGTAAGGTTGAGAGACTTCGTAAATATGATGGTTAATGTCTGTCACCATGTTTGGTTTCTGAAAAATGTTTTCTGTTAAGGGGAGAAATCTAAATTAGATTTTAAAAATAATAATTATGAACTGTTGAACATACATACAGCTTACATTGTTGACAAAGCTCCATTGTGCCCCATTGTGTCCGGTCACCTCTGGCACCTGCGGTGCTAATTGAGTTGGAAAATGTTTGCTTTATATATACCAGATATTATTTCTATTAGTTTTCCACAACCTTCACATGCTTTATTGTTCCATTGTGACTACAACCCCAATTCCAATCAAGTTGGGACGTTGTGTTAAACATAAATAAAAACAGAATACAATGATTTGCAAATCATGTTCAACCTATATTTAATTGAATACAAAGACAAGATATTTAATGTTCAAACTGATCAACTTTATTGTTTTTAGCAAATAATCATTAACTTGGAATTTTATGGCTGGAACACGTTCCAAAAAAACTGGGACAGGTGGCAAAAAAGATTGAGAAAGTAGAGGAATGCTCATCAAACACCTGTTTGGAACATCCCACAGGTGAACAGGCTAATTGGGAACAGGTGGGTGCCATGATTGGGTATAAAAGGAGCTTCCCTGAATTGCTCAGTTATTCACAAGCAAAGATGGGGTGAGATTCACCTCTTTGTGAATAAGTACGTGAGAAAATAGTCGAACAGTTTAAGGACAATGTTCCTCAACGTACAATTGCAAGGAATTTAGGGATTTCATCATCTACGGTCTATAATATCATCAAAAGATTCAGAGAATCTGGAGAAATCACTGAATGTAAGCGGCAAGGCCGAAAACCAACATTGAATGCACGTGACCTTCGATCCCTCAGGCGCCACTGCATGAAAAACTGACGTGTAAAGGATATCATCACATGGGCTCAGGAACACTTCAGAAAACCAATGTCAGTAAATACAGTTTGGCGCTACATTTGTAAGTGCAACTTGAAACTCTACTATGCAAAGCAAAAGCCATTTATGAACAACACCCAGAAACGCCAGCTTCTCTGGGCCCGAGCTCATCTAAGATGGACTGATGCAAAGTGGAAAAGTGTTCTGTGTTCAAGTCCACATTTCAAATTGTTTTTGGAAATTGTGGACGTCGTGTCCTCCGGGCCAAAAGAGGAAAAGAACCATTCGGACTGTTATGGATGCAAAGTTCAAAAGTCAGCATCTGAGATGGTATGGGGCTGTGTTAGTGCCAATGGCATAGGTAACTTACACATCTGTGAAGGCACCATTAATGCTGAAAGGGACATACAGGTTTTGGAGAAACATATGCTGCCATCCAAGCAACGTCTTTTTCATGGACGCCCCTGCTTATTTCAGCAAGACAATGCCAAACCACATTCTGCATGTGTTACAACAGCGTGGCTTTTTAGTAAAACAATGCGGGTACCAGACTGGCCTTCCTGCAGTCCAGACCTGTCTCCCATTGAAAATGTGTGGCGCATTATGAAGCGTAAAATACGACAACGGAGACCCCGGACTGTTGAACAGCTGAAGCTGTACATCAAGCAAGAATGGGAAAGAATTCCACCTACAAAGCTTCAACAATTACTGTCCTCAGTTCCCAAACGTTTATTGAATGTTGTTAAAAGAAAAGTTGAAGTAACACAGTGGTAAACATGACCCTGTCCCAGCTTTTTTGGAACGTGTTGCAGCCATAAAGTTCTAAGTTAATGATTATTTGCTCAAATCAATAAGGTTCATCAGTTGGAACATTAAATATCTTGTCTTTGTAGTGTATTCAATTAAATATAGGTTGGACATGCTTTGCAAATCATTGTATTCTGTTTTTATGTATGTTTAACACAACGTCCCAACTTCATTGGAATTGGGGTTGTACTAGCTGTTTTCCAACCATGCTGTGTGTACTAGTTTCTCCCAGTCATGTTGTGACTACTCGCTGTTTTTCGATAAGTTGAGTGGAGCTGGCCAAAGATAATTGTTTTGTTTTCCTTTTCTTCTCTGTCTCTCTCACTTCGAAATAATAAATAAATAAACGTTTCTTTGCTTGCCCTTCAGTAAGGGGTGACAACTCGTGACAACTTGTATCTTTTCCTCTCTTTGCAAAGATTTTATTTTTTCCTTGTAATAAAAACCCACAAAGACAAAATTGCTTCCTTGTTTATTCCATCAGAAAAAGATTTGCCAAAACATAATCTAATCACTTACACCTGTTGCTGATTTAATTATCAAATGAATAAAGCTGGTGTGATTAGTATATGCCCCATACTTTCATCTCCCATGCATGCATACGAGTAAACATTAGCATGGAATAGTATATGAAAAAAAAAAAAAAAAAAAAAAAAAGATAGCTGCGGCAACAAGGCCTTCTTTATGGGAGGCTGCTCCCATGATGAACAATACAAACACAACGGGCTCATTGTGCTTGTCAAATGTAACATCTTATTGCTCTACAGTATCCTCTAGAAATCTTTCAATTAAAATTAAATGCTTTGCGCTGGGAAACAAGGCTAACAGCTGCAGAGTGAACGGACATGGCCGGCTGGAGACACAACAATAGCTTTCTCCTCTCAATTTCCTGTTTCTGCCTTAGCAACCCACCGTGAGAAAGCAAGCCATCAATACAATGCCTTTCCATTAACTTGTAGATACCAGCTATATCAGTCCTTATTTTGACAAAACATTGTGTGAAACAGTGATGGGAATATTATCCAGCTTTCAGGTAGTGTTGGTGAACTTGGTCAAGATTCTACAGATGTGCCAGCAGCACAAGGTGACATGGAAATGTGGAAAATCTATCAACTGTATGATGGAGTTATGTATACAGTCAGCCATATCATTAACCACATCAAATTGCTCATAACTCCGAGCGAGTGTATTAAACTCTCCAGGAAGACAATCTTGCATCATTGGAAGGAACCCTCACTCTCTTGCACTTCACACTCTTTAACTTCACAGTGAGAGAAAACAATTCTACATCAAAATAAAAGGAGAAAGAAGTCAAGAGGAAAAAAAATAAACGTCCAGAAATAAGATTAACTGTAAAATGTAAGGCTAGGACTGTCAAAACATTAATTGTAGCATCTGTATTAAAAAACAAAAAAAAAAACTGGCCTTTAGCTAAATTGCCCGTAGGTGTGAATGTGAGTGTGAATGGTTGTTTGTTTATATGTGCCCCACGATTAGCTGACGACCAGTTCAGGGTGTGCGGCTGATTATTTATTTTAACAAAGTAAAAATACTTTTGTTCGGCACCGCCGTTGGGCACAAACATGTCTTCATGTGCGCTCTTCTTCGTTGGTTTTGGCCACTTTCTGGCCACTGTAGGCATCGAAACTGGGAACCGAATTTTTTTAACTTGAATGATTCGGGGAGAACCGAAACATTAGTCCCGATTTCAATCGGTTCTCGATTCTCGATGCCCAACTCTACCCATCATGCATGTTTTGGGGATGTGGGAGGAAACTAGAGTACCTGGAGAAAACCCACACAGGCATGGGGAGAACATGCAAACTATACACAGACAAGGCCAGATTTGAAACCGGGTCCCTAGAACTACGAGGCAGATATGCTAACCAGTCGCCATGTAGCGCATTATGAAGCACAAAATACGACAACAGAGACCCCGAACTGTTGAACCACTGAAATTGTACATCAAGCAAGAATGGGAAAGAATTCTACCTACAAAGCTTCAACAATTAGTCCTCAGTTCCCAAACGCTTATTGAGTTTTGTTAAAAGGAACCGTGATGTAACACAGTGGTAAACATGCCCTTGTCCCAGTTTTTTTGGAATGTATTGCATGCATCAAATTCAAAATGAGGGAATATTTGCAACAACAAAAAAAAGTTTGTTTGAACATTAAAAATCTTGTTTTTCTAGGGTATTGCATTGAATATACACTGTAGGTTAGAAGGAGCTGCAAATCAATGTATTCTGTTTTGATTTAATGTACGTTTTACACAACGTCCCAACTTCATTGAAATTGGGGTTTGTATGTCATGTACGACAAGAATGACAGCCCCAATGATTTTTTTGTAAGACAATAAAAACATACCTCACCCAACCACAGACCAGCCCCAGACTGACCTTGAATGCATCCCAAAATTGGAAATGTTTTATCTCCAAAAATAACAAGCTACTCATATGCTGACTCAGTCATAGATGAAAACATGAAATCATACCAGAGACACTAGATTGACCAAGGGAAAGATCACAGTAAAGAGACAGTTCCGAAGACAGCTTTGTCAGTCACTTAACCGAATCGCCTTCTACCAGATCACAGCCACTCTCTTATCATACTAATCTGGATAACTTCAGCACTAAGTCAGTGAAGGCAGCATGGATAAATGAGTTTACTCCTACGTTTATTGGATTACACGGCGGGAGGGGCTTGACCTGATGGCCCCGTCCACTACAACCCCCAGCTGCTGAGCTTTAATGAGCACGAGCTTTGATAGAAAAAATATAATATTTGCTGATGAGCAACCCACAATAAAATATGATATTTATCTTCACAATTAATCTCTCTATTATTGGTGCATATTGCAATGTTGACTCTTTATAAGATCACATAATTACATTTTTAACTAGTGATTTATTACATGTATTTTTTACAAGGACGATTTACCCGCAATGATTCAACTCCTGAGACACACATGAGGAGAGCTGCATTTTAGACGACAGCGGACTCAATAGTAATCTGGTAGAGGTTAAACGTGAGCCTTGGGGGTTCCAGCAGCTGCTTTGTATCTATGAGGAGATGGGAGGCTGTAACCACACCTAAAAGCACGTTTTCTGTAATGTCCCACTCGATAAAAAAAATTATAATAATAAAAATGCAATATACATCTTAACTAAGCAACTCGTTGCCGCTTAATAGACAAAATATTGAAACTGAGTTCTCATGCTGCAACGAGTCACTCATGAAAGAACACCAGCAGCAGCTTACACGCTACAACAAGCAAATCTGAGCAGGTGAAGACATATATTAAGTCACTGATACAGTTAAGGCTTTGGTTTTGTTTTTCAGAGAAAACTACTTATTTGAAAATGTGATCGCTGATGGTGGGTAACAACACAATATACAGTGGAACCTCGATAGAATGCACTAATGGGTATATAGGATATAGCTGATTGTCCGTTACATTGAAGCACTT
Organism: Phycodurus eques; assembly: GCF_024500275.1. NCBI lineage: Eukaryota > Metazoa > Chordata > Actinopteri > Syngnathiformes > Syngnathidae > Phycodurus > Phycodurus eques. Next base: position 16,202,566 of record NC_084535.1, read on the forward strand.
TTTTTAGGCCATATGCACCCATGTTACTGTAAAGTACAAAATCATCGTTTGTTTTTTTTTTGTTTTTCTTTTTTTAAATGGCTTAAAATGCTCAGTACAGTACAAAGTTATTGGAAATAAATATAAAAAAGCTTGAAAATGTTTGAATGTTTTACATTTCATCCAAACTTACCACGCCGGTGTGCTTGGTCAGGTCCTGCACTCAGTCTACAAAGTACCTACCTTGATTTACGAGTGCCCCAAGTCAAGAGTTTTTCGAGTCACGAGCTGTTGCTGGGTTGATTTTGTGTTTTGTATTTTAATTACACCGAACGTCATATACATGGCTGCACGAGTGAAGTGGGGGGAACTTGGAATGCACTTTTAGCTATTTATTGAAATAGCAAGGAAGAATCCATTATCAAATTAATCGATAGAGTTTCAAGATTTGATTATCGTTTAGAGGCCATGTTTAACTTAAAATTGTCCAACTCCTTGGAATTTCAGCCTGTACAGTAAATATTAAATAATTATAAATATATAAAGTACTATTAAAATAATATTAATATTTTATATACATTACATATAATATTATAATATATCATATTATTATAATAAGTAATATTAAAGTACAGTTTATGGAAAATATTACTTTGAGTAAATGTAACGCGTTAGTACTCACCTCTGCTCATAACCAAGTCATGTTTGTGCATTTTCTGAACGGTCAATTTGAAATAATGTCCTGTTGAATAAAGGGATACAGATTTTATAGTTTGTTTTTATCCGATTCATCGATAAATCGAAAAAATTATTGACAGATTATTAGTTGCAGGCCTAGAAAACACTCACAAGCGGCATATCGGACACACTAACACCCGCCAACCTGACTGACTCCAAGCTCCTGACATCACTCACTGGACCGTGCCACTTAAATGCATTATCAAAACATAAATGTACTCCTGTGTGTGTGTGTGTATGATTATTGGCTTAACTATACTTAATAATTACCAGTTAATTTCTTTATATTCTCTTTTATTGTTTCATCTGACATATTTTACAATATTGTACTGTACTCCTTTAGTAAAAACCTGTTTTTTGGGAGGGGCTGGAACGGATTAATGGCATATTAACACATTTCAAAGGCCGAAATCTTATTTGATATGGCAGTTAATTGAGTTAAGAGCTTGGTCACAAAACAAAACAAACTCCCAAGTCAAGGTCTCAATGTACAGGTATAGTGTTAGTTTTAGGGAGGAGTCAGGACTGATTGCATGTGTAAAGACAGATGTAAGTAAAGACAGAGAGCAGGGGCCTTCATGGACTTCCTCATTCTTTCGTCCAGGCAGCACGTCTGCTCTCTCATTGGGTCACTGCGGTTGTAAAAGCTTTGGAGGCAGGAACAAGATGAGCAACTACTGCATTATAGCCCAACAGCTTTAAAAAAAACAAAAAAAAAATCTGCACCCTCCTGCAGGTAAACACATGGATCTCCCTGGTGAATGGGGAAACACCCGCAGGGAGGAGAGAGCCAGCCCAGCAGGCAGGCTGTCTGACATCATCCACGAGAGGATGTCACTGTGAAGTATCATGTTTAATGTCTGTGTTTATGTCCATTCAAGGCATACAAGTACAACTGAGGCATTTGAGGATGTGTGCAGACGTTGATGGTACTGCAGCAGAAACTACACTCACACACTGCAGTTTCACAGCATATAGAAGGAAGGATATGGAGGTTGCCCCACTGAACATCAGCCATAGGCGATTGAATACAAGTTCCACATTTAGAGCAGACTCTCCAACGCCTTGAAAGAAATGACACGTGTAAACAAATATTACCACACCATTTAAATAAACCTTCAAAGTTCAAGGGTATGATGGAACATAGAAGGAGGAACGTGGGCGAGTTTAGTATAGTGAGCGGCCGGGGCAGCGCCGGATGATCGTGTTCATCAAGCAAGCGCTCCAAACAACTGCATTGCCTCCTCGCCAAAGCTCCACGTCCCACTGTGCGTGGAATGACCTTACAGTGGACTCGCACGCGACACCAGTGAGCCCCAACGTTGACGCAATCTCAAGATAAGAACAGTGCGGGAACCCTTGAGGCTAGTTAGCTCTACTTCCGTAGCAAGCCCAACCGGCCGCCGCCGTGCGCCTCGCACCGGCCAGCCAGTTCCTCCGCGTCCCTCTTTCCCTGTCTCCCTCTCTCTCTCTCTCTTTCTCTCTCTCTCTCGCTCTTTCGGACACGTCCTGGGACTTACCGATCTTATGTGCTGCTGGTGCCGCGGAGAAGGAGCGACGAGTGCGGGGAGGCTGCCTACAGCCGCTCCGCCGCTCCGGGACAACAGGAGGACTGATCTGCACACTTTCGCAGCCATCTCTGAAGTGAAAGCTCGCCGGGGAAGGAGACTGCTGCGGGCGGACCGAGACGCAACCAGGGGAAGAGGGAGGGGAGTGTGGAGGAGGGGGTGGTGGAGGTGGTGGTGGTGGTGGGCGGGTTTGCGGGGCCGGCCTAGTACGCCACGGCAAAATGATTTGCATGAACCTTTAAAGCAGAAACTGTTAGAATCCCTAATTATAATGTTGGAGATCAAAAAGGATAAATAATTAGAAATGTGTGACGATAAAATAATACTTGTTAAATACGTAAAGTTACTTTTTTTCATGGTGTTTGACATGGTTAAAATGCAGTCATAGACTACGCATAAAATTTTACAATGAATAAAAAAATAAAATAAAATAAAAATTAAATTAAAATAAATAAAAAATCACTCTTTCTTTTACGTCCGTCCAAACCAAACAAACATGTCTTAACTGCTTTTTTAAAGAAATGTCCACAGAAGAAAAAACCCTTCGCTCAAAAGTAAATGCATTCCACAATTCCGGGCCAATGGACTGCAAGGCTTTAAAAAAAAAAAAAAAAAAAAGAGGGCTACTGTGCTCAAAAATTAAAAACACATCAGATAGGCACCACCCAGTGCAATAAATAAGGGCTGTGAAAACATATGTGATAAAAGAGCAAAGGGGCACGTCAAAGGTAAGCGACCCCCCCCCCCCCCCCACACACACACACACACACACATACACACACCTATGTATACAGCAAAAAGTGCCCTCTGAGCAGCAAAAGTCGCCCTGAATATTTTCCATCAGCGTCCCCCACACCCCCACACCTCACACCTTCCGTCGACGATTGGATTTCGGACAGAAAAATATCCATCACCATTCCCACCTCATTTGGTTAATAAATGTCTAGCAGACTCTCCTTGGTGCAATGTAACCTGATCTTTGGCCAAAACATATCACCTGCCACACCTCTATCGGTCAAAGAAAAAACATCATCATCATCAGGCTATCAGTGGCGGTTCTGAGGGATGGAGACAACAAGATTGATTCATTGATTCATTGATTGATTGGACACCAAAGAAGAACTGCTTCCATTAATAGCGTTAAGTTCTCTATCATTCCCCCAACAGCCGACGAGAGGCATTCAGAATCAAGAAATTATAATAGCACCCTGCCAGACCAGGCGTTAATCTCAATTTAAATTGGTTGCATGCTTCTATTTTACGTTAGTTATCCTAACAACAAAGCAAGCCCCCAACAGTAGCCCATTATAATAAACGTTATTCATATACCAGGTTGCTGAAATTTTGTAGATTCCTCTCCATTGCTTTTTTGTCGATATTTAAAAATGATGGGACACACATGCACTATTGTCTGAATTGCTGCAATTCATTTATTAATACATGTATAATTAATAATTAATAATAATTACTATAATAATTCATTGTATTTTTATTGTACGTCACTGATATTGTAGTGGTACATTCGCCTGACGTAAAGCAGGCACATGGGTTCAGTCCCCACTCAGTGACGGTGTGAATGTAAGTGAATGGTTGTCTGTCTCTATACAGTAAGTGCTCTGCAACTGTCTTGTGAGGGGTGACCAGTCCAGGGTGTGGACTGCCTTGACCCAAAGTCAGCTAGGATAGGTTCCTGCTCCCTGCGACCCTGATCAGACTAAGCAGTATAGAAAATGAACGTATGTATGGTATTTTTATTGTAGTCAATACATTCTTTCAATTTATTCTAAAGCCTGACTAGGGACTAAGACTGCAAATTAGTTGAAGCTATGCATCACATTTTCCCTTTTTATAGGCAATGTTGTATGGACCATCCCTGGGGAATAAAAAATGAAATAATAAAAAGTAATATAAACACACACGCACGGACACACACACACACATAAGAATTAGGCTAATGTTTTTTTTTTTTTTTTACAACATCACAAACCTGATGATCCAGTGCTAGAGGCTGCACATTTATTTTTCGTCTGTCGCACACACTGCTTGTGTCTCACTCTCAGGATCTTCATGTCTCCCTTTCCTGCTCTGTGTCCTCTCTCTGAAAACTAATGTCTCCCAAGTCCTCTGGCTCTCTGTGTGATGCGTCTCTTCAGCTCTCTTAAAACCATCATCTGGCTCTGTCTCAATGTCTGCCTCATTGCTATTCATCTATGTGGTGCAGAAATCAGGATCAGAATCATCTTTATGTGCCAAGTATGTCTAAAAAACATACAAGGAATTTGTCTGCAGTAGTTGGAGCCGCTCTAGTACGACAACAGACAGTCAATTGACAGAGAACACTTTTGAGACATAAAGACATTGAGAAAAACAGTCACTGAGCAATAAAGGGTTGCTAGTTATCTGGTAGTGCCGGTACATTTTTTATAATTTTCTTTCTTTTGGACAATTGTGCAAAAAGATGCAGAGTCCTCTAGCACTTACAGCAGTTTGAATGACTAATATTGCCATAGTCCGGTGCAATGACCATTGTGCAAAGGGCGCCGATACTTCAAGCGAGTAGTACGATATTCTGGGACAATGTTGATTGTGCAAATGTTGCAGATATTCCTCAGTCAGTGTGCAAATGGAGCAGATGCTACTCTGGCATAGGACACAATGTCCTTTTTTTCTCTTCATGTTGAACTATAGACAAAAAGCAATGGAGAGGACTATGCAACATTTCAGCAACCCAGTCTATAAATAACATTTATTTTAATAGGCTACTGTTCTGGACTCGCTAGGTTTTGGGAGCAGATTGAATGTGTCCGTTTGACAAAACACTTGGCCCCAGCCAGGCCTGCTCACCAAAATTAGTCTAGCCCACACTGCAGGCTGTGTAATGTAATGTTTGTTTGTTTTGTTTGTTTATTTTTTTGTTTGTTTTTAACCTGTGGATATCCTGCATCAATTAATGCTGTGAATCTATTTGCGGAGCTACAAACTCCAGTGCGCATGAAGCTTTGATATGCTGCTGTCATTGGACCATGATAGTAAGCCATGAAGATGCTGTGCCAGCAGTGCACACAAAAGAAGCCAAAGTTGCAACCTGTACCCTTGCTAGTATTAGAGTTTATCTAGTGATTGAAGATGGAATATTTGTATGGCATGAATGGGATTGATTTTTAAAAATTATTTACACAGACTCATCCATCCAATTCCTGTACTCCTTGTCTTCATTATGGTCATGGGTGAGTCGGAGCCTATCCCATATGGCTGATGGTCTTCAATTAACCTAAAATGAATATTTTGGTGTGAGGGAGTACCCGGAGAAAACAGAACATGCAAACTCAGGAAGTCCTGTTTCGGACTGACTGTGAGGCAATTCTTTTTGTTCTTTTTTTTTAACCTGTCCTGTTCAGCTGCATGGCCATGCAGAATGATGGATTTGTAAGCCTTTTGTGCTGGAACAGTTTTGCTGTGCAACGGGAGTTTGAAAGACTCCCTCTTCTTATTTAATTTAAAAAAAAAAATTATTCTGATGTTTATTGAAAATACAGCCAGACAGAAAAGGCTTTGAGGGGACAGACAGAGGGACAAAACGGAGAAGAGGAATAGGAGTGTGAACCACCACGTGAGGGGGGGTGACACCCGGTGAGGAGATGCAACAACGAACCAATAGGACAAGATGAGAGAGGACAGAAAAGGGCAGGACAGAATGTGGGAAATGAGCAAGGCAGTGCTACTCATGAGTGGTGCGGTGGGTGGTGCTTTTAAAGTGTCTAAACACCTGTAAGAACCTGTGAGTTGATATCTCAATGTAACCCGTGTCATTGTTAGTTGTCCCAGTCTAAGCAATTCAAGCCTATTGTGTGTCTATGGAACTTATTTGTGAATGAACACCATATCACATGCATGTTAGTCAACTGGTATACGGGGTTCCTGAGCCGGCACATTGAGGAAGAGGTGGGTGGGGGTGGCATCCGCAAGGAGGGGGCCAAGACAGCGAGCCCTTGGAGTCAAGCCAAGAGAAATGTGACAACCCACCCTATTACTATGGTTACCATTTCCCCGACTGGCAACCATTATCCCGATACCATGATCGTGTGTGGTGGGGTGTCGTGCATTAAAACTGAGGCAGTCGTTCTATCCAGTACCCTTGGTGCCCTGCACAAGTTAATTTTTCAATCAATTATACTCAATAAATGTAGAGTTCATTGGACATGGATTATGCTAGATGCTAACAGGATCCTTTAGAATAATTAAAGGAAATTAGTGACAGTAGATACAATTGGTAATTGTTTTTTTAATGAGTTTTAACTCAATATTTGTGTACCACACTACCTACATGTGGGGTCTTCAATCGAGACTGAAATAGAAAAGGAACTGAAAGAAAGACAATGACATTTCAAAAATAATTTCAGGCGAATGAACTGCCAATATGGTACTCATGTTCCTGCCGCATGTCACACATTTCAATATTACATTTCATTTTTAATGAGCAAGGCAAACTACATAAACGCAATGTTTGCTTTCTACTATGCACACAAAAACTCATTCACACCACATGGCAACGTGTATGTTGAAACTGGAGGCCTCTTTTCAATGTGTCCTTATAGATAGGATATCTTTCATCAGTGCACAGAGGCAGTGCATGGATCAAGTTTCATTGTGGTATTTATACTAACAACCATCTAATACCTGTCGCAGGTAAACATAGTTGTTGCAAATTTTAATTTAATTCAAAATACTGGTTATAATCCTTCAAGGGAATATTTTTGCTGAAACTACTGTAGATTTTATTTTGCACACCACTCAGATAACCAGATCACACACATGCAGGCATACAGAGTCAAAGGGACATGCAAATAGTGCTGCATCTCTTGAGCTGGTGTGGGTGGCCTGTTGGTCCCTTACTCAAAGGCACCTCAATGTATTTAGCAAGCAGACTGGCATCCATCCATCCATTTTCTGAGCCGCTTCTCCTCACTAGGGTCGCGGGCGTGCTGGAGCCTATCCCAGCTGTCATCGGGCAGGAGGCGGGGTACACCCTGAACTGGTTGCCAGCCAATCGCAGGGCACATTGAAACAGACAACCATTCGCACTCACAGTCATGCCTACGGGCAATTTAGAGTCTCCAATTAATGCACGTTTTTGGGATGTGGGAGGAAACCGGAGTGGCCGGAGAAAACCCACGCAGGCACGGGGAGAACATGCAAACTCCACACAGGCGGGGCCGGGGATTGAACCTGGGTCCTCAGACCTGTGAGGCTGACGCTCAAACCAGTCGGCCACCGTGCCCAGACTGGCATCTCTCTCCAAAAACTAGTTGCCTTTTTTTTCTGTCCACTGCAGGACTCAACTGACGCTCTGGTTCTAAAGCCCAAGTCCTTACAGATAAGCTATTGCTGCCCTAAGCGAGCACTCACAAATGGATTTTGTATGCAGCTGTCAAGACTGAAAAACCTTGATAAATTAGTTTTAAGACTTTTAAAAATAGCTTGGTTTGTCAATTAGATGGATGGCTGTACATATTTCAGCAATGGGGTCATTATTGCATCAAATGTCAATATTGTGAGGTTCTTGTGTTTGATTGTCAACATTATTATCACAGCACTTGAGAAAATGCAGTCATATCAAATAAATGTATTAGAAAAACAAGAACGTTTGACCTACCATCCATTTGTAATTGTAGTAGTTGTATTGATTAAAGGGATAATTTGATACAGAAACTCAAGCTTTGGTACATTTCAGCAGGGCACTGTTACATTTAAAAATGCATTGAATCTTGTTATCCATACAATCACGAACCTGCAGCTGAGAGGAGTCTGGCTCCATTTTCACTGATGTAATGTATGTCTTATCGATAAACTTCAATAAACCACATAAAGGCAGTAGTACAAAATGTGATGATCTGATTCTATACAATAAAGGCAGACTTCTTGCTCCTCACATTTCTCTTTCGAAAGAAAAGCTGAGTGCTCGCTTTGATGGATGAAATGAAAAAGAACCCTCCTGTTATGTTGTGGGTCAAACTGACCCATTTTAAAGTTTATATTAAATCTAGAAGTAATATTATTCTACTAGTGTCATTTTTGTTATTTTCTTCTTTTTATTACATCCATATTCAATAGAGCTTGTCCTCATTTGAGTAACAGGTGAGCTGGAGCCTAGCCCAGCTGACTTTGGGCAAAAAGCAGAGTACACCCTGGACTGGTCGCTAGTCAAGAGGAAGCTGAAGTGGCCAGAGAAAAGCCAAACAAGCATGAGCACAGGGCGTTAAAGGAAGTGGAAACAGGATTTTCCAATATTCTCAAAATAAATACCTTCACTAAATATTGACTGAAAAGTGATTAATGGAATTGCTATGTGTTCATTTTTGTTTCATTGCTATTTAATGATCTATTTATGTATGTATTTTGATGAATAAACATCAGCAACAACAGGAGTGGGACCCATGAACATAGTTGTGGATATCCAAAGTAACAAACAGGACATGTTCTGAACATTGCAGTAGAATATACAAAATCTTCAGGCACACTGAGAACAAAGAATGTATCCAACGTGCCTGCCACCTCCCGTATTTTAGAAAAATTAATGAGTTTGCTGGTCTGACTACAAGCACTGGCTGGATTGGTTTCCAGCAATGCGTCATCAAAGAGGCATACAATTATGTGGCATACAATCCTCCTGGTCATCAATCTCAGTAGTACTGTGCTGTACTGTCAACTCTGTTCTATCCAGAACATTGACATGTGGTCATATTCCACAGAAATATACTCTACACACTCAGTGGAATCCCTGCACCCTGGAGTCAACTGTGACAAAAGCGCAAAAGCGCTCTGGAATTTTACTCACATTATGCATTCAGTTCAGCAAGTACGCACTTCAGGCAATAGGCGCCCACTGCAATGATACATTTTTATGCTAAACCTCTTACTGGCAACATAATATCTTTTTCAACTTCACTCCACCTTTAATAGGTCCCCTAATGTAATCCAATTGGTATGTGTAAAATGCTACGGCATTAGGATATACAGTTGTGGTCATATGTTTATATACCCGAGCAGAATGTCTACCATTCATTAAAGAAAACATGAGTAATTGGCAAAGCACTAATTTTATTTTTAATGGGATTCAAATTAAACTATAAGGCATTTTAGAATAGCTCACACAATATTCAAAACATAGCAATAAAGAAAATAATGAGATTGTCCCCGTTCATTCATCGTATGCTGTATATCATATATCCCCCCAAAAAATGCCAATATTTCACAAATTCTTTTTTCTCTTCTATGCAGCATCTTATTTCATGCATAATATACTGCACAACAGGCTAGCTAAAAACACATTTAAGACAAACTAGTGGGGTGCTTTCAAAGGAAACTGCAGGAGTTGAGGGCATCACAAAAGTGCTGTTAATGAGCTTTACAAGTGTAATTTATTTAAAAAGCACAAATACTGTAATTCAAGTGAATTCTGCCTCTATATTTCAGAGTTTGATTTCTAAAATTACACCAGTATAGCTTGTTTGAAATAAGTATAGCCTACCTGTAATTCATGTGAATTCTGCCTTTTTATTTAAGTATTTTGTCTGTTTTATTTTATTATTTGATTCAAGAAGTCTACCTTTTTCAACTACAAAAAAAGATGTCTGCCTTTTTATTTCACATTTGATGTTTGTTCATGTTTCATGTATATATATATAATCCACTGTTTTCAACAGTGCATAAAGGCTTTTGTATTACTGGGTCTATTTTTTTGTGAAATAAATTTGAGCTGTGAAAGAATTTCAAAAATTTGGGTTGCGACTTAATGACTAAGTTAAATTTTGGGTCCTGAGGCAAAACCAGTTGGGAACCACAGAGTAGCTGAGAGTAGCTTTTTTTCCCCATAGGGTCCGTTGATAAATGAAAAGACAGGGCGCCAAGATATATAACTTATTTTTAAAGAGAAGCAAGTAAGGTGGACAGAGAGAGTGTTCGTGAATAGCTCATGTGTGTGAGTGGATAACTGTGTGAGTGGGTCACTCTGTGATTATTGCAGTTGTGTAGTAAACATTAATAAACTTTATTTTATGCGCACAAACCTCATCTTTTGTGTGCTTAGTATGTACATTGCAACGTTTAGAGACTCGGATTGCAATTCATGGGTCGAGAAACAAATTCATTGTCATAGACTGTGGACCCCCTGAAATAGCCTTGGCCACCCTTGGATAAAGGTCTAGCTCCGCCACTGCCTACCACGCATGTTTGTGGGATGTGGGAGGAAACCGGAGTGCCCTGAGGAAACCCACGCAGGCACGGGGAGAACATGCAAACTCCACAAAGGCGGGGCCGGGATTTGAACCCCGTTCCCCAGAAGTGTGAGGCGGATGTGCGAACCAATCGCTCACCGTGCCGGCCTACTTTTGCTTACGTTTATTTACGTTTGTGCATGCCCATCCCTTTATTGACTCAAGGCTTGGGTGAAGCCCCGCCCTCTATCCGACGGCTCTCTGGGAACACGGAAGTGCGCTCACTGCGCTGCACTGCATCTGTTTTCTCTGCAGACAGTCCGATTTAAAGACGAACTCTGAAACGGCGAGGACATTGTTTATTCCCGCCCGGGGCGTGTTTGTGTTGTCATTCACGTAAGTACCCTCGTATCTTCCTCGCTGAAGGTGTTCGCTTACCGAGGAGTGATTTTTGGCACCTCCGATTTATTAACGCTCACCTTACGTTATCCAGCTAGCGTTAGCTAGCCGAGCTGTACAATATTATGCTCCACTCGAGCCACAGCGCTCACGCTCAGATGAAGCGTAGCAATGGTTACTGGTAAAATGCTTTAATCGTTAGCAGGTAGTAGTGATCTGATTCATTTAAACCAACTGGTTTGCATTTTAATCATGACAAGTTTGTTTTGTGTGTGTACGATGCTTACAAGTTGAAGTTAAACCACGACAGCCTGTAAAACACAGAGCACACTTCCATTCTTTTGGATTGACAATTGTCTGAGTATTGGCATTCCTACTTGTCTTCAGATAAGTATTTAAAAAGAACTGGTCATTGTTTAAAATATTGACTGCGAGATGCTGCTGTTCTTGGTTTTAAATACCCACAGACTGTTTGTTTTACTGGGGACTTGGGGTACAATATAGAAAGTGCACGTCAATCACCTTTGCTCATGAAGCGTTGCATTTTTTGTCTCTCTCTCTCTCTCTCTCTCTCTCTCTCTCTCTCTCTCTCTCAATGCCAGCTTTCTTGCAAATGTATATACAGGTATATATAAAAGGTCTCAAAAAGAAATGCAAAAGGAGCTGGATGCTCACAGAGCGCTGTATCAAAGTACATTAAAATAGTTTTAAGAGGAAAGGGGAAAATGTGGCCGGAAAAGGTACACAAGTGACAGGGATGACCACAACCTTGAGAGGATTGTCAAGCAATGGCGATTAAGAAATCTGGTCGAGCTTCATAAGGAGTTGACTGAGAATGGTGTCAGTGCATCAATAACCACCACATACAGATGTCTGCATGACATTGGCTACAGCTGTAGAATTCCATGTGTCAAGCCACTCCTGAACCAAAAACAGCATCTGAGCTGGGTTAAGGAGAAAAGGTACTGGTCTGTGTCCCATAGGGCGCAAGTCCTCTTTTCAGATGAAAGTAAATTTAGAATTTGACTTGGAAATCAAGGTCCAAGAGTCTGGAGGAAAACTGTAGAAGCACAAAAGTGAAAGGGTGTGAATACTTATGTACCTATTATGTTTACATTTTCAATAGATTTGTACAACTCTCTGAAAATATGTTTTTACTTTGTCTTTATGGGATATCCCCTCCTGGAAGCCGTCACCTTATCATGGTGGAGGGGTTTGTGTCCCAATGATCCTAGGAGCTAAGTTGTCTGGGGCTGCACGCCTCTGGTAGTGTCACACATGGCAAACAGGTCGTAGGTGAGGGACCAGACAAAGCACTGCTAAAAGACCCCTATGACGAAAAATATGAATGGATCTAGGGCCGGGCACAGCCCGAAAGGGTAACATGGGTCCACCATCTGTGGGAGGGGCCATAGGGGTCGGGTGCAGTGCGAGCTGGGCGGTGGCCGAAGCCAGGGACCTTGGCAAGCCGATCCCCGGCTACAGAAGCTGGCTCTAGGGACGTGGAATGTCACCTCTCTGGCAGGGAAGGAGCCAGAGCTTGTGTGTGAGGTCGAGAAGTTCCGACTAGATATAGTCAGACTCTCCTCCACATACAGCTTGGGCTCTAGCACCAGTCTTCTTGAGATGGGTTGGACTCTATTCCACTCTGGAGTTGCCCACGGTGAGAGGCGCCGACCCGGTGTGGGTATACTGATTGCCCCCCGGCTCGGCGCCTGTATGTTGGGGTTCACCCCGGTGGACATTGGCCTCCTTCCTCCTTCAGGTGGACATTGGCCTCCTTCCGCCTTCAGGTGGAGGGGGGTGGGTCCTGACTGTTGTTTGTGCCTATGCACCAAACAGCAGTTCAGAGTACCCACCCTTCTTGGAGTCCTTGAAGGGGGTGCTGGAGAGCGCTCCCGCTGGGGACTCCATCGTTCTGATGGGGGACTTCAATGCTCACGTGGGGAATGACAGTGAGACCTGGAAGGGTGTGATTGGGAGGAACGGCCCCTCAGATCAGAACCCGAGCGGTGTTCTGTTATTGGACTTCTGTGCTCATCATGGATAGTCCATAACGAACACCATGTTAAAGCATAAGGGTGTCCATACGTGCACTTGGAATCCAGAACACCCGAATTCGCAGTCCGATGATCGACTTTGTGGTCGTGTCATCGGACTTGCGGCCGCATGTCTGGGACACTTGGGTGAAAAGAGGGGCGGCGCTGTCAACTTATCACCACCTGGTGGTTAGTTGGCTCCGATGGTGGGGGAAGATGCCGGTCTGACGTGGCAGGCCCAAACGTATTGTGAGGGTCTGCTGGGTCTGGCAGAATCCCCTCTCAGAAAGAGTTTCAACTCCCACCTCCGACAGAACTTTGCTCATGTTCCGGGGGAGGCGGGGGACCATTTTCCGCGCCTCCATTGCTGAGGCGGCCAACTGGAGCTGTGGCCGAAAGGTGGTCAGTGCCTGTCGTGGCGGCAAACCCCGCACCCGTTGGTGGACACCAACGGTGAGGGATGCCGGCAAGCTGAAGGAGGAGTCCTATCGGGCCTTTTTGGCCTGTGAGACTCCTGAAGCAGCTGATGGGTACCGGTTGGCCAAGCTGAATGCAGCTTTGGTGGTCGCTGAAGCAAAAACTCTGTTTCGGTGAGGTCTTGGAGGCTTCCGGACGGTTTAGAGGAAATTAGAGGTCCACCATCCTGCGTCTCAGGAGGGGGAAGCAGTGCACCATCAACACTGTGTATAGTGGGGATGGGGCGCTGCTAACCTCGACTTCGGACGTTGTGAGCCGGTGGGGAGATTACTTCGAAAACCTCCTCCATTCCACCAACACGCCTTCCCATGAGGAAACAGAGTCTGCGTTCTCTGAGGCGGGCTCTCCTATCTCTGGAGTTGAGGTCACTGAGGTGGTTAAAAAGCTCCTCGGTGGCAAGGCCCCAGGGGTGGATGAGATTTACCCAGAGTTCCTCAAGGCTCTGGATGTTGTGGGGCTGTCCTGGTTGACACGCCTCTACAACATCGCATGGACATCGGGGACAGTGCCTCTGGGGTGGTGGAGGGTGTGTTCCAACTACAGGGGGATCACACTCCTCACCCTCCCTGGCAAGGTCTATTCAGAGGTGCTGGAGAGGAGGATCCGTCAGGAAGTCGAATCTCAGATTCAGGAGGATCAGTGTGGTTTTCGTCCTGGCCGTGGAACAGTGGACCAGCTCCACACCCTCGGCAGGGTCCTCGAGGGTGCATGGGATTTCGCGCAACCAGTCTACATGTGTTTTGTGGACTTGGAAAAGGGGTTCGACCGTGTCCCTCGGGGAGTCCTGTGGGGTCCTCAGTCAGAAAAGGATGGCGTGCCCTCTTCAGGTCGGGGATGAGATCCTGCCCCAAGTCGAGGAGTTCAAGTATCTTGGGTTCTTGTTCACGAGCGAGGGAAGACTGGAACGGGAGACCGACAGGCGGATCGGTGCAGCATCTGCTGTGATGCGGACTTTGTATCGGTCCGTTGAGGTAGAGAAGGAGTTAAGCCGAAAGTCGAAGCTCTCAATTTACCAGTCGATTTATGTTCCTACCCTCACCTATGGTCACAAGCTGTGGGTCGAACAAGATCCCGGATACAAGCGGCTGAAGTGAGTTTCCTCCGCAGTGTGTCCAGGCGCTCCCTTAGAGATAGGGTGAGAAACTCAGTCAGCCGGGAGGATCTCAGATTAGAGCCGCTGCTCCTCCACGTCGAGAGGAGTCAGATGAGGTGGCTGGGGCATCTGATTCGGATGCCTCCCGGACGCCTCCCTGATGAGGTGTTCCGGGCACGTCCCACCGGTAGGAGACGCCGGGGACGACCCAGGACACGCTGGGGAGACAAAGTCTTTCGGCTGGCCTGGGAACGCCTCGGGATCCCCCCGGAAGAGCCGGATGAAGTGGCTGGGGAGAGGGAAGTCTGGGCGTCCCTGTGAAAGCTACTGCCCCCGCGACCCGACCTCTGATAAGCGGTAGAAAATGGATAGAAGGTTAAGTTCTTATTTTATTTATATCATGTTTTTTTTCCAAATCCAGACAAATTGGCACGTGACCATATAGAATATGTTCAAACCAGGAGTTTCCGCTACATTGTGTTAAAACTGTCATCAGAACACCAAATGGAAAATTTATTATAATCCTTTGGAATATTATCAGAATCGATCACAAACTGCATTGACAATGGTCACATCCCAGCAAAATACATTTTTGTCTGTATAATTGGTCTGTGTGTCTGTATGGTGGGGAAATGCATGTCATTTTGAACATTAGGCATTTATTGTGATACCATTAAATGGTAGAGAATATTTTTGGAAAACCAAACGACTGTATTTAGCAATGTGAGAAGACAAGCCCTAAAACTTGTTCGTGCTCGACTGGGCCTACCCTAAACAAGGTGTGACTGGCTGCTAACTTGTTGTTTTGGATATGACTTGAGCACTATTTTTGTCTTGGCTGTAAAAAAACAAAAAACATCCTCGCAAGGCATTTCACATTTTATGTGACTTTACAAAATGAATTACCTTCCAGTTCAGCAGACGGATTTCAAAGTCAAAATGGACAGTCGTCAGTTGACTGTACAGTCAAAAGATCAATTCAAGGAAAGTAGATTTTTTTTTTTTTTTTGCCTCTCGAACTTTAGTTCATTACTCCATGCCTGAACAGTGTGCCCATGATATGCATATTTCTGTGCAGGAATGAAATAGTTTTTTTCTAAAACTGCCACTATTAATCACTCTAGCATTAAGAAATCCTTTTCGGTCAGCAACTTTTATTTAGGTGCTCTGGCTGTAATGTACAGCGAGCATCAGTTCCATCCATATGTTATTTCTGAATACTTTTCAGTTTGACAGTCATTGCCAATAGGATATTGACATTTAGCATCATGCTTCATTTGGGTGCTTTCCTGTGCTTAATACTTGAAAATGTCTACACAAGGGAGCTTCACATGGTTAATTGCCAATCATCTTCTGACAGTGATTAATTCTCTGGCAGCCCACTTCAGAAATTAGCTGTCAAAGGTACCATTATTTCGAGGTCAACCACCCCCAACCACTTTTATTTATTTGTTTTTTTTAATTTAACTAAAATGATCCTCTTGAGGTTAGTGTTAATTTTTTAAAACCATTTCTTTGTTTTTCGGCAAAGTCATGATGCCTATCAAAGAAGAGCAGTGGGCAGCTATAGTTTATCTCTATGGTTTATTATCTGCAGTAGTAGTTGTAGTACAGTAGTCTATCACGAAAGCAGATGACTGC
The DNA here is from genome assembly GCF_024500275.1 of Phycodurus eques. Lineage (NCBI taxonomy): Eukaryota > Metazoa > Chordata > Actinopteri > Syngnathiformes > Syngnathidae > Phycodurus > Phycodurus eques. The sequence goes on from NC_084535.1 coordinate 16,218,713, forward strand.
TGTCATCAGTGAATTTTTAGGGTTCTCTATCCTAACAAAGCAAGAGGTAAATATAATTTTGCTTCAATACAAGTGTCTTTACTTTCACATTCTTCTTCTACACAGAATGTTCCGCTTGCGTGCACTGTCCGCTGTTTGGGTTGGCGTGGCACACTTGTCCCGGCGTTATCACATTGGGTCAGTGCGAGGGTCTAGTCGAAGGAAGCTGATGTTGGCAGCTCTGGTCGGCGTAACCGGTGTCTCTGCTAGTGCTGGACTGCTCTGGAAAAGGTAGGACTGAGTTCATCCCAAATTATGTTACTGAATGCGGGGGGGAAATCTTGCACTAAATAAAAAATGTTTGGCAAATAAATAAATTTCCATTATCATTAGGCATGATAAGAGAGAGCCTTGATTGAGGGACAGAGATGCTGTATTTTACTCTCTTTTTTGAAGTGTGCCAGTGCGCTTTTGCGTTTTTTTTTCTTTCCGGAGCACAGTGGTAGACGGTGCTCGAGTAGTGTTGTCGTTCACGAACACAACTTTTGAGTGAATGTACTGGATGGAAGCAATCATGAGCTGATTCGTTCCCTTCTCAGTTTATTTGAGCTCAGCTACAAACATTCCCACTCGCGGGGCGGCAACAGGGGCTGAGTATGCAGGGGACCTCAAGGCCGTCTTAGGTCTTGCTGAACAGCAGCTATGACGCTCCGTCAAAATATATTTACGTGAAAAAGGACCGTGGTGATGCAAAATAGTACACCGTTGCCCTATATGCGCCAAATCAGCTGATTGTGAGGTCCCATGCTGAAAGTATGCATGTACAGTATCCTCCGCTGGCTGGCTGTTGGCCAGTGGCGGTGCTAGCTTGAATGGCGCCCTATGCGAGACCTCTGGACCAGACCACCCAGACCTCCACGCTCATTAGCTTCCTCATCATCCTCATTACTAATGGCAGTGAGTGTTGGCACAACCACAGTCATCCCCCGTTGGCACGAATTAGAAATTAATAACATGAAAATATAAGTACAGGTATACAGTACAGTATGCAAGGTATGAAATAATTATACACTGTCTAAATGAATGTCCGTCACTACAGGTATGTTGTTTACCAGCTGTGAACTGGCTCAGACTAAGACTAATAAAACATAAAGCACATTCAAAAAGACTTAAAAGTTAAAAAAAGAAGTCATCAAACGAACATAGAAATAAATGTAATTTTTTTATTTGTACAGAAAATAGGTAACGAATACGACGCATGTCTCCAAATGGACAAGTTCATCCAGTGAGGTCGGTGGGTCGTGAAAAAATAAGCGCATCAAGCAACAACCTCTTGTGCTCATTTGAGAACCGGACCAAAATTTGTATGTGCACTTCTGCCCACACAGTATATTAACTTTAGAGATGGGCGATGAGATTTCAATTTGAATACTTGTACTTTGTATGCATTTAAAAAAATATTTTGGCACAGCACAAGTTTACTTTTTGAGCAAATACACTTAAAATGGTCAAGTAAAAAAAAAATAAAAATAAAATAAAAATGACTCCATGAAATTATTTGACTATGTGAGCAACACATTAAAAATAGCAGGGTTTGTGCTGTCCGTTCGCGTTAATGGCTAACTGAAACAGGATGTGGTGAAGTGAATATTGTCCATGTTCGCCATGTTGGCAAATCAAAATTGCCTGCGTCAAAACTCAAAAGCCCTTTCTGATAAAAGTTAAAGTGAGAGCGCTCATTCTGCAGTGTGTGAAGTTGTGAACGATGTTAATGGTTTCCCCCCACTTTGTAAAATACTTCAATCCACCGTCCAGTCGCTGCTGGCTAAACAGGCAGGCTCACTGGCTTTCCGGCTGCGGGGAGCGGCGCATCGGCGAAGACTAGACCCGATGTTACTTGACGCCGAATTGAAGCATGCATATTTATTACCGCGATTTACATTTGAAGTGTCAATGGCCAATGTGTTCCTGCAATTCACATTAGTTCTCGCAGCTAGCTTTCTGCATTCTTCATCAATGCACGAGCCGCTAATCCCACTTTGCTTGTCATGCGGAGCGGTGGTGGCACTGGCTCGAAGCAGGGCTGTACATAGCTAGTCATTTGGGGGCCCAAGACAAACACACTCATCACGGCCTCGCACTCGCCCCCCTTAGGAAATGTCGACCACGTTGTCGTGCTTTTGAAATGTTACAAATATCTGAGAGCTAAAGTTGCCCAACTAATATTTACCACCAAAGATTTTGATTGTTTATCTTCAATTAAAGTTTGAATTAGAGAAAATGCTATATAAAGTCCTTAAGATCCTTGGTGAGGATTATCAAATGACAGATGAATCAGTTTAACACTTAACATTTAATATATTTTACCATTTCAGCCGCTTTTTTACTCACATCTTGGTGATGAAAAGAGTAACTTGTCATTCTCTATACTCTGCTAACACAGCGGTGCTACTGCTACTGGCAAGAGCATCCGTATATATTTTTACAACAAGGGATGAAGTTAAATCAATGTCAATATTCTGTGATTGAAGGTTTTTCTTTTTAAAATTTAATAGTAAAATAGATTTGTTCTCCAATTCATTTAAGCCTGTCCTACAGGAAAGAGTTGTTTCTTTGTTGGTTATATCCAATATTGCGTTGGTCATTCTATAGAATAATTTATTTATTGTTTAGTGAATAATAATGAAGATCACAAACCTCGTCCTGAAAAATTGCATGATAAATCGCACTATTTTTTTAAAAGAAAAACACACAAAATATCCCAAAATATTCAGCCCTACTTTGGATTGACTAGGTAGTTTTAATTGTGACCACATCGTTAAAGCTTATCGGCTTCCAAGTGACGATGAGTGGCTAAAGGTTTAGCCACATAAACACGTGATATTGTGGCTAACTACACGCAAGTGTGGCTAGGAGATTTTTACACTGTTTAGCCACATTGACTAAGAGGTTTCATGACTCAGTGCCAACCCTGAAATAGTGTACCCTAAATGCTAAGCTTGTATTCATAGATGAATAGCACGACACCACAGTAGCTGCATGTTTCCATGTTCTCTCCCCCTATTTTATTCTGTCATTTAAATGACTCAAATGAGTCATGACACAGCCAGAGATGTGACAAATTAGATGGCGATTCACTAGCCGGGTTCACGATACATGTGGCATCTTGTGCTTCCGATTACTACCATATAGAAGGTGTCAAATTATTTTGATTGCTCTCCATTGCTAAGGAGGCTGGTGTTTAAGACAAAGCGGTGAATAGGGTGTTCAACTGCTGACACAAGATCTCAGTGGCGATACAATAACTGTGCTGCAAGAATCAGCATGATGGATGATGCCGTGGGGTGTTTGAGACTTTCCAGGCTCTCACCCCAGCCATTGTTCTGTTTGTATATCATTAAACCAAATTATTATGCATCCCACAACAGACAGTCTCAGGTGATCATTATTATTCCAATTTGTCAATCGTGAAAGAAAAATGGTGGTCTGGGAGTTGGTTGTGTTAGAGCTTAGCATTTCAAAGACTCAATATAGCTTGTTTCTTTTAACTTTAACACCAATGTATTCTGATCTTCATAATCCATCATATAATACCTGACAATACAACTATGCTTGCAACATACAGATAAATATTTAACCACCAGATGACACTGATTTCCAACAGGTTTTCATCTGCTTCCAACCTTTCTGTTGTTGAAAACCAGAGCGTATGCTGATGCAGGGCCATCAGTCCGACATTCCCAGCCACAAGACGAAGATTTTGTGAGGGCTTCAGACTCCGAATCGGAGAAATCAGTGGAAGCTAGCAGTAGTGATGACGAGGCCAAGAATGAAAGTGGAGAAGGGAAAAAAAAGAAGCAACGCTCCGGATTCCGTGACCGCAAGGTAATCAAGAACCGCACAGTTCTACCAATCAGCCACTCTCTTGTTTGATTCATTTAAAAATGGTTCATCAAAAGCCTTTGAAGCAATCAATATTCAATATGCTTTATTAGGGTGTTTTGACAGAATATTTTACAGAGGTAAACGGTTTGCCTTTGGGTTTCCATCAACAACAGGGCTGTTAATTAGTGAGCGGGTGACAACAGACGATTAAGTGGTCTTCTCTTTACTGCTTTTTGATTGTTGGAAAATCAGAGAATGAAATGGGGATTTATGGCTAAAATTATGAAATGATAAAAAAAAGTCTTTGATTCTGCTGAAATATCCAGGACCACCTTTTTGCGAATAACGCCACCATTTTATTAAGCAGCGGATTGCCCAAAAAGATGTTGCGACTTTAGGCTTGTCTCAGCAGGGGTCGCCACAGCAAGTAGTATGTCAAGTAGCTTTTACAGCTTGCTCATGTTTTCACATAAAACATTGAACTCGTTATCAAAGATCAGTTTGGTGGATATAATATATATATTGGAATTTCACAGCATTTTTATGTACAGCGGACCCCCACTCTGTGTGGAAGATAGGGACTGTGAAAAAATCAACAAATAATTGATGCTCATCCATCCATCCATTTTCTACGCTGCTTATCCTCACGAGGGTTGCGGGTATGCTGGAGCCTATCCCTGCTAACTACAGGCAGGAGGCGGGGTACACCCTGAACTGGTTGCCAGCCAATCACAGGGCACATATAAACAAACAACCGTTCGCACTCACATTCACACCTACAGGCAATTTAGAGTTAACCCACCATGCCTGTTTTTGGGACACGGGAGGAAACCGGAGTACCTGGAGAAAACCCATGCAGGCACGGAGAGAACATGCAAACTCCACAGGCGAGGCCGGATTTAAACTCGGATCCTCAGAACTGTGAGGCAGATGTGCTAACCAGTCATTCACTGTGCCGCCATTGATGCTCATTATAAATCTTTTTTTTTTTTTTTTATTAAAAAAAATGAAAATAAGCAGGGGATCAGGTCATAAAAATGCCAATAAAATAAAATACGGCAAATGAAACAATGAACGAATAGGTGAATCAACACATGCCAATCCGTGGGTATGAGGGCGTCCACTGTATTACCTTCTGGTTTTCCATTTTCAAATGTGCAAATCATATAAATACAGTCCCCTCCAAAATTATTGGAATGGCAAGGTCAATTCCTTTGTTTCTGTTGTATACTGAAGACATTAGGGCTTCAGATCAAAGGAGGAATATGAGAGAAAAGTTCAGAACACCAGCTTTTATTTCATGGTATTTACATCTAGCTGTGTTAAACAACTCAGGATAAAGCACCTTTTGTTTGAACCCACCCACTTTTCAAGTGAGCAAAAGTATTAGAACAAGTGACTGATGGGTGTTTCTAGTTGCTCGGGTGTTGCCTTTTAGATTGATTGCTTAAACCAGGAGTGTCAAAGTCATTTTTGTCACGGGCCACATTGTAGTTATGACTTCCCTCGGAGGGCCGTTATGACTGTGAACCCGTGTGAAAGAATTATCAACACATGTAATTAGATATACACAACAAATTGATGAACAACTAGTTGTCAATCAAATCAAATGTTTTTAACTGCTACATTTCTTTTCAAAGCGGGAATGGAAGCAAAAATGCTTGCAATATCTCAACATCATTTCATTGGAACCCTGTTAGCAGTTTTGATTTGCTTTCGCAGGCCACATAAAATGAGATGGCGGGCCGGATCTGGCCCCCGGGCCACCAGTTTGACACCTATGCCTTAAACATTAGATCGTGCTTGTTTTTGGCTTTGGGTTTGACTTGTCAAAACTGCATTTGCTGTTAAGTAAACATGTTGTTGTTTAACATATCACGATGTAAATAACCTGAAATAAAAGCTGGAATTCTGAACTTTTGTCTCATATTCATCTTTTGATCTGAAACCCAAATGTCTTCAGTATACAACAAAAACAAAGGAATTGACCTTGCTGTTACAATACTTTGGGAGGGGACTGTAGCTGATTTGACTTGGATTTGACCTCACAGGCTACATAATGAGTCCAACAGAGGACATGCCTGATTCTCAATGAATGGGGGTGAGCAATCCATAGCCTAAAGCATAAGGATGAAAGCTCACACCAGTTGTTCCTTGGACCCTGTTTCCTCCTTCCTTGGATCTTCTCAGTGTAATGTCTGGTAAATAGTGTGAACCAACACAGAACTCTGTATTTATTGTTTTTCAACTATATTCATCCATGTCTTATTAAATCAGAGTGGGTTACAACCTGAGAAAGTCAAATCATAACATTGTTTTCTCCACAGTGTTTGAATTGTCCACTTAGTCATTCAGTGTCACATAGAATAAATAAACTGCCTGTTTCCCTGAACAGCTACAGCATTGTCAAATGCTCTGCAATATTCCTCCAATTTGAAGCATTCTCCAGAAAGACAGGTGGCTGTTTTAAAACAGACATTAATGGGGCTAATGACTATAACACACTTACTGTATCCCAGCGGCTGGTGGTGGGTGTTACATTAGTTATAGTTGGGATTTTTTTGTCCACGCATTCAGATCAGTTTTATTTTTCCAGCGTTTTCATATTGAGACCTTATCAGCCAAAATCATTAAATATGACCTTGTATTTAAACCTGGTTGCCGACACGAAGAGAAAAATATGATTTTTTTTCTTTTCTTTCTCTCAATGGTGCCCTTGTTTGATCTATTGAATGAGAGTCATGTATTGTGTTCGGCAGGTAATGGAGTACGAGAACAGGATACGCGCCTACTCAACCCCAGACAAGATTTTCCGCTACTTTGCCACGTTGAAGATTATCGGTGAGCATGGAGATACCGAGGTCTACATGACGCCCCAGGACTTCATACGCTCAATCACACCAAATGAGAAGCAGCCAGAGAGTGAGTCACCTTTTTGCCATTATCACAGTTGATTTTTAGCACAAAGATGAGCCCTTTTATGAGCCCTGGGATTTTCTTAAATTGCCTGTTGTTCCCACTCCTTTCTCTTCCCCCTGGGTTTGGCCTTGTACTGCATTCTGGAAAAATAATTTCAAAGTGTGTGTTCAGGTGCGGGGGGTTGGGGGCATGGTTTAAAAATACTGTTGGTCCGTGCTTGTCATTTATTGCTCGAAAAAAAATATGCGATGATAGTGTCACGTCAGTACATGCATACACTTGATTTTATGTGTTCACTTCAAGTAAGCAGCTGTTTTGTTTATCATTCAAAAAATAAAGCAACACATTCTGCCTTTTGCTCAGGTCTGCTCCTAACAAAGGTTATTCAGTTATTTTAAATAAATATAAAAAAAGATTGAAAATGTTTGATAGGTTTTACATTTTATGCAAACTTACCATGCTGGTGTGGTTGATTGTGACATTGTTGACTTACTCATAGGGCAGTCAAGGTTGGTCGCTTTCATGAGCCACAAGGAATAAGTGTCCAAATTTGTTGCCATAGATGAACTGCTTGACAAAGAAAATTGTTACTGTCCCAAAAATAGCATGTTCCAGACTCCAGAGACGTGTGAGTCATATTTCTCTTTAACACCACAGCCATGTGTACTCTCTCTACGCAGCGCTCTATACGATAATAGATAGAGGTCCTTCCATTATGGCCGCAACGTCAATGCATGGCCTGGAAATGTTGCGACATTCAACATGGCCACCAAATGTGAATGCATTTCCTTTGATGGAATGTCGCCACATTCAACATGGCCGCAACGTAGGCACAGGAGGCACGTCTGTTGGTTGAGTCTAGTCATATTGTAGCTTATATCTGTGACCCGAAAATAGGTGTGTCCCAGTCTCTGCCTATATTGCGCCACATCCTCAGTAAAAAACAGTGGCCAATTCTGGAACTAACAGAATTTGTCAACGCTGTGACAACTGGAAACTATTTTTGGACACTTGTACTGTCCAGACGGTCCGTTACTTCCCATACTAGTTAAATCGGGGTTCATTAAATCAAGGTTGCACTGTATTCAATTAATTTATTACTTTGGGGCAGATAGCTATGGCTGGAGAGAGAGGCTCCTTGTCAGGGATGGTCAGTGTGATCCGGGTGCACGGTCCAGGCAGGAAAGACATAGGGTCCGAAGCAGGAGTGCAAGGAATGAGGGCATGCTGAGAACAGAAATGCAGACAGGGCAGATTAGGCTGCCAGAACTCAAACTTGATTTTTCTAAGCGGCTAGATGCAACGAACTTGATGAGTGTTGACTGTCTGGCAACATGGTGGAGTCCAAGACTGGCGTACATCGAATTGGTTGGTTGGGCTGCAGGTGCTCGCTGGCTCCAAGAGGCCAGTGTCTTAATCTGCAATTAAACACACACACACGCACACAGGAAGGGGGTGGATACAGCAGAACTGAAAATATTCTTCGTTGTGAAACTATTTCATTGCGGGCCATTCATAATCTTGAAACATTGTATGCAACAAAGAACTCCCACAAATGTGGGATTCTGTGATTGATTGCTGAGATTTATGCACACACAAGAATGTAATTTTTATAAGAAATGTAGCAAAATTTTGTACACCAAGAAAATTCTAGTAAAGCAAAATTTTTGATTTTAAACAATTCCAACTCTCCTAAGAAAAAACAATCTCTTTTTTTCTAATCTTTGAAATTCAGACGCTTGTTCTTGTGTTCGTTGAGAAATGCATTCAAATTATTTCTTTTTATTTTAGTTATCCTTAGTTTGAGCAAATTTACTCATTTTTGTTGAGTACTTTATGAGTGGAATGGAAAGATAATTTTTGGATAACATCAGAGAGAAATTTATGGTATTGTGTTGCTTATTTTCAAATGTCATGTTTATCTTCTAATGCTAACGCTATGTTTCTCTGTAGTGAAACCATAAGCCTGGTAATGATTTACTAGTCCAAGCCATACCATAGCAAAACACACTATAATGGTCTGCTTGTTAGAAACGTGACTTGACTGACATACAGGTATTTGTTAAAAATTACAATTTCCTTTTGTTGACATTTTTATGGCATTTTATAATCCTTGCAGGGTCGAGAACTGTATTTAGTGTTGGTGATGACTCATGATATGTGTTGACTCTGACTGCCAATGATTCTTGAAAACAATTTCTATGTGGAAATTGTTTATTGATGACATTATTCACTTTCACGTCAGTCATCTCCAGAGCTAGAATAATGTTACTGCCATTTGCTGTGTGTCATGCGATAATACATCATGTTTTGTAACTAACGAGGGTGATTCTTCTCATATGTCACTTTATTTTTGTTGTTGGTTTTTTTGTTTTTTCAGATCTTGGCCTTGATCAGTTTGTTGTGAAACGCTATGATGGAAAGGTAAGATTTGGATGTCTTGGTGATAAAGAGGCAGGTTCGATTTCTTCAAAATTTGTTTTTTCATATGGGTGTATCTTGCTTCAGTCTAGATTATTTTTAATACGCTGCAGTGGTGCCTTAATTTACAAGTTTAGTTCATTTTGATAGCCTTCCCCATTGAAAGGAATGGAAGTGCCATGAATCTTTTCCAGACCCTGAAAAAACACCACAATTTCTTAGCGCTATTTTCCTTTATCAAAATCATGTAGCTGACTTGTAAAATATGAGTATAAAAACATAATAAAAGATGGTATACAGAAAAACTTGTTAAACTAATAAGCCAAAAGTTACACACACACACACACACACACATCCTGTAGTACATTCATGTGTTGTGCCTTGAAGTGGTCTCCTAGAAAAGGCCCTATAGGTCTCCCCTCACTTTGTCTCTGTCCTGCATGGGAAGCTCCAGCAGGAGCGATGAGGAGGGCTTTCCTAACCAGCGGGAGCTCAGCACACTTTCTACGGTCTCTTAATAACACAAACGCATGTTTCACTTTCTTGGGAGCCATACTTAGAGCCATACTTACACCCCCCAAAAAAAAAAATTAATAATATATATATATATACTTAAAATACATGACGCAAGGAACGAATGATGTTTATACTATGTCAGAGAAAGCACAAGTGAGCGTACTGCATGGTGACAGGAAGCTTTCTGTAGTTCGTTCAAGCAATATTTGTATGAAAACTTTGTAAACTGATTTGTTAGTGAACCGGGGTTCTAAGAAATTTCACCTTAATTGCTCCCTTTTTTCATTTCACTGGAACTGGGGAGAGCCTGAGCTCACTGGTAACTCGAGTCATTGCTCGCAAGTGAAGGCAAATAATCAGCCAAGTGACGGCCTGTATCTCAAACTTGTAAGTCGAGGTGCCACTGTTCTTAAAAGCTTAAGGTAATGTCCGTTTTTTTTATTCATTTATTTATTGTCATCCTTGTAATTCTTTCCTGTTGTAAATACAAAAATGAGTGAGTTATTTTTTTTTACTGAAAAGGAAAATTATGTAGTTTGTGCAACACTCAGCATATACATTATCCTAATTGTTTAGCCTCTTTTGTCCCTGTGCAGGCCATTTGTTCCCATTATTTGCTAGCCACATTTCTGTCCACATTGATTTGTCTGATTACTGCATTTAGCTTTTGTTGTCTGTTTTCCCCTCCAGTGTGGCCAAAAAGCTCCCAACCTAGACTCTGCCCACTTTTTTATTTTATTTTTTTTTTTTTTGCCCATAGCGACATTAAGCATAGATAAAATAACCATGGCCTTGTGTGTGTCCTGAAGCGTTGTAGCTTGAGGGTGAAGGGACATTTTCAGATGGGATTTGGCTACATTGATAAAGGCTTTAGTCGTTGGCAGAGGAGTAAAGTCCTGAGCTCAAAACAATCGCTCCATCTCAATTGCCATTTGATCTAAAATAGAATAAGAACAAATACAAGATTTGCGACTGAGGGACTATTTTGCCTCCCTTATTTGAAATAATTTGAAGTATGGATGTTGTGTACCCCTGAATACGTCCCTCTCTGGTTATTGCTCATTTGTTCCGCATTGAGCTTGCACACAGTATAAGGCAAACACAACACACCCAGTGTGACTGTGACTGAACAAGTAATATGTACACTGACTCACCCTGTGTGTTTTAGTTTCCTACCCTAAGAACAGCGGTATTCTAAAAGTATTAATGAGATCGCTTGTTTGCTTAACCTCTTTTTTGTCATTGTCCATCATTTTACTTTCTCCACCCACTGTGTTCATGTGGGTGTGCTTTTTGCTGCCATAATTTAACATTGTGTACCGCTGTTGCCGTTTTTTTTACTGTTGATACTGTCATGCTCTTGTCTACCCTCTCATTCTCATAAGTAATCCCTCCATTTTCTTTCTCTTCCCTTCCTTGTGAATAACTATCATCCATAAACCCCCATCTTCCAAAATCTCCACCTTGTCTGTCTTGACCCCCGTCCCCCAATCATTCCATCTGCTGACCCTCCCAAAATCTCCCCACCCCTTCCTTGCTTCTTCTATCGCCCTTGCCCCAACCCTGCTTCTCCCCTTCCCCTTCTTCAGGACTTCTGGCAGGTATGGGGTGTGTGCTTAGCGGCATGTGTGCACCTGAATGAAACATTGCACTTTATAGTGAATACTTACTCCTCTTAGTTCTTTTAGTCAACTTGTGCCTCTTTTTATTACTCACTCTTCCCTCCTATTGTGGACAACGACAATACTCCCTGTTTGTGCAGGGGAACAGCTAAGCTATTTTTTTGTTTGTTTTTGTTTTGTTTTTTTAATTTAATCTTTCAATATCTCAGCCTCAGCAAAGGTCTAACCACAAACCTCTTTACAGGACAGGACCGTGTAATCCATTAATTCTCAGGGTAATGTATCGATTTCCCTATTGTGCAGAGCAGGGCAGTGGATAGAAACATTTGCTGTATTAATGAAGACTATTACTTTATATGTGCCCATTGATGATCAAACGTTGGGTGTCTGCAAAATTATTTTGGAAAACATCTGTATAAATAGATTGTTTGTCCCATTTATTTTGCTGACCTGTTGATGATTTATAGATTGTGTTCTGGATGATAACTTTTGTCATGAGGTGGTCACTGTTTGGAAAGTCAAACGCCCTTATATGGAAAATACCTATTTGGATATATGAACTCTGCCCCACTGCTAATCTGTGCATTGTCATCATGGCAATATGTCCATTACCAAAGTGTACGTCTGTTTTTTAAGCAGTTGACTGTAGATGATTGTTGGGAACAGAATGCATTTGAAAATCACTAGATGATTTCAGGTTCAAATACATGTTGGACTGTGTCTGTCAAATTTATTTAGAATTGATTATTCTATCGATTATTCCATGTGTTAAACGGATGGGGAAAAACATTAGTTTATTGCAAAATATTTCTTTCCTATTGATGTCAACTGATTATTGTTGTTGATTTGGTATTGTTTGGTGATTAAACAAAACCAAATAAAGAAAAATTAAGCAATATGATCCGAGAGGGCATTTATACTTACCAATGTTTTTGAAACAGAGCTTCTTCTTTGGTTACAGATTAATGTGAAGGGCTACTAGTTTGATAAGTACTTCTGAGGCTGCTTCAGATTCAACTACATATGAATTACAGGTTATTCATACAAAGACTGCAAACAAAATTGTATTTTCATGATAGATTAAAATGACTAGTTTTTTTCCATAGAGTCAGTGATTGGTTTGGTTCATAAAATGTCAGAAAATAGGCAAAAATGTTTATCATTGTTTCCCCCCCAAAAAAATGTTTGCAAATGTCTTTTGATTAAACACAAAGATAATCAGTCTGCTTTCATGGATGACTAATGAAGTCAGAAAATATTTACTGTTGAGGGGCTGCAATCAGAGGATTTGTACAATTTTAAGTTAAACAGTGCCTCTAAACGATTAATCGATTATCAAAATATTTGTCGATTGATTTGATGATAAGTTAGTTGTTACACCCCTACATACATATTTTACTAAACGACTCTACATGATCTTTATAAACTCTATTTGACCTGGAGCAGGTCAGTCAGATTAAAGCCTCTTTAAATAATGAAGGGGTTTTCAGTCACTGAGGGAGGCACACAACCCACACGTTACTCTAGCAATTGTCTAGTGTTTCAACATTATACTTACTGAAAGTCTGCAAATTGATCATTATGTTAAAGATCTTCCTAGCGCTCTTTGTTAAACCTGACTCTTGCAACTGTCTGCTATACCAACCTTATACTAAATTATTCAAATTTACACTTTCCACTTTATTTCTCTTAGAATTACTAAACACTTCTACAGCAGAACAGAGGCGCTACTAAAAGGTGATCCTCACAAGAAACCATGTAGACTAATTTGGAAATAGATGCTATAATCAACTGCAAATGTTTAAATTGTGCTCCCCCTAAAGTATAACATTGCTGTTCCCCTGCACTCAATTCACCCATCTCTTGTTCTTTTTAAATAATTTTCTTCATCTTCTTTTATTATTTCTTTACTAAGAATTATCAGCACAAGCTTTCCACATGCTTTGGTTTGGCACCCATGCCCATTTCCTCAGCATGCCCTGTTACCAGTGTCTTCCTCAGAAAGTAGCTGGTGGTGGCGCCCTCTTTCTGCGCATGGTGGCAACACAGGGGCTTTAGGACCCAGGAAATGGCTCTGTCAACTAGCATTTAGGCTGTATTGATTTGCTTGGTAGCCTTCACTAATTCATCTTTTGGATTGTTTAGATGTCAGTACTGCATGATGCCTGAAGAGCATGGTTTAAATTCACTAAAGGCAGGAATTATGTACATCTCAAATTGGTTCAAACTGTTCCCCACATGCTGTGGCCTTCTGAATGAAAAGCCATAATGTCTGTCAGTAGACAGCTGTTACTGAGATTGTGTGCGTGTGTTTCATTGGAAACAATCTTCTTGTCATCCCAGCTGTTATCATGTTCACTCTTTCTGATTCCACAGGAAGGTTCCAGAAGGTCTCTGCTTGGAGTTCATTTCAACTTTTTTCCATGTTTCCAGTCTGTTTTAAGCTACCTCTGTGTCAATGAATATCACATAAAAATCAGTTTCACACTGATTTTCTCTTAATTTCTAATATGCTCTCCAAATCTACAAGAGGTTTTGGGTCACATGGTTATCTGAGTGCTCGCCTTTCTCTGTGATGCAGCTGCCATTTCTCATCAACCAAAATGTGTTGGCTGTGCATTCTGCATCCAGATGAATTCTTCAGTCATGTTCCCGGAATACTCATGAGCTATTAAAAGTAAACATGTTCTGTAGGTTCTCTGCAGTCCAGACAAAGCTTCTGCACACATTCATATTTAATGTCAGTAGAGAAGTCCGAAAGAAAAAAATGCATTTAAAAAAAAACTTGTACAGTGCAATCATCCAACATTAACGGTGGCCCGGGGCCACTATGCCACGGTGTCGGGCCACCACCTACCTATAGACACTGGCCCGCTTGGGCCAGTACAAATACTGAAAATTTTCACCCGCCGGTCTGAAACATCTCGTCCAAGACAGGATGTTGCGATGACGTAAAGAGAAACTGCGACCAGTACCGCCTGACTGGATAAATGACCACGCATTCGGGTTAGCCTCAAGATGATAGCTGAGTCTAACACTGCTAGCCACATACAGAAGCTCATATTTTGCAGTCTGTAGAATGTTAATCTGCCCTCCCTAAGCGTGCTTTAAGATGCATAGTGACCCCCAGTTGGGTTTAATGTAAAACTAAGTGCGCAACAAAAATGATTCCCCTCATTTTATATTTAAAAACAAGCCATATCGTTTCAGAAATCGCCAGATTAATGCTAACAGTCAATGGAAATTCCTATTGACAGGCTAGCTAGTATTAGCATTTGGTCACAGGAGGGATTTACCTTCAAATAAATATTCACACACAAACGTCGTAGTAACACATACAAACTGGTAATATAACAGTAGATTAGGCTGGACCAAACTCTCGACCTCCTCTTGTTGACACACACACACACACATATATATAAAACAGTGATTCATTTGATGGCATCATCAGCAGTTCTGTCACAACTGTATTTATGCTTTGAGTTGCATACTAATCAGTTGCGCTCATAATGTTCCTGCAGCCATAAACTTAGCATGATGCATAGAGATTGGTATAAACACATGAGCTGGCTTAGCACAGATATTTAATAAGGAAGCATTCTCAGATTCACTCTGACAGCTGTGACGTTGACACCAATCAGTAGGCACGCTCTGTCAAACGAAGCGCTGTCTGTTAATTAACTTGAATATTAGTAATGAGGGTTATAGTCATTTGCGGATCTGTAATGAGATAACACTACAATTAGAGCCAAATACAGTCATTTCTATTAACCTGGATTTTTTTTTAACCTGAATTAATTTTTTAATTGAATTTCATTGTACCCCTACAAAAAAAACATATATATATTTTTTTTTTGTATATTTTTATTTCCCCCCCCCCCCCTCTCTCTCTCTCCTCCTAAATTTAGCGGACTGACACCAGAGCATCTCCCTCACCAATGTTGCCCAAAACTAACCTCTCTATATTATTTTTTTATTTTTTTATTTTTAC
Source organism: Phycodurus eques (assembly GCF_024500275.1). Lineage (NCBI taxonomy): Eukaryota > Metazoa > Chordata > Actinopteri > Syngnathiformes > Syngnathidae > Phycodurus > Phycodurus eques. Next base: position 16,234,046 of record NC_084535.1, read on the forward strand.
AAGCTTTGTTCTATTGAGAACTTTGTTCTATTGAGACTGTAAGTGTAGGTCAATCAATCATAAATATTATTGTAATCTGTATCTATGAAAGATATAGATTTGCACATTTTTTAAAAAAGTCTTAGATGCAATGAACGCAGTGTGATCAACAGTCCTAAATATAAAGCTCCTGTGATATATTTTTTTATCTGAAATTTAATGACATGAGTTCAAGCTGCCCATAGGGGATGCCGCAAAATGTTCGTATTTATACATCTGTCAATTTTAAAATATTGTACTGTACAGTGGAACCTCAGAGATCAATCACAATCTATTTTGTGATGCAGCTTCTTTTTTTTCATTAAATACAAACTCAATTTTCATTTGAGATGAATTCAATTTGGTAAAACCTGTGCCCGAGCAGAACTATCACTATTACATTAGAACTATTACATCATTAAACCTTTAATAAAAACATGAAATCTTTTAAACAACATTTTGTCATACAATAAAGTATTTAAACACTCTTGACTTTGAGGAATGAGGAGGGATACTTTGTTGCTGATGCAATTCTTTTAGTGCAGAATTAACCAATAATGTAACGCTGAATCTTAAAATGTAATTGCAACGCTTGACCTTTTGATCACAAGTGAGAGTTAGGCTATATAGCAGCTTCTCAGTTTGTGGGTAGGGCAAGAAGCTGGTATAGCAATCTACAACTTTATTCTTGGGAGGCACATCTGCTTCACAGTTCTGAGAACCAGGGTTCAAATCCGGCCTAGCCTGTGTGGAGTTTGCATGTTTTCCCCATGCCTGCGTGGTTTTTCTCCGGGTATTCCGGTTTCCTCCCACGTCCCAAAAACATGCACGGTAGGTTAATTGAAGACTCTAAATTGTCCGTAAGTGTGAATGTTAGTGCGAATGGTTGTTTGTTTATGTGCCCTGTGATTGCCTGGCGACCAGTTCTCGCCCGCAGTTAGCTGCGATCGGCTCCAGCATACCTGCGACCATGAACATAAGTAATGTAGAAAATGGAAAAAATTGATGCATCTTTATTCTTCTTGAGAAACAACACAAACAAATGGTCAGTCACAGAAGATCGACAATCAAATCCAGTAACACACCAATAAATGAGACTTGTCTACATTTGAAACTCGCATTATACTGTCTGAAACACAGAAGAATGCATGGTAACATCCAGTGGATATTCTTCTTCTCCTCGCACAGCATTTTTCTTCTTTCAGCACTTCTGTCATTAAACATTTTGGCGAAAAACCTGACACCATCCATTCTCATTGAAGGATATTTGTCAATTTCCCATACTTTATGAGCTTTATGAGTTGAGGTTCCACTGTTCATTGGTATATATTATTGTAGCTCAATAAGATTTGTGCGTTTTAAGCTCAACTGGTGATTATCAAATAATGATCAATGTATGTGCATTTGTCTGTGTAAGAAAGAACGTATGAATATGCGTCTGTCTTTATCGTTCAAGACCCTGCTAAAGACAGCATAGGCCATGCTGTTCTCTAACAGTTTTTTCTCATCCTTCCTCTTCCTCTGAAATGGACCTTTTACAGATGGAGGTAACTCCACCAAGGCTCACTGTACAAACAACCCCCCCACCCTCCTAATGCATGCTTGTCTGTCTATTTGTGCACTCTTTTTTGATGGAGCGTCTACTAATGGGAAACTGTATATTTAGCCTTTTCTTCACAGAGTGCAGTGTGCATGTGATTAGGTGTCACTCTCATGCAAGGCTGTAATTATACACATGCTAACAGGGGGTGGGGGGCATTTGTTACGTGTTGCGTGTGTGTGTGTGTGTGTGTGTGAGCGCGTGTGTGAAACTAAAATCCCTTTGTTTGTAATAATACCTTTTGGTTTGTGTTCCAGATGTGGTTTATCAATAGTGTGTATGTTTGTACTGCGGTCTTGTGAGGTTTCCTCTCTTGTTATGTCAGTTTCACACTGTGAGTACAGCCTCTGTTATATGAAGATTGTACACCCACTATTTGTCACTACCACCCTCACCTGCCTGTATAGCCTCATGTGTATGCAACACTTGCATGATATTGCGCTTGATCATCGTAACCTATTCAGTCCAATGCACACTGGTTCTCTTATATTTTTTAAAGTTCCCTTCTTTGTCTTTGAGGTATACACAACACTGAAAGCTAATAAGGCCTGTTGTGAATAAAGTACAGTACACTTTTAATATGATGATGTTTTCCTTTGTTTGCGTTGGGTGATATGAGCAGAAGATAGCCCAAGAGAGGGAAAAGTTTGCAGATGAAGACAGCATATTTTACACTCTGGGAGAATGTGGCCTCATCTCCTTCTCTGACTACATCTTTCTCACCACTGTGCTTTCCAGTAAGTGAAGAGTTCTTCTTAAATTCCCACATTCCTCAAACTGTGCACAGTTCTTAATTTAAGAAAAGGACAGTTAAATATGAGTGTCACAGCAAAGGGTCTGAATACTTATGGCTGTGTGATATTTCAGTTTTTCTTTTTTAATAAATCTGCAAACATTTCAACAATGCTGTTTTTTCTGTCAATATGGGGTGCTGTGTGTACATTAATGAGGATAATAAATGAACTTAAATTATTTTGCAAATGGTTGCAATATAACAAAGAGTGAAAAATTTAAGGTGGTCTGAATACTTTCCGTACCCACTGTATGGTAATGGGAACTATAAAGGTGACTTCTTAGTTTCCAATAACTACTTAAAAGAAAATGCCCGCAGTTTAGCTGGCTTATTCTAATCTGTTCATACGTGTATTAAAAGTCTCTGTGGAACTTTTCAAGGACATGTCATTTTTAAGCAGATATAGCAGACCGCCTTTTGGTTGGTTTTGTTCCATTCAACACAGCCACCAAAATGTCACATTGAATGACATTTAATGTTCCATCATAGATCAATTTAAAAGTAATAACTTGGAATGACATAAATTTTTCTACTGACAATATTTAGTGCGGTTATAAACCTTTGAGTAACATGTTTGAACACAAATGGTGGAGCAACACATGAAGACAGACAATATAACAATACAAGCATATTTTTATCCTCTGAAAATTACCAATATTGCAGTTTACTGAGTCATGAGTGGAGTGGCGACTCGTCATTTGTGCCCTTATGACTGAATTATACTGCCCCTGGTGGACAAGGTGGGCACACCAGGAGGAGTTCATTTAATTGAATTGAAGCGTAAAATCGTGATGCACAAACTGATTGTTTACATTCTATTTATTACACTGTTTTATAAAATACAATATACAATATTATAAAGTGCTATTTTCCTAACAAAAAAAAGAATGAAAGACTATTTTATTTATTTATTTTTTTTATAGTAGGCCGGAACGGATTAATGGCACTTAGATTCAATTCAGTTGGGAAAGATGATTTGAGACATTTTTTGAGTTTCTAATGTGGTCATGGAACAAATAAAATTTGTATCTCAAGGCACCACTGTATTGACTAATGATGTATGTTTCAGTGATTACAGTTCATAAAATGTGAAATATGTATGCACATATTGTTCATATACTGCACCGGAGGATAAGACCTACAATTGACAGTATTCGTTTAATTTTTACATCATTGCACATGAATGAGAGTTGGCTCGAGAGACTAGAGATAATCTAATAAAGAACCACTCTGGTCGTTTAAAGATTGAAGATGCAGCAGTTGATGTGTAATGTGATGTCAGTATTGAAGTTTTTTTAGCCATCTCTGGGTCACTCAAGTGTGATGTCATTTCCATATTGTGTTTTATTGATTTCAGAATGCCTTTCCTTTTGTGTTTGTTCTCTTGTGGTGTCCAGCTCCCCAGAGGAACTTTGAGATTGCTTTTAAGATGTTTGATCTCAACGGTGATGGAGAGGTAGACCTGGAGGAGTTTGAACAGGTTCGTCTGGGATGCTTGTCACACACCGACACAAAGGACAAAAACAAGAGCACTGATAGCAGAGCTCGTCTCGGGCTTACACATTTGTCTGCACCAAATGTAGTGAGGCAATTTAACATCTCAATAGCTAGAAGGATGTAAAATTAAATTCAGAGCTTATTGTGGATTCACATTAACAGCATAGAAATGAATATGTAAAAATACAGTCAGATCTGGATTTGACAGCATTCTAAGCATCTGAATAATGTTAAATAACATTTTCCTTATGAAGGAAATGTTATTAGACCTTGGTGAAACTTGATTTGATCCTGCATACACGGCAATTTTTTATTATTATACAACACTACATAATGAGCCTAGTGAGGATAAGCAGTATGGAAAATGGATGGATGGATAGATGTAATATTTATTTTTAACAATCCCTTGTTTGAAATTTAAGGTGTATGTAATAGGTAACAGCTTTGAAAAAAATACTTTTACGCATTGTTACATTTAAATAATATTCAGGCCAGTTTGATATTTGTTACTTAGTGTGGATAAGCAGCGGACAATAGATGGATGCGGTGGCATAGTGTGGGACATGATCTCCCTTTGCACAAAATATTAGTTTTTTTGGGGCGGGGACACAAAATCTAAAAGAAAAACTGGCAGTATTACACAACACTTATGATCTTATTGGTCTTTTTTTTTTTTTTTAGAACATGAATTTCATTGTTGGTATTGGGGCTGCAGATAATTAGCTCGCCCCACGCCATGTATGGTTGAACTAAATCAAACCAACAGCAATGAAAAGGTCTGATTATTTTGTTTCCGCCCCCCAAAAGGAAGGCAACTCCAGGCTCGTCGAGAGTGGACTGATTGCATGACAGAAAATGGTGTCAACGTCACATCTCTTACTTGTCATTATTCATTCACTGTCTCCGTCTAGGTCCAGAGCATTATCCGTTCTCAAACAAGTATGGGCATGCGACACCGCGATCGCTCAACCACAGGAAACACCCTAAAGACAGCCGGCTGCAGTTCGGCACTCACCACCTACTTCTTTGGAGGAGACCTGAAGGGAAAACTTACCATCGGCAGCTTCCTGGAGTTTCAGAGGAAGCTGCAGCATGATGTGCTTAAGCTCGAGGTAACGTGATTATACTGAGGCCATCTATCCGTTGGTTTAATGGACACACACACAGCAACACTGTACAAAAATTGGTAGCCGTGCAGGCAAAAGCCAATTTCTCCTTTCATCGTCACAGCCGCTGTTAGATGATGTTGAACATATGGTGATTCTATTAATTAGCATGGGTATTGCCTAACTGATAAGCTCAACCATAATATGTGCTGTCGTCTAAGGCACGAGTCAGAGCACCTGCTACGTCTTTGTTGTACCACCTTGAATTTGGCACAAACACTACAGATATGGTTCCTGTGTTTGTATTGCATAGTCTAATTTCTAATTCCCATAGTCACTGTTTTTACCACAGTATAAGTTGTCTAAGTTTGTTTGTTCCTGTCAGAGAACCTACTTTTGGACTCTGGCCTTAAAGGGTAGATTCTTCATTGGCGTATGAATGAGCAGCCCCCCTAGTATTGCTGTCTGGCTTATCTTTTGCATAGTAACAAGCAGCCCCTTGTGTTACGAATTAGCATTTTGAAAGGTCGGCACATTCTGAGGCAAAGGAGGAAGGCTGCCGCGTGGCTGTCAAGATGCTGCAAATATAAATAACCAGGATTGACCTGACAGAGCCAAGGTCCACTATTGCTAAGGCACGCCTCGCTGGTACGTTGTGAAAAATGCACGGCGAGATTTACTCTCACCATTCTATTCCTGCGCCTAATTCAACTTGAAGGCTGACACCAGAATTTACAGTTTTCCATCTTTCCACACCAGCCTATTAATTTGTTTGTTCCTGCGCACCACACTCAGTTCTCATCTCTTGCGCTTCTCTCTCCAGTTTGAGCGGAATGATCCTGTGGATGGACGAATCTCAGAGAGACAGTTTGGCGGTATGCTGCTGGCTTACAGCGGCGTTCAGTCTCGTAAACTCAAGCAGATGCAGAAGGGATTGAAAAAGATGTTTAAGGATGCACAGGTAGATCATCATGTGTGTATTAAATGTGTGTGTACATAGAACTATTTGGTGATTGGCCCTTGCTGGTGTTTCCACTAATTTCCCTACATGGGAGCATGTAGGGCAATATCAAAATGACGTTATGATGGTTCTTGCATAAGGGGCATTTAAACTTCTGCAAGCCTTTCTGACATCAAGTTGAGTCCATCCGCGGGAGTGCTGGAGCCTATCCCAGCTGTCATCAGCCAGGAGGCGGGGTACACCCTGAACTGGTTGCCAGCCAATCGCAGGGCACATAGAAACTAACAACCATTCGCACTCACAGTCGTGCCTACGGGCAATTTAGAGTCTCCAATTCATGCATGTTTTTGGGATGTGGGAGGAAACCGGAGTGCCCGGAGAAAACCCACGCAGGCACGGGAATAACATGCAAACTCCACACAGGCGGGGACGGGGATTGAACCCCGCACCTCAGAACTGTGAGGCTGACGCTCTAACCAGTCGGCCACCGTGCCGCCTCAAGTTGAGTCTTGAAGTTTAAAGTGCATGCTTGTCTTTGCTGAGAGCAATGGGGAGAATATATAAAAATACTGTAAATATTTAAGACAAATTCAGAATGTGCACATTCACTGCCCATTACCAGCATGTTCCATGGACTGTGGTTTCATGCTGGTTGCACTTCTCTGTAATCAGCCCTGTCAGTCAGGGTACAGAAGACTGTGCTTAACGATTTGATATCCCCAATGGTGTTGCAGTAAAATGTCTCCTATCTCCTCCTCTTTAAAGGTAGCATAAATAACATGAATAGCGTTCAGGTTTCTCCGGTATAGTGCCACAGATAATAAGGGGAGCTGCGTAACACAAGTGTGATGGGTAAATTTAAAAAAAAAAAAAAAAAAACATTAAAAATTAAAGTGTGTAAAAAAAAAAAAAGAAAAAAGTTTTTTTCTTTGCAAATGAGCAGTGTGGCAGTGTTGTTGTATTATGCATGTGGGCCTGTTCTGCTGACACTTCATGGCAGACTGTTCATCCATGCATGCCCAATGCCTCTGCCCATTTGTGTCACACTGTTGAGCTGCAGCATGCTCGCAGCTCTCGGCGATATTTGGATGACCTTTCCATTATTTTGCCGTGACCTGGTCATGACTGGTTGCATGTTGTATAGGTTTTCAATTATTTATTTATTTTTCAGCCTTGTTTTTCCCCTTTGTGCAGGGTATCACATTTGAGGAGGTGGAGAATTTCTTTACCTTTCTGAAGAATGTCAATGATGTGGACACAGCGCTGAGTTTCTACCACATGGCTGGAGCATCCATAGATAAAGGTATACACACTTTCCCGCCGACCTTCTCTCCTAATAACTTGGGCCAATTTAATTTCCTTCATCTTGTAGAGCTGTAAATTCTCAAGTACAATGTATCAGTATCCAATATCAAACATATTGTTAAATTAATGCGTGAGCATTTTTATCTTTGTAAAGGCCTAATTTCTGATACAGCTCTTAAAATGTATTGGCGCTCGTTAGATTGTGCAAGTGGTTGTATTGAGCTGGTCGATGTACACTGGTACAAACAGCACCCTAAAGGAGTAGGACCACAGCTCAGAGGGTCATCAGTAAAAAAAAAATGTTTCATCCATTTTGGCAGAATTAGATGGTCATAGTTATTATTTCCTGAATTTTCCCTTTTGTGGATTAATAAAGGATATCTGAAGTCATCGTATTACACACTACTGACTTGGTATGGCAGCTAAAACAAACACGGGTCTGTGAAAAGTCACTAATGGGACATTTAATTTGTTTGTGCAGCTGCATATTACTGCTCAGACGATCACTGAGTCACAGTCATTCAACACATTGTACTTGTTTGTCACATCCGAGACGGATGTGACAAACTAGTACAATCAAGTGTATAACTTGCAGTTATACACTTGATTGTCAAAGTGCACAGGAAAAAAAAAATCTAGCATTATCAGCTTCCTAGTGAGTCAACATCTCCTCCATTCAGTACAATGATTCAGCTTTTTAGTTCTGTCCGCACGTTTATTGGCTGTGATTCGCTGTGGAAACAGCTGCTAATAGAATTGACCGTAGTCTACACTAAGGTCCTTGCTTCCAGCGTACGGTTTTTGCTACGTACATGCAAAAAAACATGCCGTGTGTGTATGTATACATTTAAAAAAAAAAAAATGGGGGTTAAAAAAAATAAAATAATTCAATGCAATTATAATGGCCATCAATTATGCATTATCACATTCCAGCCCAGTCCCTGTCACCTGCGAATAGCGGGGGTTCACTCTAGACACATTGGCTGTTTTCCGAATCGTTCACTCATTCCTTAGTCCCCAATCACTATATTTTATATATTGGACTACATAGTTCACTCATCAGACAAAATAAAAAAAATAAACAAATTTGGAACACTACTACGACAACATACCGGATGGTCAGCTGGTGGATCTTCTGTAATAAATATTGAACAAATAAATTATAATATTGTTTGAAGATGTTTATTTTAAATAAATAAAAAACGCAATTTAGGTTAAGCTGTGTTGTGATGTGTTGCTCTACTTATATTAGAGATTTTTGTACCAAAAATCAACCCCAATACCAAGGAAGTTTTTTTTTCTTTTTAAATCAGTACAATGCATCATGGGAAATATTGCTTTTCTAGTGACCATCGGTTCGTCGCTACCCTTCGAGATGCATTGCAAGATATAATGGGGACACTATACCTGTATAAGGGATAACCTATACTCACTACACATTGGAACATAACTACAAAGCCCATGGGGTACTTGCTACATAGAGCACCCTTTTTAGGTGGGCCTCTCAATAACCGTGGATGAGATTAAATAGATTTTCAACATTTTATCATCTGCCTGGGGCTTTTTCCACCTCTTTGGTTTCTATCTTCATATGCTCCCATCATCCTCTCAGTTGTACACGCTGATGCTGTCAGTCTTTTCTTTTTTCCTCATTTCCATATCAATCGAACTGTTCACTGTGAGTGGCACTCCACTGCTACTGATCCAAAGGCAAAGACTTTCCAATTATGTGTCCACCCCACACCGTTATCCTTCTCCACTAATGAGTTTCCTGGTCTGTGGTTGTCCTTCTCCCAGTGACCATGAAACAGGTGGCCCGCACCGTAGCCAAGGTGGAGTTGTCAGATCACGTGTGCGACGTGGTCTTCGCCCTGTTCGACTGCGACGGTAAGAAACTGGTGGCTAAAACAATTCTGCCGCACATAAGGAGCTCTTCTGAAAGCAGTCATCTTATTTTTCTCTTCCTCTCGCGTGCCTCCCCACACACCTTTTCAGGGAATGGCGAGCTCAGTAATAAGGAGTTCATCGCCATTATGAAGCAGCGGCTCATGCGTGGGCTGGAAAAACCCAAGGACATGGGCTTCACTCGGTTGGTGCGCGCCATGTGGAAGTGTGCTCAGGACACCGCCTGGGACTTTGCAATGCCAAAGACATAATGGAGAGCAAAGGTGACACGCGAGTGGGAGTAACAACGCCATTAGAGGCAGACATTTTCCTTCAAAAGTTCCAACGACTGCAGCCATGAGGTGTTTCATCGCCCATTCTGGTGTCATGATGCATGCACAGTGTGTCTGTGAGGCTTCCCGTCAATGCATCACACACTTTTGTATAATGGGAAATATATAAGTATATATTTATTTTTTGCCATATTCAGTGCACCATGTGACCTTTTTTTTAAATCTTGAATCTTATTAGGCAAGTTTGTTAGAATCTCTATAGTTACTTCCAAGGTTCTTTTACCATTTAAATATTTTTTGTTCTTTTATGTCACTAAAATATCTATAAATGTGTACTTGTCCAAATATTACATTGTGCACTGAAACACTTATGATGAATGTAATGCAAATTAAAGATTTGTATTGAGAAATGTAATGTTTAGTTTTTGGAGATTCTTTTCACACACACTATGTATATATGTATGTGTGTATATGTACATATATACACACACATACATATGTGTATATATATATATGTATGTATATATATATATACACATATGTTTGCCTGCCAAAAGACTGAACCAAAGCTTGTGATGCTGCCAAATTCTGAAGGCTGAGAAGTTACATTTTCATTATAAGATGGTTTATCTTATCCATTCTTTTTGCTCCCAGTTCTTCACATGAAATACAGTATGCAAACAACAATCGTTTTTATCACAATGTTAGAGCTTATTTCTCTGCCTCCACCCAATTGATTTGCTGTTCATCTTGTGCAGGGAAAAAAGATTGTTCTCTCAGAAAATCATATTCTGTCAAACTTGTCTGGAAATGTTAAAGACCGCAAGAAGTTGTGTTGAGATTTACTTTTGAAAACGCTTTACATCCCTACACTTTAAGTTAAATATTTTTCACCATTCTAACAGTTTCTGATCACTTCTACCATAATAGGGCATTCTATCTTGTGTAATATATACATATGCCTCAACACTTCTTCCACGGTACATGTAATTCTTTGTTCAAGCGTGAATGACCATTTGTGTTTTATTGTTCAGAGAGAAATTAAGACAATCTAGAAATATCAAACGTGAAAGCAATGTTTTAAATTAACTGAATAGTGTGCCACCTGGTGGCAACCGAACAAAACTACACTACTGGTTTTGACAATATTGTTAATCTTTTAATTGCCGTTAGGGTTAATGACCCAACAAAATAATAATAATAATAAAAAAAAAAGTATTTAGAAAGGTAAATCCCGACAGAAAAGAGATCAACTAATTGGAGACAAACATTTCTACCAAAAACAGGAGCAGTGAATGGCTGAATTTTAACATTTACATGTTTCAATGCAACATGGTTTGTAAGGAACATTGACGATACATCAACTCCTAATTATTGAAATTGAATAAAATGCAAGGAATATTAATACACACCCTAAAACGTAATTCCTCCACAGCATATTTAAGGAAAAACTAGGGAGTACAAACCCTCTCCAATGTTCACATTATAGACTGACAAATGTATACAATCAATTGAAAAACCAGTGATGGGTTGGATGGCTGTAATTCATTTATGGAAAAACCTAAAAATAAAGAATCATGATAGGTTTGATGGCTGTACTTAATTGTAGCCCGATGGCCTTAAACCAGCATGTGGCTATAAGCCGTCATTGGGCGCCTTGTGTGTTTCACCACGAATCCCATCAAGTGTTACTTTCATACTAAATGGTATCTGTCAAAGTACCAACTTTTTTAGAAGGTCCTCATCACACAAGTTCTGTAGAGTTCAGGTGAGGGGGCGGGTGGGGGGGCAGGTGAGGGCGGGCTCCTCAGTCACTGTCAAATTTAATCGAGTTGACCGAGGTGTTGATGGCGCCGCCCCGGTAGCTTCCCCTCTTCTTCTTCGTCTTTTCGTGGCGAAATGATTTGCCTTTGGTAAAACGGAGAACGTCGTTCGCTTTCTGGCCCCAGTCGCCATTGGAGCCCCTCTGAAAATGATTATTATGCCCATTTTACCTGCAAGTGACAAAGGAGTAGGCCACACCAGTTCTTGAGCTTACCTTGGCGTCAAAAGAGTTGTCTGCAAGGCGGGGATCCACATCAACATCTTCCTCCCTTATTCTTCGGAAAGGTACGTGAGAAGACTGCAAACAAACTTGTTTTTAGGTTTTCAAATTTGTGTTGTGCAAAGCGAAAATATAACCGATGTGTTCTCTTATTGGCCAGTCCATGTCAAGGCTATGAAGTGAGAAAAGGTTTTTTAAAAAAATAAACAAAAAGCAACCTCTATTAAAATGCAGGTTCCAACTATAAACGGGATGACTTGTCAAGTCAACCCGAGTCGACTTGAGTCTCCTCATCTTGTTTCCAGACCAACAAAGTTGTGGAGTGACCAGCCCAATCCTCAGAATTTAGGCCATGTCCACACGTAAACGAGTTTAAAGTTTGCTTGTTTTTAAATGGTTTCTACATTTCATTTACATGGAATTGGGGTTTTGGGAGCCCGAAAATTGTTAATTTTTTTTAATCCAGGTCCCCAAGTGACTAAATCTTAAAACGCTTCCCTTGCGTTTGTGTGTTTATAACACATACGCCTCATTCCTGAGACGGTGACAGTCGACACTGTTCTCACCCAACAACAATGGTAGATCACCATGTTGTGATCATGCCGCAGAAGAGTTCTGAGCATATGGCTTTTACAGCAAAATCTTCTGCTCCCCTACTACCACCAGCAGCCATCTACTACCATCAGCAATAAGTGGAGATGTAGAACAATCTATCCCATACGTTTTCAAGTCCACCGCAGGACTCTGTCAACATTCTCCTGCTGATTTGCCGTTTTTAAGTCGAGAGTGACCCCAAGCTCAAGTTCTACCTCGTTGTAAGTCTGCGCAGATTTCTTGCTTGTTTCCCGTTCAATGCCATTTTTGTAGGTTTACATCGTTTTTGTGTGGACACAGACATTTCTTGACTTGTTTCCGTGTTTAGGCTTTCTTTTGGATTCTGTTAGATAATGTGTGAGTGCGTGTAAAGCTGTTACTCTACCTTGTTGTCTTTCGGAAAGGTTTGTGGTGTAGTTGCTGCTTTTTTCCTTTTTGGAGTTTTTGTTTGCATTGCTTCTTTTTCACTTTCTGATGACTTTTCATTCTTTTGCTTGCCATTGGTGCCTGTGTCAATTGAGAGAAATAATTTCATGTGTTACTCACTAATTTTTCCCTTGGTTTTCGATGTCTCGACTTACCATTGGCATTGCGCGTAGTGGCAGCTTTTGCCGATGCCTCATCGTCATCATCTGTGCTGTCTGAGGAGCTGCTGCTGTCTTTAGCTTTAGTCACCTTGTTGGCTACCGCAGGGTTAGAAGTTTTAATAGTACTTTTCCCAGCAGCCTCTTCCTCTGAATTGCTGTCACTGGATGATGACTCTGCAGGTTTAGCCGACCCAGCTTTAGAAGCGTTGCCATTGGCGACGGCAGCCTCGGCAGGGGTGTTCTTGGTCTGCGTCTCAGAGTCCGAGCTGTCGGACGAGTCGGAGCTACTCTTCTTGGCCTTCTTTGCTGCAGGTGCTTTTGAAGCTGCAGCTTTAGCTACCACTGCTGCCTTCCTGGCAGGTTTCTTGGCCACTTTAGGTGCTACAGTTTTTTTGACCACAGGTTTAGCCTTGGCTTGGGCTTCTTCCTCAGAAGAGTCTGAGTCCGAACTGCTCTCTGCATTGGCTCCTGCGGTCTTTGCTGCAGAAACAGCTGCTTTAGTTGCAGCTGTCTTGGCTTTAGGAGGTTCGTCCTCTTCCTCGGACGAGGAGTCAGACTCCGAGCTGCTTTTTGCTGCAGGAGTTGCAGCCTTGGAAGCAGGGGTGGCCGCCTTGGAAGCAGGTGTGGTCACCTTGGAAGCAGCGGTGGCAGGTTTTGCCTTTGCTGGATTTGCTTTCACTGTCTCATCTTCAGATGAGGAGTCAGAGTCAGAACTGCTTTCTTCAGCAACTGCCTTTGCGGCAGGAGTGGCAGGCTTACTCGTCGCTGGTTTAGCTTTAGCAGGTTCTTCATCCTCTGATGAAGAGTCTGACTCAGAGCTGCTTGTTGCCACTGCCTTTGCCGGAGGAGCAGCTTTTGCTGCCGGGGTGACAGCCTTCGAAGCTGGGGTGGCAGGTTTAGCAGGTGTTGGTTTTGCTTTGAATGGTTTTTCATCTTCAGATGAGGAATCTGAGTTAGAGCTGCTTTCTGCTGCTGCAGCCTTTGCTGGGGTTGCAGCCTTAGCAGCAGGGGTGGAAGGTTTACTTGGAGGTGCCTTGGCTTTTGTAGGTTCTTCATCTTCAGATGAGGAGTCCAACTCAGAGCTGCTTTTTGCTGCTGCTTTTGCTTTAGCAGCTGTTGCAACAGGAGTAGCAGCTTTTGAAGCTGGCGTTGAAGATTTTGTGTTTGCAGGCTTTGCTTTCACTGGCTCTTCATTTTCAGATGAGGAGTCTGAGTCTGAGTCTGAGCTGCTTTCCGCTGCAGCAGTCTTTGTGAGAGTTGCAGTCTTTGCTGGAGCAGTGGCCTTTGCAGCAGGGGTGACAAGTTTAGCAGGTTTAGTTGGTGGTGCCTTGGCCTTTGCAGGTTCTTCATCCTCAGATGAGGAGTCGGAGTCTGAACTGCTTTCAGCTGCTGCCGCTGCAGCAGCCTTAGCGGCGGGAGTTGCAGCCTTAGCGGCGGGAGTTGCAGGCTTAGCCGCCGGGGCAGGCTTAGCCGCCGGGGCAGGCTTAGCCGCCGGGGCAGGCTTAGCCGCCGGGGCAGGCTTAGCCGCCGGGGCAGGCTTAGCCGCCGGGGCAGGCTTAGCCGCCGGGGCAGGCTTAGCCGCCGGGGCAGGCTTAGCCGCCGGTGCAGGCTTAGCCGCCGGTGCAGGCTTAGCCGCCGGTGCAGGCTTAGCCGCCGGTGCAGGCTTAGCCGCCGGTGCAGGCTTAGCCGCCGGTGCAGGCTTTCCTTTAACTGGTTCATCATCCGATGAGGAGTCAGAGTCTGAACTGCTGTCAGAGCTGCTCTCAGCTGGCGCTTTTGAAGCAGTTGATGGTGCAGCAGGTTTAGTGGCAGGCTTTGCAGGAGCTTCATCTTCTGAGCTGCTGTCTGGAGGTACAATGGCAAACAATATTGTAACAGTTGTAAAATAATACTAGTTGTTCTGACAGGCAACGAGCAGTTCAAAGGGATTTCACAAATAAAATAAGCTAGCAAGTCAGTCATCTGTTGCCTCTTGCCTGAGCTTGAGGAATCGTCTTTTTTTGCCGGAGTTTGTTTGACTGGGGCTGCTTTAGCTGGTGTGACCTTGGCTGCAGGCTTCTTGGTCTCCTCTTCATCTGAACTGGAATCTAAGAGGACACAGTTATAAAACAATACAAGACAGGTTCTGTTTAACCTAGGACAGAACATGTATGTTTGCTACCTGAGCTCTCAGAACTGGACTCTTTCTTTGCTGCAGGCTTCTTCAAACCAGTTTTAGTAGGCACAGTCTTCTTCATGGGTGCAGGTTTAGCTGCACAAAGCACAGACTGTTGAACACATCACAACAAAATTCCAGCTGCCCAGTTTAAACTACATTTGAGATATCTTACAAGCTACTTTCTTCCCTTCATCCTCGTCACTGCTGTCATCACTGCTGTCTGAGTCGTCGTCCTTGGCTTTACTGACTGCTGATGCAGCTTTCTGAATTGAAGCAGGAGGTGGGACTGCACTGTACGTTCCTGTAGAGATAAAGTCAAATGATTGAACCAACATCCAACAGACACACTGCCCAAAGACAATGACGAGAACCAAACAAAGCTGGAGTAAAAACGGGTTGAGGGGTCAGTGACAAGAAAAACTTAGTTACGATCATAAAACCTTTCCTCTACACTGTGACAAAATGTTTTCATTTTCCTTATGCATATGCATAATACACATTGATTTTCGGGGGCAAAGTTTATTATACACGTGAAATTACAGTAAATGTGACGGATACTTTTGTGGTCCATAAAACGTTGGGTGAGGCGGCACACCCACATAGCACATCTGCCTCAGAGTTCTGAGGTCCCGAGTTCAAATCTGGCCTCCCCTATATAAAGTTTGCATGTTCTCCCCATGCCTGAGTGGGTCTTCTCCGGGTGCTGCGGTTTCCTCCCACATCCCCAAAACATGAACAGTAGGTTAATTAAAAACTCTAAATTGCCCGTTGATGTGAATGTGAGTGTGAATGGTTGTTTATATGTGCCCTGCAATTAGCTGGCAACCAGTTCAGGGTGTACCCTGCCTCTCGCCCAGAATTAGTTGGGATAGGCTCCAGCACCCCCACTACCATAGGAAGGATAAGCGGTACGGAAAATGGATGGATGAAAACGGTGGGTGGTTCAAATGAGCATTGTTGTGGGCCTTTTTGCACCGGATCAAGACATTAATGCAAAATTAGCATCCAACGTTTTCCTAAAGACGCCACACTTTGATCGCAGTGGGTACACAGAATACCAAGGAGGGGGATTTGTTGGTACTCAGCCCACAAAAGGAATGTAGAAGGCTTTTCTGCAAAGATCAAATGTATCGTACTGCTATGGGCAGATGGATTTTATTCAAAAATGTCGTACTGTCATTGTTTGAATGGAACATCTCATTTCTTGCCCTTCTAACACCCTGTAACCTTCATCTGAACACGAATATTCTCAAATGGGATCCCCCAGCGCTCAAAATGCAGCGGTCAAAACTTATATGGAACCCTAGTTTACACCGTTAACAAGAGTATTCATCTCTTGTGCTGGCAAACTCTCAAACATCTGTCATGGCGATCACTGCTGATGTAGTTCTTCCCCTCAAACGACGACGACAAAACAGCACATCCTTAGTTGTACAATGAATGTGATCCTTGCCGAAATGCCTGCTACATACCTTTGTATACAGAGTAACAACAAACTCCTCCAACTCCAAATTTCTGTTACCCTGGGTAGGGAGGATGCGGTCTTTAGAACAGATAGTCAAACTTAATTTTTCTATTATAGCAACCTCACGGGAATGTCCATTTGAGCCACCCACTGTTTTAAGTGACTTATTAAAAGTATCCCTCATATTGTATTTACTCATTTTTCTGGTAGTTAAATCACTCAACTTTTTCTGTGTTCCTTTTCCCAATGTTGTGAATGGAGCAGGAAGTTAACCGAAAACTAATTTGCAGATCACTGGCAAAATTGGAAGTACCTCACTGATCTGTTGCAAGTAGTCCTCCATTAAACCTGAGATGGTTTTTAAAATGCAAACAAACCTGATTTGGATTTTTTGCTAGGCGGAGCCTCATCTTCAGATGAGGAGTCTTCACTGCTCGACTCGGCAGCTGCAGCAACAGTTTTCACTTGGGCACGTTTCACTGGAGCCTATCAAGGAAATGCATCAGAAACAAATGCAAATTAACATTCTGATCTCTGACAACATGATGGCTGGATTTGCACAAAAGGGTTTAGGTGGGGAAAAGAATTTCCATGTGGCATGATTTGGATATGTGTCATGACAGTGTTTAATTGGATGTTCTCAAATTTAAGGCTTCTTTCAATGCGGATACAAATAGCCAATGCAACTGCAGCGCAAACTGACCGATCAAATATACCATCAACGTTAACCTGACGTCGGAATACAGAGTTGAATGACAGGCACTCATACAGCCAACCAAGCACCCCTTACTGTGGATGAAAACGCACTCGTGGCAAATCAAAATTACAACAATAGACACTACAACAATAAACCTACAACATTACATATGGCCTAAATATGGGCCATTAGCAGTGCTTAGTCCCATAAGAAAAATTATTGTAGAAGGCACCCATCGTAGTAAATGATGAGTCATTCCAGACCAACTAAAGATATGTAAAATATTTTGTTATTAGGTCACGGATGGTGCAGTGGTACACTTGCCTGATTTTGGTGCGGGTGGCGTGGGTTCAGTTCCCATTCAGTGACGGTGTGAATGTGAGTGTGAATGGTTGTCCGCGTCTACAGGGTGATTGAAAAGTAACTCCCTATTTTTAAGTACTTGTAATTTATTTCTGAACTATAATTCTTACAAGAAACGAACATGAAGAAAGTGTGTTGCATGGAGTTTTATTTAAAATTTTATATGGGCGCCAGCATTAGCCACCAGTTTCTCAAGCTGCCTGGGAACCGCATTAACTGATTTCACAAGGATGGTGGAACGTTTTTTGGTTTGGTTGGAAAATTTGGTTTGGAATTTTAGACAAAATAATCGATCTGAAAAGAAAACAAGAACATAGATTTAATTCCCATACATCATGGAACACCAAAAAAAAAATTAGAAATATTACAACATACAAATGCCTCAAAACCTGATACAAGGTTGCAGTTTTCCAATGGCAGCGTGTCAGTAGACAAACGGTGCTCAATCGTTGCCTGCGGCGAAGCGTCGCCAACTCATTTTTTTGCGTTGGTCCACTTCAGTTGCATTCGGCTGTGCCTTATTTAACTACGTTTTGGTTGTGAGTGCATGCAGGTTGTTAAAGAAATTCAGTAAACGTAAAAAATTAGTATAAGGTAGTTAGTTACTAAATTGGAAACTTTACATCAGTTAGATCTGTAGCATAAATACTGGCTTATAGATGCCAGTTTTTTCACCTTGGACGGTTCCTCGTCCTCCGAGGAACTTTCTTCACTGCTGCTCTCTTCTTTTTTCTTAGCCGTTCCTGCAGCGGGAATAGGAGCTTTGGGCTTGGCGGTGGTAACTGGCTCTGTCATTTAAAATTAAATACGGTTTATTATGCATTCATAAAACCATGCAATACTACACAAAGAAGTGGCAACAGCACGCACTCGATGGCACTTTGGTGGCCTGCTCCTCTTCAGAGTCTGATTCCTCACTGCTAGAGCTGCTGTCTTTCTTTCTTGCGCCACTCGCAGTTGCTGTAGGCTTTACGGGAGCCTAGGCGAGGAAAGAAGACATTCAAAGATTAAAAAAAATGACACCACAATTTTAATTATAAAATAAGTGACTGCTACCTTGGCAGGAGTCTTCTCTTCTTCGGAGTCACTTGATTCTTCACTGCTACTAGATGAAGCTTTTGTAGCTGCAGGTTTTGCAGCCGATGCCTTAACAGGTGCTGCTTTGACTGTTGAAAGGGAAACAATCTTACAATGGTTTCAAAACATACATATAACAATTCAAAGAGTGCAGTAATATTACCAGCAGGCGTAGCCTTCTTGGGTTTGGCATCAGCTTCATCCTCCTCACTGCTGGAGCTCTCTCTACTAGCTTTTGCCTTCTTGGCTAATGAGCCAGCAGCTTCAGTCTTGGCAGAAATCGCTTTGCGTTTCCGAGCTTTAGGTGATCTAAGCACATACAGAAATCCATACAGTGCTCAACAAATTTTACATTTTAATGCCACAACTGTCCTAACTCAACAACATGGGTAAATACAATTTTTAATTAAATAATGGTTAACACATCAGTATGTATAAGTTATGAAGACATGACATGAAGACAAAAATGAGGGATTTAACAGTTTTGGTTGTACGGTGTGCTGCGATAATCTCAATACAGAACAGCACACACACAAAGATTTTTTTCAACTGCCAATCTTGCAATCTCACGGCATGATCACACGTCATCTAAAAAAAAAAAAAACGAAGAAAAAGAAACACTTCCCGGATATACACCGATGTTTCCCGAATGTTACTGAAAGTTGCTGGAGCCAGGAGCCTTGTAAAGCCTTTGTCCCCAATAAACGACTTGCTTTGGAAAATACTTGCCATCCGGGAACCCACTTGTGTACAAAAAAAAAAAAAACACACTGGGCAAGACATGCTTGTTTTTATTTACTCTCTCTCTTTTGTTGAGTCAGGGAGCTTTTTGATTGGCTATATTCTGTTCCACATTACAATTCTCGGCGTCATGACTCCGGAGAAGTCAGCTTGAACGAGTTGATTATTTAGGATCGTCGGCCCTGACCTGTTTTGGACCTTAAAATCTGGAAGACTCCTCTCTTAACACACATCAGACCTCAGAACAATCTTATAAAACTTAAGTTTGTCGGGCATTTGCATACTTGGTCAGGAAGGCACAAAAACAGGCCAACTGTCTACATGTGTACACTGGGCCCAAGTTTCACTTATGACTATGTACGAAGTGCATTCAAGGATTGCCGACAAAACAGAACATCTCAAACAGAGACGAAAAAAATAATTTAACCAAACACTAATAATGAGATTCCACCAGATGGCCCTAAAGTAATACTTTTAATTGCTTTGGCTTGAGCTCAAAGAAAGAGAATAGCTAAGTTTTTTTGTGAACAACAGAGGATATGGATCCGCCAAAAAAAGGCTCAGTCCTCCTCAAAGCACCACACAAAATGTTTTAGATGAGATTTAACGTATGCCTCTTCTTACAACCACGGATATGAAGGTACTGTATGTAGGGATGTTCTGATCACATTTTTTTGCACCCGAGCCCGGGTCTTTCATTTTAATTATCAGCCGACACAGAGTCCCGATCTGATAAATATAACTACCAAAACTCAACTTTTAATATTTGAGAACAACCCAAGAATAAATGAGTAACAAGTTAAATAATAGTAATAAAAAAACTTTAAAAACATTTAGCAGGCGGCACGGTGGAAGGTAAATTCCACCCGTAATCTAATGCGAATTCAAGCTAGCCCTTCAACAGGGGCTTCCAATGACTGTTAGCATTAAGGTGACGATTTCTAAAACGATCGAGAGTCATGTAATTAAATATACAATTTGTGTAATTATTTTTGTTGTGTGTTTAGTTTAACAGTAAACTACACCAGAGGTGTCATTAAACAGTTGAATGCATGCTCAGGGAGGGTAGAGACTGTGTTTGTGTGTGAGTGATGCTCATACGCAAACAAACACACAGTCTGCATGTCACTTTGTCACATATTAAACCGGTACTAAAAATACCTCAAATAGTTTACTTTCTCAATATAAAACAAAGCTATTACTGTTCCATTTGGCAAGATCTTTGTATGTTTGGATTATTTTGCGACATTTAAAATGTCACAAAGGTAATTAATAAAACCCGATCTCCATCATAATTAATAAAACCCGATCTCCATCAGCTGGGAATATATATATATATATATATATATATATATATATATATATATATATATATATATATATAGATAGATAGATAGATAGATAGATAGATAGATAGATATGCAGATGCGAGTTACTGACATCATTCAAAAAATAAAAAGCCTTAAATGGAAATGGGCTGGCCACGTTGCCTGAAGAGCTGACAAAAGGTGGACCACAGAAACTATCAATTGCATACCATTGGACACAAAGCGACCAGGGCGAAGACCGAGAAGTAGATGGATGGATGAAATCATTAAACACACCGGAATACACTGGCAACAAATTGCAAAATGTTGTAGTAGTTGGAAACCTGAAGAAGAGGCCTTCATCCTGATATATATACACACACAGGAAGTCCTCGAGTTACGGCGCACTCGACCTACGACTTTACGACACCCGTGCCTCGTCCGCCATTTTGTCCAAGCACCATAGTGTTTCTGCTTAGCTAGTGCTTGTCTGTGTGCCGGGAGTATCTTTGCCTTTTCGCCCTCTTTTTCACACTCTCAGCAGTAATTGTAAGTACAGCAACTTATTTTTTATTTCAATGTATTTTAATTACTTTATACGAAGTGTTAACCTTTCCTGCTACGGTCACCTGACCGTGGTCGGGAGACGCAGGGGTTAACTCCCTTCTTCCACGGGTCCTCTGCTAATCGCTACTCTTCCCCGGTCGCCATCACTACACTTGCTACTGTACACACTCGCACCGGCGCGCACTCCTTCCTCCTTCGCAGTCCCGCCGGACGACGCCTGCGCAGTCCCGTCTCACTCACATTGACGCACACGCCCAGACACACTGAGCTTGCTGTCACAATCACGTGGGACAATACCCGTAACAGAAGTATTTCGCCGTAAATTTCAACTTTAACGGTGAAATCCGACTTACGCGGAAATTCGTGTTACATCGCCAGCGTAGGAACGTAACTCGTTCGTAAATCGAGGGCTTCCTGTATCACGTGATCGACCCCGATTTTCGATCACATGATCGGATCATCCCTAACTGTATGTATGTCAATATTCTGTCCAACGTTGTGGTTTTGTTAGGGATAACAGTTATCAATATGTTCGTATACAACCGGTTAGTGATAGAATATTTACTCATGTGAATATGTACTCATGTTAGTATGAACATTTCCTGTTATTTTTTAGTGGGGTTTTTTTTCTGTGTTTTGCATTATGAGTGTCAAATATAGACAGACGGACAGATAGCAGAAGTGGCTGTAAAGGTTCTGCTTCAGATCCATGAAGCATGAAAAACCTCGGTGTAAATGTAGGCCTGCTTAACTTTATGTATGTATGCATGGATGGATAAGATCTGGTGAATCTTTGTCATCCAAATGCAGAGTTAATTTTAATTTCCGAATCGAGTCTACTTCTCATCTTAATTTAATGTTTTTATGCACTGCGGTATCCAGGAAAGCAGGCTGTGGGACAGAACAACTAATTACACGTAATCATGAAAGATTTCAACATTGCCGGGAAATGTGTGGTAGCTTAAAACACTGCTGACTTTGGATGGCGATATGAACACTGGAACCCAACGCTCAAGGTATTGTTTGTGTTGCTTTTGGAGGGTAAAAAAAAAAATAAATAAAAAAAAAAATATATATATATATATATATATATATATATAAAATCATACTTTGTTGTTTACTCAGTGAATACACAGCTGTTACATTGCACAAAACAAAAAACAGGGTAAACAGTATTATCTGCAACAGATATGATGTAGTTATGTGAAAAGAGCCCATTAGAACCCCCCTCCTCCACATACTCTTTCAGAATGAAAATCTCTCATTAATCTTAAT
This sequence comes from Phycodurus eques, assembly GCF_024500275.1. Classification (NCBI taxonomy): domain Eukaryota; kingdom Metazoa; phylum Chordata; class Actinopteri; order Syngnathiformes; family Syngnathidae; genus Phycodurus; species Phycodurus eques. The sequence goes on from NC_084535.1 coordinate 16,256,378, forward strand.
TTAGGATGATGAGAATATGGTGATTAACAGGTGAAACTTGCTTCACGTGTATTTGTTACATTTCTACAGTTAAAAACACTTTGTTTAAAGAACTTAATTGTCACATTAACATTACAAATACCGTGCACACTCAAAATGTTTTTACTCAAAACGTTAGTAAATCAATTCAAAAACTGCAAAACGATTTTACACATAAACAACTCACTTCACCCAGAAGTCATAGATGTTGAGAAGAGACTCTTCATTTGGATCCTGAGGACTCTAGTAATAGAAAAACAAATACAAGTGGTTGAATTCCCTGAACGTGGAACGCTGCACAAATGAAGTTTAATCCACGTGCTAAATTCCTACATACGCTAGAGCCTGTCGTTTATCATGCACGCTACCGTCGAAGTCCGTCCACCTACCTGACAAACACACACACACACTTACCACTATAATCTGCTTGACAAACTGTTGAGCCGCCTTGGTGAACTTGTTCTCCAACAGAAAGGAGTACACACATTTGTACAAATCGCTGGGCACAGCCTTGTGCTCCGCCATGTTCACCACGATGGAGATGGAAGGAAGTGACCGAAAACGCTTGATATGTGCGCATGCGTATTGTGAAGAAAACAAAAACAATTGGATAGCTCACTCGTACAAACAAAAGCATCACAACATCCGAATAGCTACTCAAAAGGGCATTTCTACGTCAGACGCAATGCCCCTTCGACAATTTTGTATTGAATGGTAATACTGGGAAATTTGTTTAGAAAATTACGCAGATTTTTAATAGAACACCATAGTTCGGTGTTCCCAACAAACGCAACTCGAGTAAGAGGTCTGTTGGTACGCGTTCTTCCTGGTCGCGCACACTTTTCTGATCAAATAAAAAAATATATTTTCAAACCACATTTGTATTTCCAAACATTAAATATATCAGCTGTTTATGCACCACTTTTCCCGTCGGGTTGTCGTCATTTTTACAAATTCGACTCAAACTAAACATACAGGCGCCGTTTGTATACGTCATCACGACCGACAGGTTTTTTTTGTTTTTTTCCCCCTCATGTCATAACATGGTCGACTTTGACGGGATTCTGGAAATGTCAGCTACCCATTGAGTCTTTGCTTTAAAATTTCACATCCTAACCCACTGAAACAATGCCACGCTACGAACTGGCCCTTATCCTGAAGGCGATGCAGCGACCGGAGACGGCGGCGGCTCTCCGGCGGACAGTGGAGAGTTTAATGGAGCGGGGCGCCGTGGTGAGAGACATGGAGAACCTCGGAGAGAGGCTCCTGCCCTTTGTGATGACCAAACACAACCAAAAACACCACCGGGCGTCCTATTTCTTGATTGACTTCTACGCGGCTCCCAGCATCCTCACGGGCCTTGTCGATCACTTACATCGCGACGTGGACGTGGTGAGGCCCACTGTGCTGAAGAAGGACACGCAGAATGCCAAACAAGCATGCTGTGGCCCTCTGCAGTGATGGAAAGTACGTATGGTATTATTGTAGGAATACTGTAGGTTACTGTATTCATAATAGAATAGCAGGTATTGTACATCGCTATAAAGTATAATAGTGTCAAACAGTGGCGAGGCCAGCCCTATTTTGGGTGGGCTTGAAAACTTGCCTTAATCCACCCTATGAATTCGTCCACAAATTCATTTGAAAAAGAAAATATTTATGTTTTATATATATTTTTTAAACAATATAAGAAAAGTTGAGCTTTTGTATTGGAGCAATTAGTGGTTATAATACTGTGTAGAAGTTACACTATACTCACAACATAATATAACTTTAACATAAAATTAACAATAAACCATTTCTATGTTGTGCTCTTGCAGTACAATTACCCTTTAGATTTTTTTAAATTACATGAATGATTAAAGTAGTTTCGACACAATGTCACATTGTTGAAGAACAGTTTAACACATTTTTATACCTTTTCATTTGAAAACAAAATGGCAATTGTGAAGTCAATGTACATTCTGCCTATCAGAATCAGAATCAGCTTTATTTGCCAAGTATGTCCAAAACACACAAGGAATTTGTCTCCGGTAGTTGGAGCCGCTCTAGTACAACAGACAGTCAATTTACAGAACACTTTGGAGACAAAGACATTGACAAAAAACAATTGTGCAAAAAGATGCAGAGTCCTCAAGCACTTAGAGCAGTTCGAATGACTAATATTGCAATAGTCCGGTGCAATGACCATTGTGCAAAGGGCGCTGAGACTTCAAGGAGTGTATGCGGTTTAAAGTGATGAGTCGTGCGATCATGGGGTTCATGTTACGCTAAGTAGGTTGTAACTCATACTTATAACTATATTATTAACTTTTTTTTTTTTTTTTTTTTTAACAGGTACTTGCAGTTCATATCCTGAGGATGTGCTGTATGCTGCTTCTTTGACCTCTTCCATGAGTGTTGGACCTGATTTAGCTGTTTTGTGATATTAATAAACAATGTTTTTTTTAATAATAGTAGTGTGTGAAGCATTTACTATCCAGGCATACAAAAGCATTTATTAAACAAGCAATACTTAAATTATAGTGCCAAATATGGTATATATTGCTTATTATCTTAAGCCATGAGTACGCACTAAGAGGTGCTATCATTTACTGTCATTAAGGTCGGATGTTAAAATAGTCACGTTTAATATACAGTGCTATTCTTGTGACTCCATGAATTTAGGGACTTTTATTTAACTGGTTATAATTTAAAGTTAAGGTAGAAGTAGTTATGCAGCACAGTGTTGGAGTGGTATGCACGAGTGCCTCAGTCGACAGGTTCTGGATTTGAGTTTGTATGTTCTCCACATGCTTGTTTGAGTTTTTCCCCTATACTCCGGCTTCCTCGCACTATCCAAAAGCGGGCAGGTTTGTTTCATTGAAGACGCTAAATTGACCATAGGTGTGAATATGAGTGTGAATGGTTATATGTTTATGTGTCCTCCTGCCCAAAGTCAGATTAGATAGGTTTCAGCTAACCTGTGACCTTGATGAGGAGAAACGGTACAGAAAATCGATGTGTTGTGCTTGAGAGTGAGACAATCGAGTATGGCTGCTTTTTGGTGTTAATCTATCATTGGGCTGTATTTGCTGTGTGTTTAAAACCAAACACAGCAAAGTTAGCCAGCCACCTAGACAAATATCAGGTTGAGCGACGTAAAGGTCAATCTGTATAATTGTTGTTGGCTATTTAAACACATGATCTCAGCAGGTTAGCTGTTGCAGGATAATTGCATTCCCACGGACTTTCTTGCATGTTCTCCTGTGCTTGCATGGGTCTTCTCCAGGTACTCCAGCCTCCTCCCACAATATGAAAACATGTATATTAGGTTCACTGAAAAAAAATGTCAAGTAGTGTAAGGGTGTTTGGTTATCTACAGTATATGCCTTGCGATTGGCTTGTGACCAGTTGAGGGTGGCCCCTGTCTCTCGCCCATAGCCAGCTCACCTGTGACCCTAATTGAGGATATAGAATATATAGGACATAGAAAATGGATGGATGAAAAGAAATATGAATGCATATTGATAATTAAATGACAAAATCCAGAATGCCTGCTTTTATTCAATACAATATGAATATATCACCAAGCTGTTTGCTGTGCTTTAAAACCAAACACAGCAAAGTTTGCCAACCACCTATTGACAAGCAACAGAAGGTCGAGTATTTAAAGGTCAATCTTTTGTATTATTGTAAATGCCATAGCTGTCATCTACTACACATTGGATGTCAGATGTCAAGTTAACTGTTGGAGCATAAATACATACCATAGCCACAGACTGTTCTAATTTATTTTAATTTTTAAGTGTGATGTATAACTGGGATTTGTGTTATTATAATGAAAAAAAATGTTGTGTGTCTCCAGTGTGTAAATGCTTATACAATTTTTTTTTGTTGTGGCAGCATAGTGGACGAGTATTTGGCACATCTGCCTCACAGTTCAGCTTTCCCGTGTGGAGTTTGCATTTTCTCCGCATGCTTGCATGGCTTTTCTCCGGATACTTCAGCTTGATCCCACATTCCCAAAACTTGTTAGGTTCATTGAAGACTCTAAATTGTCAATTGTTGTGAATATGAGTGTGAAAGGTTGTATGTCTAAATGTGCCCTGTGATTAGTTGGCGACCAGTCCTGGGTGTACCCCACCTTTCACCCTAAAAGTTAGCCGGATTAGGCTCCAGCTCACATGGGAACCCTTGTGAGGATGAGCCCTGAAGAAACAAACGGCAATTTTAGTTGCTGAACTTATTTTAGTAGAAATGGTGCAATTTCTGTATTGTATACTGTATATCAAATATCTAACCCCCCCACTCCTTTTTGATATCCCTTATTCAAATCAGCACCAGTGGAACCTCTAAAATTGAACTACCCAGGTTGTACAATTTGGAATTAGAATACACATTTCAGGTAAAATATGTCTCTAAAGTCCCACAAATTGGCAGATTTGTTTTTTGTACATTTTACATGGCTAGTTTATTTTTACACTTCTGACAATTAAGAATGTTTTAAAATGAAAAATACATTCAAAATATGATCTTGCAGCTGACTGACCCTTGCCATACATTCATCATTAAAGTTAAGTGAGTGTTTAAAGAATGTCTATTTTTTTCTATATACAGTATTAATATTAGAATGGTTGAATACCGCTTATATTTAAATGTTAATTACAAAAATGTCTGTACAGTTCCTAATGGTTTTATGATGGCAGCAGTTTTCAAATCTGAACCAATCAAACGTTGACGAGAAGAAGAATCGTTATTTCAATCAATTAGTTTTATTTACAGACTCAAGGTCCAGGCACAGACAAACAGGATACAATATAAAGCAAATATACATACATCAGTAGAAGCATAATTAAAGCAATATATATATATATATATATATATATATATATATATATATATATAGACACAGTATAAATGTTTCCAGATCTGGGACTGCGTTGTCGTGTGTAGCACTTAACTTTATGTTGGACAAATACTGAATGATTTCGATTGTGATTCATTATCAGTCAATGATATGACGAGTGACGGCTTTCATTGAGTGATTGACTTGCGTTCATACCTATGGACAATTTAGAGCAAGGGTCACCAGTAGTTTTGAAACTGAGAGCTACTTCTTCGGTAGCCTAGTGATTAATGTGGAATTAAAAATAATTAAATAAAAAATAATACTTCATGTGGAGGGCTACCAGTTTGATACACCTCTGAATTGACAAATTTTGTGAAATTAGCTTAAATGATTGATCATTATTGTTAATACAATTAATAATAATAATTAATGACATTAATATAGGCGGCACGTTGGCCGACTGGTTAGAGCGTCAGCTTCACAGTTCTGAGGACCGGGGTTCAATCCCCGGCCCCGCCTGTGTGGAGTTTGCATGATCTCCCCGTGCCTGCGTGGGTTTTCTCCGGGAACTCTGGTTTCCTCCCACATCCCAAAAACATGCATGAATTGGAGACTCTAAATTGCCCGTAGGTGTGACTGTGAGTGCGAATGGTTGTTTGTTTCTATGTGCCCTGCAATTGGCTGGCAACCAGTTCAGGGTGTACCCCGCCTCCTGCCCGGGATAGCAGCTGGGATAGGCTCCAGCACGCCCGCGACCCTAGTGAGGAGAAGCGGCTCAGAAGATGGATGGATGGATGGACATTAATATATGTGAAGACACTGATCATATTTAAGATTTCTCACAAAAAATAACAACAGTGATTTTAAAAATAAAATATCAATATGCAACACTTTATTGCTATAAATTACATTAAATTTACATTTTCAAATGATTTCTTCTTCATCAATCATCACGATGACCCATCACTGGTGAGCTATATTTAGAACAGGCCTGCAGGCTACTCATGTGGTTCTTGGGAGCTACCTGATGTCTGTGGGCACCATGTTGTTGTGGTGACAGCTGTGTGGGAAGAAGCCTAAGTATCAGGAGAAAACCTACGCAAGCACGGGGAGAGCATGCAAACTCCACACAGGAACGCTGGAGCCCAGATTCAAACCACACACCTTAGCACTGTGATACAGATACTGTGCCAACAACACTGTGGTACAGTAAGCCTTCGCCTGGATCTACTTATGATATTAAAAATGTTTTTTTTGTTCATGCCTTAAACAATAGACAATAGGAATATGAAAATAAGTGTGGACATTGCTTGATACTTATTTTAATTTCCATTTGTCTCTGCACCATTATGCGAAACTTTAAAAGTCCAATTTACTTTGTAATTTAAATGCACCTTATTTTTTGTTACTGTATTTAGTTTTTTCATTGTTTTTTTTAAATTGTATTTGTATGTATTTTTTTTCATACTGTAACTTAATCTGTCCTGTACAAGACAAGACAATGATTGTATTTTATTTTTTTTAATATAAAAGATGAAACAAGGCAGCCGTCTTGTCCGAGGTCACGAGTGCTGACGAGTCACATGTTTATGCTGAGTAGTCAGCTGACTGGCAGCGATCCGCCATAAAGGCTCGAACACAAGCCTCCTCTCGCAAGTTGCTGCAACTAGAGATCCGACCACGAGAAGCACATCAGACCAGCCTGAAAACAGCGGAGTCATGCTGCTTCTAACTCTACTTTTCGTGTCCTCAGGTAATGTCGAAACAGACAAGGCAAAATGAGCATTGATATTACATACACAGTATATAAGTCACCGTGAAGACGTTTAGTTGTATAAGTACTTCCTTCAAAGGCGGAAGCGTGACAAAGTAGCACTGGTAAACTGTAAACACCAGTAGATTACATACGACCACTAGCAGCTGCTTTCACTAACTAGTTTTTGGTGTAATATCCTCGTGTTACGTTTTCGAAGTGTGTGAGTAAATTGCATGAATATTATTTATCGAGGTTATCGCAGTTAGCGGCGCTTCCTGCTAAACTGGCTTGTTAGCAGCAAAGCTAACGGCTGCCATGCCCCATATAAGTATTTGTTTTTCTTTTTCCATCCATTTGCCGTACCCCTTATAATCACTCGGGTCGCAGGAGGGCTGGCGCCTATCCCAGCAATCTTCGGGCGAGAGGCGGGGTACACCCTGAACTGGTCGCCAGCCAATCGCAGATATCGCTCATAGAAACAAACAATCGTTCGCGCTCACATTCACACCTACGGGCAATTTAGAGTCGCCCATTAACCTGCCATGCATGTTTTTGGGATGTGGGAGGAAACTCACGCAGGCACGGGTAGGACCTGCAAACTCCACACAGGTGGGGCTGGGATTTGAACCCCGGTCCTCAGAACTGTGAGGCAGATGTGCTAACCAGTCGTACGCTGTTCAGCCTGTCTTTTTTTCATCACTGAAATCATGCATGAAGTTTTCTAATCAACCGAACCGTATATTTGTTGATTTCTTATGATCCCACTACTGTATTTTTAGGTGAAAAAATGTCTTGTCCACATGTAACTTGACCTTATTTCGCGTTACTGTACTTTTTGACTCTCTCTCGTTATGCTGAAAAGGGAAGTTCTCTCAAGATCACTGACCACAAATGTTCATTTCAGCATTTAAAAAGGCACCAAAGTCCTGCTGCTGTTCTGCTATCTTCATTCCTGTTCTGCTTGGCTTGGTATTTGACTACATTTTTCAGCTACCCACAGTAAGCTGAATAATTAAGTACTTATAAATAAAGTGGTTGACTGACACATACTTTGATTATACAGTAGCTCTTTGGAGCACTTATTTTTATTGCTTAACAAAACACAAATAGTGGCATTTGGGCTTCATGTGTAAAGTGTTTATCTTTTGTCTTTTGTTTTCACCTTGTTGCATTTGTCTTGGGGGGGGGGGGGGGGGGAATCTCAAGGCTCATTCGAAGTGTTGATCCACTGAAATGGCTTTCTGTATTTAGTTTCCGTACAATCCTGCTTATTGGATTAATCGAAAGCACTCTACATCGGGAAAGTCGCTTGTTGTTGGACTCCTTTTAATTGTTTCAGGATTACATTTTTTTTTTTTGTGGAAGTTCTCCTTTGAATAAACAAACGCCATGTAGTTGTGATTCGGGAACAGCCTATTTCTGCTGTATGTGCACATGACTTAACTAAAGGGGGTGTGGGGTTTCATCCGCTTTGCTAGTCTTTTATCTGTGCAGCCACTCACTCACTCTTGCTTGCTGATATTTTTACAATACTGTCTACATAAGCTTCTATTTCCTATTGAAAACAGTGGTAAAACCCAATCTTTTTTTCTTTTAGGAAATGATCACAATCTAATTCTGTTCCAGTGTCAAACTTTCTATCATAAGGCCTTTATGAATCACACTTGCATTTTTAAGTAACATTTTCTTTAACTTTTGATATGTGGAAACCTAACATACAAATTCGTAAAAATACATTTTCTCAACCTTTTAGTTTGATGAGGGAACTGACCCCACATGGGCAAGCTTCAAAATGTTAGGCATTTTAGATAAAATGCCTGTTCACAAGTGCATCTGATGGACTTGGCAGGGGTTTGAGAAGCATAAGTTATCAAATATAGTGGAACCTTCAATGGTGAACACAATTTGTACATGACGCTGATCATATTTTAAGTTGTTCCAATTTGAAAACAATTTCATAGGAAATCATAATGAACAGTGATAATTGCCATCATAAAGCTTTAACTTGGCAGTCAATGATTCGCATAATGTTCTCAACTGCCCTTATTGTTAAATTAAAAACAAGTTAACTAGGGGTAAAACTACTCTGCTGTTGAAGACTATGATGATGATAGAGTTGGAACGTTAAATGTCGGTTTGTTAGTTGGCTTCTTATGTCCTAGCAATAGCTGTTATGATTCAGTTGCATACAGTAACTGTATGGTCAAGTTAATTTGCATGTATAATTGATACTTAAATGCATTTCCCATTATGTTGGGCATGCAGACCTTTTCCTAAACTCATTTGATTTGTTTTTTTTGTTTACACTTATGCCAACCTGTAATATTGGTGTGTTTAACTTGTGGTTCCGTATGCAAAACGTCCTTTGTAATCAAAGGCTCATTAAAATCCTGATTCATTTGGTGTTTAGTTATAGCGAAATGTGCATTACCAAAAATTGTAAAGTGCAAACTGGATGACTGTTTGGTTGCAAATACATTGAGTGGAGCAGGTAAAAGTTGAACAGGGTGAAACATGAATGTTCTTTTTTGTATTGAATCAGTAATCTATCGATGGTTCTTTTGACTCTCTTGCAGCTGTGGCCACCCCTCTGCTGGGCACGGAGTGTGCTCGTGGACCATCTTACTGGTGTCAGAATGTTAAGACTGCGTCTCTGTGTGGTGCTGTGACTCACTGCCAGCAGAACGTCTGGAACAAACCCCAGATGGTGAGACTCCTATCTTGCGCACAGTTACTTCTGTTTTCCCTTGATATAAAATATTGGAAAGCAATCAAGAAGAGACCTCTGTAACACTCCTAAAATTGTAACTTCTTTAACAGACTTTTTTTTTGTCTCTCTTAAATCAATCGTGTTCCAGAAATCCGTGCCATGTGACTTGTGTAAAGAGGTGATCATGGTAATCTTGCATGTTTTGAAGGACAATGCCACAGAGGTAATAAAGAACAGTTTATAATAAACTTTCTATACTTTTAATTATATTTCTCCCCAAATGTTAACTTATTGGTGTGATTGCAGACTGAAGTTCTTGGCTACATGGAGAAAGCCTGCCAGCTCATTCCTGACCAAGGTTTGAGTGCAGAGTGCAAGGAATTGGTTGATGATTATTACCCCGTTGTCATGGGCATCGTCATTGCAGAGCTGGTGAGTGGTGTCCTCTCACTTGTGAGGGCTTACTGCTTTATCTTTAATCGCTGAGATAAATACTTCCTTTGCCTGTATGATTGTAAAAGAAAGTCTCTTTTCAGTGAAGCGCAGAGAGCTGACCAAGGGCTTTTAATAGGGAAGTGAGTCAAAGTTGAATTAGAAACAGAAGTCGTTATGGAAGACTGAACCTCGTGACTGGCATCATTGTTACCTCTCACCTGCTTCCACATAGTATGCATCAGTGTTTTTTATGATTTTATTTTCATTTTTAGGATAATCCCGGTGTGGCTTGTGGAGCCGTTGGTTTGTGTCGCTCCCAGCAGATGGCCTTGGCTAAGTTTCATGACCAGCTCCTGTCCAATGAGATTCCACAGGTTGACCTTTCCCAGTCAGCGACGCCCTTCCTTCTCAATGTGCCTGGGCTCTTGTACCCGCAGGAAACCCCCAAACCAGAAAGTCCAGTCGAAGTACACTATCTGCTTCTTCGCTTGCACTGCTGTGAACAAGTACATTCCAACCCGGTCATTTAACCTTGCATTCTCCCTCTCCTTAGGGAAGTGAAGTTGTGTGCCAGGACTGCATCAAATTCATGACTGATGCACAAGCAGAAGAAAAGGCCAACACCTCATTTGTTAACACTCTCATTATGAAATTAGAGGAGAATTGTGACAAGTTGGGACCCGGTCTGTCAGACATGGTGAGTGCCACACGTTATCTCCTTACATGAAATACTGCTTGGATACAGGCCATTTTCTATTTTTTATTATATATATATTAACAAAAAAAAATCTGATTTCTTAAGTTTTCCCTCGCAGTATACACAGTGAATCCTCAAAGTTTGATCTGCGTTCATTTCATAATGCGGGTAAACCTTCTGATTTGTTAGGATTCCCATTGAGATTGTACTTCCAATATCGCCATTAGAAAACTTAACTCTACAGGCAATGTTTTCAAATAACTTTTAACGTTACTGTCAACATACAAATCAGAAGTTACAAATTATATTGTACATTGCAAACAAAATACTCACTTGCATGAATCTTATTGTATAACGTTGACTGTTACACAAGTATGACATCATGCGGTAATGTTTTAAACTAAACACTCGCACATTTTACCTTTTCATCACAAGTGACCAGCAGATGGCAGCAAGCTACTTCACAGCTAGTAGGGGAAGCTAACAGTCTACATCAGCAGTTTTTCCTTTTTGTCAAATCAATGGACTAAACTGCATGACACCAGATAGAAAATCACTATTTGTTCACAAATGATTGGCCAATAACTGTCCTGTTAAGTCAACAGGAATAGGAACCCCCCAAAAATGGAAGTATTAAACCGTAATGGAACTAAAACATTGTTTAACAGAACAAATATTTCTGCTAAGTCATGCACATGGCTACTGAAACGTTCTCTAATGCTGGACACCTCCAGAATGTCTGCTTTAAATGAGCCCGGTTTTTACACCTCAACATAGTGGATATTTTTCTCTCACCACAGGCCTTCATAAAAAGGAAAACACCTTCAGACTTAATAGTTTTAGTATTGTCTAGTGAAGTGTAGTTTAATAAGCAAAATGTGCGTAAGCCATACTTTGTAAAAAAATTAGTTAGAACTGCACATTTTAAGTTTTACAGTATTTGAAATTGAGATTCCACTGCAATGGAATAGAAGGTTTTAGGATGAAAACTTCATAGAACCCTTTTAACTTGCCCTTTATTCTCAACCATACAACTCTACAGATAATTTGACTTTTGTGATTTTAAAACATTAAACTGATTAGTCTTAAGTGAAACACTGACGTTTCAGTTTGTCGAGGAGTTATGTGCAACTTTAAATAATTACTAAAAAAATAAACTAAAATTTGACATGTTTCTCACTGCCTGCCTTTGTCATTCTCCTCCTTACAGTGCAAGCAGTACATCAGCCAGTATGGCAGCCTTGTTCTTCAGAAGGTCTTTTCCATGGTGAGTGAGACATCCTATTCCGCGACATATCTAAAATTCAGTTATAGAACATGCCTACTACCAAAACTGGTAGGACAATATTTTGTTCAATTTGGGGATGCTAGTCCAGTCTGGCCTGCTGATATCTTTTACCCCCCGCCCCTCCATTTTGCCCCACCCATATTTAATCTCTCCTTCATTCATGTCTTTTCTTCTTTTTTGGCTCTATGCTGCTCCTCAGGATCAGGTAGGTCTTGTATGGTTGCTACTCATTGACCTGTGCAAGTGTTACTTACCCAACACTCTAGAGACTCATGTCGGGAAGCTAGTTTCACTGTCTTAACAAAACATAATGTTTTGCTTCTTTGAAAAACCTGCTGAAGGATTGCTTGTTTTTTCACATCAAATGAACATACTAAATAGGTGTGATGTGTTCTTGAGTCTTCTGACCTGTTTGAGCAAATTAGTCAGCTGTGATTTGCATTGTCTTGAACTTATTTTACATCTCTGTTCTGATTTGGGGCTGATTTGTTCTAATACCCTTTCCCACCGCTGCATAAATACACTAGCTTGGAGAATATATGCTTTTATGCAAGGTTCCAACAAGTTGCATTTTGATAATTACTTAATGTGTGCTTGCCGATTTCAAAGCTGTGGAATTGTGTGCAGGTTATAACTTAAAGCATGAGTTCCATCCATGGCAATTTCCTGAACTTATCTTTTTCTGTCCATAGGATCCCAAGGCTTTCTGTTCCACTGCTGGCTTCTGTAGTGCTGACAAAAAGTCCACTCCCATGTTGAAGCTGCAGGCTCCCAAGATCTTGCCTGCTCTCAGTCTTGTTCCTGCCACCAAGGTGGAATCTGCTGCAAAGTTGACTAAAGTAACCAGCCCCCCCCCCCCCCCTTAAAATTTTGAAACTGTATTCCATTGTCTAAGAGATTTTCACAATGGATCCGCTCTGTGTTTCAGCCTATGGTGCGAGTTCGGGATTCCCCCACATGTGCAATCTGTGAGTTTGTGATGAAGCAGTTGGAAGACATGTTGGAAGATCAGACAACTGAGGTAAGGACGTGTACCATGTAAAGCAACGAGAGCATGAAGGTTGCAGTTATGTGGTTCCATCTCCTGCATCTATTTCAGAAGGAGGTGATTGCAGCTGTGGAGAAAGTTTGTACACATTTGCCCTCCACCCTGAGTGTTCAGTGCAAGGACCTTATCGAGACCTATGGCCAGGCCATCATTGAATTGCTGGTGCAGCAGGCCGACCCCAAGACTGTTTGCACTCTTTTGTCAGTCTGCAATGATGCCACACGTGCATATGTCCGTAAGTTCTCATTCTTCTCTACATTAAAAGCAAAATGCCCCACCAAACTATACAATTATATTTTTTTTTCCCCCCATGACACTGGCCTGAACTTCAGTTGGGTCAGATTTCAATTCACGATGAATTGACTTATAGTCACTGTCATAAAAGCATAAGCAATGTTTTCAACATTAGTTTTATTTGATCTTCACTCTGTGCTACTCCTTGTCAAACAGCACAAATTGATGGACAGAAATGCACCAGTTGCAAAAAATCCAAACCATTCTTTTGTTTCCAAAAATACTGCTTTTGTAGTGCTACTTGGGACCTAGAAAACTTAACAAAACAAATAACTCTTAACAGAACCAACAGTTTGCGCTACTGGAGTTAACCTCAGACTGGCATGACACACACTCTTATGCTAGACAAAGTACATGGATACCCCTAGGGCCGAGCGATTTTTGAAAAATCTAATGGAGTTTCCCCCCTTATCAATATTGCATATGAGCGGTGAGAAGTCTAACTTTGGAAGTTCTGCTGTTTTAAACTGCTGGATGATGTCTGATTGGGATGCATTTTGGTTCTTCACAACTTACTTTTTTAGAGTTAACATATGGTGGTCTAAAACCAAGACTCTTTTCAGATGCCCTTGATGAGACGGTCTTCAAAAGTGGTGGCTACTGCAAAGTGTGCAAGATGGCTGTCGCCTACATTGATGGAATCCTTGAAAAGAATGCAACTGAGGGACAGATTGAAGAGGCAGTCTTAAAAGTTTGCAGTTTCCTACCGGACTCTTTCCAGACAGAGGTGACGAGATTCACATTGAACTAGAAGCTGTTAATCTGACTATCTTATTTAACGTGTGTGTGTGTGTGTGTGTGTGTTGTGTCAACAGTGTGACCAGCTGGTTGAACAGTACGAGCCAATGCTTGTGCAGATGCTCCTTCAGATGCTCGACCCTGATTTTGTGTGCCTGGTAAGTTATTTTTAGTTTTTAAAATCTTCACCTTCTTGTGTGGGCCAATTAAGAAGCTTGTGTGTTTGTGTTAATAGCAAGTGGGTGCCTGTCCTGAGGCACTGCGCAGACTGCTGGGAAGAGAGCAGTGCACTTTGGGACCTTCATTCTGGTGCAGGAACATGGAGACAGCAACCCAATGCGATGTACGTCACTTGCACATACACTACTCATCAAAAATTTGGGATATTGTGCTTTCGGGTGAAATTTGAGGATGAACCAAAATACACTATAAACTTCACAATTGAACTTAATTTGACCTTCTCTAAACTTTTAAATGGACATACCCAAATGTTTAATTTCTTTTTGCGCAGCTTCCTGTTCTCTAATAAGGAGCTAAATGGCAAAATTCACAACAGGTGTTCGACCCGTAGATCAACCACTACATTTCCTTGTTCAAATTACAGTCAGCATTTCACATTTTAACATCATGAGACCAGGACAACACGCTATTCAGCTTCTTGTTAGAAAACAAAGTTGTACAAAACGCTACTGAAACATTGAACAGTAGGGTACTGTTGTACCACGTATGTTAATGTCAAACTTTTTTTTTTTTTTAAGTACCTGTGTGTGTGTGTGTGTGTGTGTGTGTGTGTGTGTGTATATATATATAGATATATAGAGAAATAGAAATAAACAGGGCTCCAATTGTGTCTTAAAGGCCAGTACACAAACGGCTGACAGTCAGCCAAGGACTGCCTGCAGGTGTGTGTGTGTGTGGAGGAGCAAATGGCAAGCTGCTGCTGCAGCATTCAGACTTCTCTTCCCGATGGAGAAACAAGATGAAAGACTCATCATTTGGAACTACTCTCTTAGCTATCCTCATAGATATTGTAGCACGTGTTAACATTAGCAGACCAATCCGGAAATCGGAGAGATGTGGAAGAATAAAAATCCACACAAATGCAAAAGAGTAACCCACTTAATAGCTAAGTGGAGAAAAGAAGTCCACTGTTTTTGTTGTGGCGCTGTACGCAATGAACAAGTGCAACAGCAGCCACTTAGTGGGTGCAGCTAGGTTTACAATGTAAGAAATCAAATGCAGTCAAATACAATAAAACTGCATACTAAAAGCTTATGTATAAATAGATTAATATAGTCATGGGAAAATATTTTTAGTTTCTTGTCCATTTTGAATGCCTGGTGCAACTAAAGGTACATTTGAAGAAATATAAATATGACAAGGAAAATAGCTCATGAGTTTGAGAGCTGATATCTAACCAATCTTCATGGTTTTCTTGACAATAACCAAAATCATGTTTCATAATACAATTAAGCTTATTCTTCAGGTAATATACAGTTAGTGGTATCAGGCATTCATCTGAAAAAGAAATTTGGGTAGGCTAACAATTTTTTTTCATGACTATATATATCTTGCATATACTGTAACAGGGTCTGAAATATCTGGTATCACATCTCCCAAAATGGTCTTTAGTGATGAATTTCCACCGCTACAATTAAGCTTATTCTTCAGGTAATATACAGTTGCAATGCATATTTTGTGCCGTTAATTTCTCGTAACTTGATGAAAAGAGTGTGGATAACTGAGAGCGAGAAAACAACAGAAATGAAACTGCGTCTCACCCCACAGCAGTGGAGACATGGCTCGCCAGCTGGACCCAGCCGTGCCACTCGTGCACGGGGACTTTTATTTTTGGGATTCTTGTCGTTGGCGGTTCATAAAATTGAGATGATCTTTCTTCAGAAAAGAGTGAAAAAGATGTCATTCAACCACCATGTCTTATATAGTGTGATAGTTTCTCCTCTCCACAGAGGACTGCTGGAGCACTGAAAAAGTGGTCACCTCCCAGACTTGGACCCTTCTCCCCCGATTGCTCCCTTTTTAAAGATGCAGAATTCTTTTTTCCTGTACCCTTCCCTAGATTTGTGCCTATCCTGTCTCAGAGGTCTACAGACTATTCCTTAGACTTCATGCTTTGTTTGTACTCTGGGACCTAAAATAGACAGGTGTCTGTCTCTCCAAATCATGTCCAATCAACTGAATTTACCACAGGTGGACTCCAATATAGCTGTCGGAACCTTTCAAGGATGAAACATGATGTACGTGAGCTCAATTTTGAGCTTTGTGGCAAAGGCTGTGCATACTTATGTACTTGTGATTTCTTAGTTTATTTTTAATACATTTTCTAAAATTTCCCCCCAAATTTGTCACGTCATTATGGGGTGTTGTTTGTGGAATTTTGAGGGGGAAAAAATAATTTATTCTATTTTGGAATAATGCTGTAACATAAAATGTGGACAAAAAGGTGAAACACTGAGTACTTTCCGGATTCACTGGGTGTGTTTTTTTTATATGATATAATTTATGTGCTGTGTGACTATTACAATATTTATGGTATTCTATCAAAACATCTATCGTGCCATTATAACCCCAAAGTGTTATTTTGATGTGTGGGCTGCCGCTGGTATTGGGTGAGCTCTGTTTAACTTGCTATGCTAATATAGCATCCCTGTATTCATTGCGTCTCACTCTCCAGGCATAAGTAAGCGATTTACACTCAGTACAATCATTTAAACTAATGTAAATGTTGGATTGGTCATGCTTGGAGAGGGTTGGAGGGCTTACATAATGATTTTTCTCCCAGGCAGGTAGCCACTTTTTGCCACGAGTTACGCCAATTTAAGCGTTTTCATTACATGATGGAAAGTTCCCCACACGTGAATCTTTCATTTTGCACACCACCACTGTCTGTGCTCCGAGTGATTGACAATCATGGCGGAGAGAATGAAAAGGTCAAAAGTGTGGTTGCATTTCTCAAAAGTTGATTGATTGTGAAAGTCACAGACTGGTGAAAATACATGTTGCCACAAGTGTAATCAATCATTTAAATGTAAGTTACAATGCTTGTACTTAAGCAACCTTAGCAAACATTAAGAAAAAGTGCACCACATTTCAAGTGGAGAAATGCAGCATTTTCAACTGCCTCTGGAGGACGAGCAGTTCGACATGTTTTCTTTTGCACTAAATAATTGTTTATATAATGTTTACTATATATATATATATATATATATATATATGGGATTTGTTACAAGATGTTACTTTTTATGTAAAGCAGTTTTTATTTATTATACATTGTTTTTGCAAGACAAGTTAATTTAAAAAAAATAATAATTTAAAAGCAGTGTTAATTGGGGTATTTTAGTGTTTTACAAAAATAATTCCTTAAGAATACCACTTAAAGTATCGGACCAATAAGCACTATTGTTAAGGGTGGTAGTATTGTTAGAATCTTAACTATACCCATCCCGAGGACTTGGTAGACATTTTATTCAAATTATGGCCCAAAACAGCGCATTGAAAAATTACTACACAAATCTCAGCAATTTTGTTTTTATTTTAGATCTCTCTGTCTCTGTGTGTGTGAGACAAAAACACCACACACTTCTTATATAATATGATTAGGCACCCATTGAGCTAATTATCTTTAGGAAATGGGCTAATTCCTTTTATTGCATAATTTTTTTTCAAGATCATCCTAATATTTTGAATTAAAAATATGTATAAAAAGTATTTGTGTCATGGTATCGTTTCAGTACAGTATCGAGGTATTTTATGCAGACGTAGTATCAAAGTCTTGACTTTCGGTATTGTGACACCACTACAGTAGGTCAAGTTTTGAGATTTGTCAAATTAAGTCCACCTGTAAAGGTTGTTGTGCCTTTTTTTTTTTTAAGTTCATCCTGAAATTTGACCTACAGCCAAATATCCCTAACTTTTGTGAGATGTATTATTTTTAGGTATGCATTTTACGAGTAACAGTATTGAGTAACAAATGAGTAACAACAAAGTGAGTAACAAATTGAAGTGGTTGTAACAGTAAACTGTCCTGTTTGTGACTGTTTTGTCTTTCAGGCTGTCGCTCACTGCAAACGCCACATGTGGGCATAGAAGAGGATCAGCGCCTACTGACACTTTTTAGGGAATTAACTTTATTGCTGCTTCCTACTTCAACTATTTGTTTGTTCTTTCCTGTACTAGACTATGTTTTACTTTTATTGTGATTTGTGGAAAGGGACAGGACTCTTTCCCCCTCTGGGGCATGTGTGCGTGTTAATTACATGTACACAGATGTGCTTTCTGAAAACAGGCCAATTTACCACTGTAAGATTGATCAGTTTGGCATATTTGAGTTGTATTCTTGTGCTTGCTGCATCTGTAGTGATGAAGTTAGGTTTCACATGTGGTACCATGTCAAGAGCAACGGGTTGTTGTTAAGGCCTTTTCTCCTTGCAGGAGCAAGCAGATGTTTTATGAAAAAATGACCGATAGATTAAACCTTTAGCAGCTTGCTGGATTCTAAAGCAAATGTAAAAAACAATTTTTCTTGTCAGTCATGTTTTATTGATTTTGTTTTGTTTATTTTAGGAGATAATAGGATGTGACATGGCCTTGAGTGTTCCTTCCATTGTTTGCACTTTCACAGCCGTTTGTAACTGGTAGTAGTTTTGTACCAAGCATCTTTCTGTTCTGCTTCATATCTTGAGCCCAGTTGTAAGGTGATCTGGAAATTATTAAAATGATCTAAATCACTGGAACTGAACGTGTCATTTACTAGTTTACTATGGACTAAGTGAGTCTGCCCAAAACTTTAACTTTGGCAACATCTAGTGGAAAAAATAGTTTGCACAACTCTACTGAAATTGTGAAACATCCTAGACAGTTTGTGCTTCAAGAAAATACGGTTTTAAAGATAAATTTGAATATTTGACATACTGTGTGGAGGATCAGGCGGCATGGTGACCGACTGGTTAGAGCGTCTGCCTCACAGTCCTGAGGACCGGGGTTCAATCCTCGGCCCCGCCTGTGTGGAGTTTGCATGTTCTCCCCGTGCCTGCGTGGGTTTTCTCCCACATCCCAAAAACATGCATTCATTGGAGACTCTAAATTGCCCGTAGGCATGACTGTGAGTGCGAATGGTTGTTTGTTTCTATGTGCCCTGCGATTGGCTGGCAACCAGTTCAGGGTGTACCCCGCCTCCTGCCGGATGATAGCTGGGATAGGCTCCAGCACGCCCGCGACCCTAGTGAGGAGAAGCAGCTCAGAAAATGGATGTGGAGGATCTAGTGAGTAACGATTATATCGGGACACTAAAATGCAAAATTGCCTTTTCTTAGGTAGTAAATGAAGTGGGCATAAACATTAAATATTTTGTGATTTGCAATGTAGACGTATGCTCCTGTTGTCAGTTCATATCATTGACGTAATCCGAATGTGTACATAAACCGGAACGTGTCAATAACTCCAGCAAACGCATCAGTAAAGTCATGAATGCAGTACAAATCTGAATTAGCCATAAATATATTTTTAAAAAATCAAACGAAAAAGAGTAAGTACGGCGGTAACTGAGGGTGCATTCTTGAGTCGAGTCACGCGCGATGACGTTCGTAAACTCAAAACCGCGTATGTTGGGGCCGTCGAACTTGGCAGCCAAATTGAAACAATTAGTAAATTGGACCACAAATAAAGATTAACATTATGGCATTTATTTTAGATACTAACTTTAGAGAGAAACTGGCTCATAATTTGGTCGCTCCAGAACTGTTATTTGCGTTTAAATGGTAATTTTGTTTTGGAACATTACCACCGGAGCTCATACTCAAGCGTGACATCCGGTTTTCAGAATTACAGTCAATTATTTTTCGAAAATGTTACATCTTGTTTTATGTCATTTCACGCCATCAAATAATTGTCTTTAATGCATATACTTTGCTTAACATGAATGAATTCACAGATCTTGCATTTTAGATAGTGTAGAATAGCATGCACGTTTGACAGATCTATTTATCTGAAAAACTAATACCGGAAATATGGTAGTTGTTGTTAGGGAATGGAATGGATGCGTGTTGTCGCTTATTTTTCGCCAAGTGAGACAAGACAAGACGCGAGGAAGACTCGTTGTGTCACTGTGACAGGAGAATACATAAGGAACAGTAAGTGACAAAGCAACACTAAAGTATGTTTTGGTATTTGGCTAAACACCGTGGCAGTCGTTGTGTTAAACGAGTTATCAATTTGTGTATGCAGTTTTTTGTGTGGAATACCTCAAAACAGTTGTGTCGCTCGTTAATTTTGCCAACGTTAACTACTAACATATTGTCGCAATAATTAAAAGGACAGAAACATTTCCTTAATCGTGTACGCGGTTGTGTTCATTGAGGACTAAAAATCTTCCTGTTACTAGCTAGCTTGAAAGTGCTCAGTCTGCAGTCTCGAGTTCTTAAGCGTGTCGTTGCATTTTCCACGCAAGTGTCATGTGAACAAACTGCTTCCTCATTGCTTCCATATATAACACATGTGGTTTGATTTGTGCTGACTTGTCACTTTCGTTGAGTTTTTTTGTATATCATTAAGACCTCCTACAATACTTATAGACCTGATATTTGTAATAATCAAAATGCATTGGGCAATTATGTAATATGATGAGAGATAAAGAGATAAATACTTCAAAAACCCTTCAATTCTAATAGCAAATAAAACAACAGATGAATTATTATAAAGCATTTTAAATTCTCTCAGTATATTTTTTGAATGGAAAACCCATCTCCAACCATTGTGTTAAATACAGAAATAGACCGTGAACCGTGAATAGTCGTGAAAATACGGTAGTTAATGTATCATATCATCTGAATTGCGAGTACCTCCCAAAAAGGTGAAAGTGTAATGCTTCATGAACTCTGGAGTTGCACACCATTAAGAATCACCTGAATAAAGTTTCAAATCTATGTTAAGATACGATCCATCCATCCATCCATCCATTTTCTGTACCGCTTATCCTCACTAGGGTCACGGGTGTGTTGGAGCCTATCCCAGCTGACTGGGTGAGAGGCGGGATACACCCTGAACTGGCTATTTTATATTACTACTCTAGAATAATAAATTAATGCAGCCCTGCGGGGGGCACAAGTCAGTGCAAACTGTAGGCCAGTCCCAAGCCCGGATAAATGCAGAGGGTTGCGTCAGGAAGGGCATCCGGCTTAAAACTTTGCCAAACAAATATGAGCGTTCATCTAAACAATTCTATACCAGATCGATCGTGGCCCGGGTTAACAACGTCCACCGCCGGCACTGTTAACCTGCAGGGCGCCGGTGGAAATTCAGCTACTGTGGGTTGAAGACGAAGGAGAGGTGGAAAGCGGGTTCATAGGCAGAAAGAGAAGATGAAAGCACAGAGCCTGCAACAGAATGTGGGGACTTTGAATGTTGGGACTATGACAGGAAACTCTCGGGAGTTGGTTGACATGATGATTAGGAGAAAGGTTGATATATTGTGTGTAGAGGAGAGCAGGTGGAAAGGCAGTAAGGCTAGAAGTTTAGGGGCAGGGTTTAAAATATTTTACCATGGTGTAGATGGGAAGAGAAATGGAGTAGGGGTTATTCTAAAGGAAGAGTTAGCTAAGAATGTCTTGGAGGTGAAAAGAGTATCAGATCGAGTGATGACGCTGAAACTTGAAATTGAGGGTGTTATGTATAACGTGATTAGCGGCTAGGCCCGACAGATAGGATGCGACCTAGAGGAGAAAGAGAAATTCTGGCAGGAGCTAGATGAAGGAGTTCTGAGCATCCCAGACAGAGAGAGTCGTGATTGGTGCAGATTGTAATGTAAACGGCGACAGAGGTCTGTCAACCAATCAGTGTTTGTCAGCACAGCCCACCCACTCAAAAAGTTCCTTGTAGCTCTCAGAAGACCCTACCCCCCCAAGAAGAACGAAATAATCCAGGGTGAACCTTCCGTATCCTGGTAGTTTTTTTTTTCATTTGGGACACAGGATGAACTCAAGCTACCATGGTTGGTAGGAAGTTCCTGCAAAGTTTCCTGCAGTGGGAAAGCCCCTATGGTTTCCTCACTGTGAAAGTACAGTTTTTGTGCAGGTATTACGCCAATTTTTATTTTTATTTTTTTAATTACCGTGGGTCCTAAGAAACGGAGTACTGAGAAGAATAAGGATTCCCTTTGCATATAAGATTGAAATAATACAAAACCATAAGCAAAGTGTTTGGTCGACCTGGTAAAGCAGCACAGGTGTAGTACCATTACGGTATGTACTATGGGATCAGCAGGAGTTAATAAAGACTATAACACCATTAATATAATTCTAAGATGTGGATGTCTGTCCATGAAAAGATGGAGAAGCTGCTGAAAGTACAGAAAGCTTGGCGAAAAAGGCAAAAAACTGTGAAGATTAAGTTCAGTGAAAGTGGGAAAAAAAATAATACCACTGTATTTGATAAAACTCGTACACTCGAAGTAGTTCGAGAAAAACACATTGGATGACGAGTATAAGATTAGTCCTGTGACTTTAAGAAATAACTAATCACCACTGATTGTTGATAAAAGAAAACTATCAACAAAATCAGTTCCATTAAAAACTCCACCAGCATCATCACAAAGAGCTGTCAAAGTAGGTCAAGGAGGATTATAGTCCAGCACAGGGCTAGATTTGGCTACAAAAAAAGAAATAAACTGAGTGAGAGTCTGGCAAGTGTTGGTGTGATTGTTAGTAAATGGAAGAATACAAAATAACTATCCATCATTCACCATCTGTTTGGATTTCTTTTCAAATTCTGATCACATCAATAAAGGTTGATTATTTGAAAGGTCTACTCTTACACGGCAGGAGCACCGGCAAGGAGACGTTGGGAGAACGTGATATGGTCAGATAAGACCACAATTGAGCTTTTTGGCATCACTGTTCGGTAGCAGAGTATTGATTATGACACTAGAAACAATAATCCCCACCATCAAGCACAGAGGTGGAAACATGCTGTTTCTATGCTCACAGTATGACTTCACTTCATCGTACATCCGATTCTACCAGAAAATCAAAACTTTTGGCCTTTTGCCAGAACACTGAAGATGGGTTCTCAGTGTTTTTTTTTTTTAACTTGACGGTGACTCAGAACATATAATCAAGGCAAAAACAGGTGTGGGTCAAGAAGAAGTACAGTATAATCTCATAGAAAAAACTGTGGAGGGACTTGCCCAGCGACAGCCTTAACATAAAGGGTTTGGAGAGGATCTGCAAAAGGAATGGACCAACGTTCCTGGGATGTGTGCAAACCTGCTGCCAAACTATAAAAAAATACTGTATCTGAGCATCTTTGTGCTTGCTAACAAGGGCTTCTCTGCAAACTACCAAGTCACATTCTGCTTGGGCATCATTGGGCATAGTTTTTGGGGTTTTGGGGGGGCTATTTATTTATTTTGTATATATATATTGTTTTAATTCAATTATTATAGCTGATTATCTGCTGATTTTCGCCAATCATCTGCTGATTTTCGCTATTTGCGGTCTGGCACAGTCACGATTATGCGCGAATAGCGGGCGCTTCGTGTATTGTTTTTCTCTGAGGTTTTTGAAGTATTTATCTATTGAAGTATACGTACCATAAAAATAGAAAATGTTAATTTATTTGTAAGTGGAGAAAAATCTGCAGGGGACCAATAACCATTTCTCTCCTGTATGTATATGCTGTAGCTAAGATAATTACTCTCAGTGTGATGCAGCACAATAAAGTTCTACAACACTCTAGGCTATAATAACAATATTGTTAAATTTGTATCCTATCAAAATAAAACACAAACATTCTTATATTTGGAAAAGCAGAATTTATGATACGGTTCTTGAATTGGATCTCATTGTGCAGTTATTCTGTATTTGATAATGAGTCACATTTCCCCCTTTTTGTTTACATTGGTCATTACAGGTGGTACACAAAGAAATCTTTCCAAGACAATGCTTCCACAACTTATATTTGGTCTTCTGGACGAGCAGGAAATGGTAAGCTTCTTCATATACGTTAAAGCATCCGTAGTTGCACAAAATCCGGGACTCTGACTTCCAAAATAAGAGTTTGGGTACGGAAAGTATTCTTAAATTCCCATCTATCCATCCATTTTTCTGAGCCGCTTCTCCTCACTAGGGTCGCGGGTGTGCTGGAGCCTATCCCAGCTGTCATCAGGCAGGAGGCGGGGTACACCCTGAGGGATGTTCTGAGGACCGGGGTTCAATCCCCGGCCCCGCCTGTGTGGAGTTTGCATGTTCTCCCCGTGCCTGCGTGGGTTTTCTCCGGGCACTCCGGTTTCCTCCCACATCCCAAAAACATGCATTAATTGGAGACTCTAAATTGCCCGTAGGTGTGACTGTGAGTGCGAATGGTTGTTTGTTTGTATGTGCCCTGCGATTGGCTGGCAACCAGTTCAGGGTGTACCCCGCCTACTGCCCGATGATAGCTGGGATAGGCTCCAACACGCCAGCGACCCCAGTGAGGAGAAGCGGCTCAGAAAATGGATGGATGGATGATATTTAATTAGTATCTGCATTGCCTATATTGTATTGAGCAACTCGCTCGACCCTTTCCTTTAGTCCCTTTTGTGGCGGTATTGTTATTGTCACATTTATGACACACACCTCTTTGCCATCACTGGTACAAGATACCCTTCTGAGGTGGCATCACAAAACAAGGCAAAGAAAAAACAAAAATGGTAGGTTAATTGAAGTCTCTAAATTGCCCCTAAGTGTGAATGTGAGTGCGACTGGTTGTTTGTTTATGTGTGCCCTGCGATTGGCTCGCAACCAGTTCAGGGTGTACCTGAACAGCACTCCCGCGACCCTTGTGAGGATAAGCGGCTCAGAGGATGGATATGGATATTGATACTTTGGAGGTTTTCAGCTGTATTAACGTTAGCATTTTAAGTTGATTTCTTCTTTTAACACACCGTTCATCCAATTCTCAGATTTTTATGTAACAGTGTACGTTGCAACGCATAAATGGACAGACGAGCACCTGCGCACCCCAGCCTCAATTCCTCCTATATCCCCGTTGGCCTTGACAACTCTACTTCATCAGAAGATGAGGAGAATGAGGATCAGACTCCTTCCTCAGTGTCCCTGGCCTTACGCTACACTCCTGATGACCGCTATTGTTTGGTCTACATCATCTTCTTCCTCATGGGGATCGGCTCTCTGCTGCCTTGGAACTTTTTCATCACAGCCAAAAGCTACTGGCTTTACAAAATGAGCAACAGCACAGAGGAGCAGCGGTCTGACCTCAGCGTGAGTATGACATGTAAAGGGGCTTCTTCATTTCGTGTATGTACTGAAATATTCACAATAGAGCTGTTGTGTGTGTGTGTGTGTGTGTCTGTGTCTGTGTCTGTGTGTGTACGTCACAGGAATGCATGTGACTTTGTGGCTGGCAACACATTAACTCCATTAGGAGTGCCTCGAAAACTTGGCAAGGACAGTTTGGTCAAAGTTAGAAGAGTTAAAGACAAAGGTGGCCATAAGCTAGAATCCAATAAAGCTCAATCAAATCAACACTAATCGGACTTCAGAACTGGAAATTCATGTTCTCCCCGTGCCTGCGTGGAGAACAGATCACACAAAATTGCCAAATTAGAGCCGTAACAGAAGACCTTGCATTAGTCCACTTTTTACACAGAACAGAGCAAAGCGGAATGTTGATACAACATTGCGCTTTTACACAGTAACACTGCAACCCCCAATCAGCTTATTCGATATGTGATGACGTCAGTGTCTGGTGTGATGTATAAAATCCTTTTAACACATCACCCCTGTCCCAGTACTGCAGAATTGGCTTACACAAAGGTGTCGTCCTCCTTGTGTTATGGCTCCAATACTACCCCTGAAGGTGCAAAACTGTTGGATCAACTTTGTCCTCCGATTCAGTGTCTACAGGAAAAATTGCATCTTTTAGAGACCGTGTAAACTCATATACTCTCCCACTAAATTCATTTTCCATTCCATCCACAACCTGTTCTAACATGACTACCCCAGTGATCACAACAAGATCCATATGGGCATGGTTGGATAAGTTTGACATGCAAGAACGTCAATCAAATCACCACCTTTGCGGTGAACTGAGAATGAGATTCTGTTTTATATTTTCTGTGGCTAGTGTAATGCAATTGTGTTTGTGAAATTTTCACCACTCTGTAACTTTTCTTGATAAAATTCTCCATGGCTTATTAGTTTGATTTAATATTAGCACGGTGTTATATGAAGGTCTTAAATAGAAGGCTGTTATTACAGAGAACACAAACAAGCTGAATAATTTCTCCTTTGTTCATCAATAATAATCTTTTCTTTGAACAATTTCCACCTTTATTTATGTGTGCATAATGTCAGCATTTCCTTGAACACCTTTTTTTTTTCTTCAACTATTCACAGGACTACTTTGAAAGTTACCTGACATTTGCTTCTACGGTGCCTTCAGTACTATGTTTGATTCTCAACTACATCCTTGTAAACAGGTAACTTGCATCATCATCATCATCATCATTACATGCAGTACTCAACACAAAACCTTTAAAAAAAGGTCTCATTATGTAGCAGTCATAATTGTCTCACTAGGGACTCAATCAAACGAATTACCCTAAATACAGTACTACAAGGATTGTGAGACAAGCTTATATATACACAATTAAATCATGGTTCTGTATTTAATATAAAATAATATTGAAAAGCTCTGGCTGCTGGGACACTGTCATACAGTGCCATGAAAAAGTATTGGTCCCCTTCTCAGATTCTTATATTGTCCCTACTTTAAATTTTAAGATCATCAAACAAATGTCAATATCATACATATATAACCCTAGTGAACTTAAAATGCTGTGTTTCATTTAAAGGGAAAAAAAAATATTCAGTTACCTGGCCCTGTGTGAAAAAGTAATTACCCCCCTTGTTAAATCATTAATTAATTGTCGATAATCACATTTCTTGGTTAATTTTCACTGATGACACCCAAGACTGATTACCTCCAGACCTGTTCAATCAAGAAATCACTTAAACAGAATTTGCCCCGACAAAATCAAGTCAGACAAAAGATCAAAATGACACAATCCAAAGAAAAATCAGAACAGTTGAGAAATAAATTGACATCTATCATTCTGGAAAGGGTTATAAAAGTCATTTCTAAAGCTTTAGGACTCCAGCGAACCATAGGGAGAGCCATTATCCTCACATGGCGAAATCATTGAACAGTGGTGAACATTCCCAGGAGTGCCTGCCCGAGAAAGGATTACCCTAAAAGGACAGCAATTACTCATCCAAAACTTGTTTTACAGCACTATACATGTGCTTAATTGTTCTGTGCATCATCTGTGTACTGCCGATTCATAGTGCTGATCTTCCTTGTGTTTTCCAGGCTGTCTCCACATGTGCGCATCCTGTCATCACTCTTTGTCATCCTGCTGGTGTTTGTGGCGACCACTGTGTTGGTCAAGGTTGACGTGTCCCACTGCAGGGTAGAATTCTTCGCGGGCACACTGGCCAGCGTGGCCGTCATCAGCGGAGCTTCTAACATCTTCTGTGGCAGCGTGTTTGGCATCAGTGCACACTTCCCTATGAGGATCTCTCAAGCCCTCATATCAGGTACAGATTTTGGGGATGATTCACTTAGTTTTACGTTTGCAAAAATGGGCGCAAACTTGATTGCTCATGCAAAGAGATGAAACTAAGATCTACTAAGCAGGTACGATGAGGATTGTGTCTGCCAAATGGACTGAGAACTACTTCTATGTTATTAATAATGAATGATATCTATCGATGTGAAGTCATTGATCAAGTTAACAAATTTGCACAGTATTTATTAACAGTTATTTAAGGTAGGAAACAAATATAGTTATGAAACAATTTAGTTCTATAAATCGCTGCAAGCGGTTGCATTTTCAAATGATCACTTCTTCAACAGTCCTAAGAAATCACATTGTACCATTACTGATGAGCTTTCTTTAGAAGAGGCCCCAAGACTACTCATATGGTCCTTAGAGGAAACCTGGTGCGCTTGGTCACTATATTGGTGACCCCTGCTCTTGCTAATTTTGCATCTTTAAATAGGGCGTCTGACAGGCAGTTGAAAACCGGCAAGCGCACAGGGGCCAGCGTAGTGCCGGCAAAATTAGAAGCGGCGGGGAGAACTTTTCCACTATCGTTAACATTTTTTAAATGCCAGAAACAAAAATTATCTTGACATTTTGTCTATTGAGCAATGTAATTTTGAAGCTTCTGAATGATCGAAGGCTGACTTGGAGCTCGTCACAAGAAGGAGTGATGTCATATCACCTATAACAAAACTCCTTTTATGTCTGGGTCATTTGATTTCAGTGCACTGTGGCAATTGGTGCTGGCCTCTCCCACAGCAGTTTTTCCAAGTGTGCTGTCCCAAATTTCAAACCCAATGTTACGCAAGATGGATAGATATATCCAACACACACGCATTTGTGGCAAGTGAAAACCTAACAAAACATGCCTTTTATGTGAGTCCTGGCTTCCCCAAAATGATCAGAGTGATAGACAAACTAAGTGAGCAAAGACAATTTGGAGTCCTCATTGAATCTAATATACTATATGTATCTAATAATACACATGTTTGGAAAGTGGGAGAAAGTCAGAGTACCTGGCAAAAACCCACGCAAGCATGGGGATAACATGCAAACATAGGAAGGGCGGAGCCAAGATTCAAACACCCAACCTCAGAACTGTGCGGCAGACGTGGACCACCTTGCTACCTCTTTATTAATTATCAAAGCCAAATATTTAAGGTTATTCTGAGTCAATAACTGTGCATCATCGCGTCTTCATGTCATGGTTTTACTGTCTTAAGCATTGTGTCATGCAGGTCAGGCTATGGGAGGCACACTAAGTGCTGTCGCATCAATAGCAGATCTTGCACTGTCAGAGGATGTTACAGACAGCGCTCTGGCCTACTTCCTGACTGCAGACATCTTCATCCTGCTCTGCATCTTCGCATACTTGCTGCTCCCCAAGCTGGCCTTTTCAAGGTGCAAAAACACTAATTTCCCAAAATAACACATATTTTGTAAAGAAGAAATGTGGATGCGAGTAGCATAGATATGAGTTTGAGCTTGTCCTTTTGAGCGTGCAGTAGCCTCAAGAGAAGTTCATCCTTCATTAGTCACACAGAAGCAAAACTTCACGTGCCACAGCAGCACAAGTTGTTGACGATAGCAACATTCTCGTCTAGAGTACAAAGTGAACTAATATAATATTGTTTTGCTCACAAACTGAGTTTACTTAGGGACACACACTGAATATGGCCAAATAATGAATATTGCATGTTGTCATTTTAAATTGACTGAACTTTGTCCATTTTACTTGTCATGAAAATGAATAGAATCATGCAGTATCATGCATTAGGCTTGTTTTTGTTTGGCGGAAACTAAAGGCTTTAGTCAAGGTAGATTAATTTCTGAGACATTCTAATTGCTATCCGCTTTGGCTCAAAACCTTTAGATGTGTGCTGGAAGAAAAACGTCACATTTCCCAAATCATAGCTCCAAATGGCTTCAGTAAAAGACAATTAAAGTGTTGTCTTCGGATGTCTTCACTACTTGAAACATTTAGAATTCTTTTTTAAGGAAGAGTTGGCAAATATTGCCAAGATGGGCCATGCTAAGACTGCTACCCAAAAACATGGAACATAGTCACTTAACAAACAATAGATGTTTCATCCATCCATCCATTTTCTGTACCGCTTCTCCTCACTAGAGCCTATCCCAGCTATCTTTGGGTGAGAGGCGGGGTACACCCTGAACTGGTCTCCAGCCAATCGCAGGGCACATAGGAACAAACAGCCATTCACACTCTCATTCAAACCTACGGGCAATTTAGAGTCTTCTATCAACCTACCGCACATGTTTTTGGGATGTGGGAGGAAACCGGAGTACCCGTAGAAAACCCACGCAGACACGGGGAGAACATGCAAACTCCACACAGGCGGGGCCGGGATTTGAACCCCAGTCCTCAGAACTGTGAGGCAGATGTGCTAACCAGTCGTCTACCGTGCCGCCATAGATGTTTCAACACAGTATTATTTAGGGGTATGTATTATTACCTCATGCTAAAATGTAACTTGACAAGCTCTCCAAGAGGTAAGGTATGCATTTATTGTCGTAACATTACCACTTTATTCCTCCAAAATTACCTTTCGTTTCCTCTTAATATTATCACTTTCTTTTAAAATTGGGATTTTCTTTCTGGTAACGTTTTTACCTCATAAGATTGCCTTTTTGTCTGTATGAACACAGACTTTGATTGGCTGGCGAGCAGTCCAAAGTGTAGCGTAGAAACAAACAACCATTCGCACTCACATTCACTCCGAAGGGCAATTTAGAGTCTCCAATTAATGCATGTTTTTGGGATGTGGGAGGAAACCGGAGTGCCTGGAGAAAACCCACGCAGGCACGGGGAGAACATGCAAACTCCACACAGGCGGGGCCGGGGATTGAACCCGGGTCCTCAGAACTGTGAGGCTGACGCTCTAACCAGTCGGCTGCCGCAACCAGCTTATTGAACTTAAAAAAATAAATAGAATTTTTTTTTTTAGTATTTTTAAATATCCCACACAATCATACAGGTAATGTATTTTCATCTGTACTGTTGATTTTATATTAATGTTGTAGGTTTTTTGGGGTGGGGGGTTATTTTTTAAATATTCACCGTAATATATTGGTACTGGAAGGTGTTTTGTTTTTAGTATATATATATATTTTTTTTTAGCCACAGGCATGTTCACTATCTTTACGTACAAGTGAAAACAAAATAAAAAACGTTTTTAAATTTTACATGCACATTTTATGAGTGTGTGTGTTTGTGTACATATATATATATATATATATATATATATATATGTACATATACATATATATATATATATATTAGCAAATTATTATGTATTATTAGCAACAACAACAAAAAATATATTAGTAGTGTATATATATATATATATATATATATATATATATATATATATACTGCTAATATATTTTCATCTATACTGTTTATTCAAATGTGGTTTTTTTTGGAGGGGGGGGTTTATTTTTTTTTTCAATATTCACTGTAATATACTGTACTACTACTGTACTGGTAGGTGTTTAAAAAAAACGTTTTGATGAATGAAACAAAATTAAAACGTTTTTAAATTTTACATGCACATTTGACGTGCATATACATTTATATGTATATATATATAACACATACATGTATTATACACACAGTATACAGTATAAAAATAAATCTAACAGCGGCACGGTGGACGACTGGTTAGGACATCTTCCTCACAGTTCTGAGGATTCAAATCCCGGCCTCGCCTGTGTGGAGTTTGCATGTTCTCCCCGTGCCTGCGTTGGTTTTCTCCAGGCACTCATGCACAAACATGCACGGTAGGTTAATTGAAGACTCTAAATTGCCCGTAGGTGTGAATGTTTGTTTGTTTATATGTGCCCTGCGATTGGCTGGCTTCCAGTTCAGGGTGTACCCCGCCTCTTGCCCGAAGATAGCTGGGATAGGCTCCAGCATGCCCGCCACCCTAGTGAGGATAAGCGGTACAGAAAATGGACGGATGGATAAATCCAACATAAATAAAGAACACAACATACATGACTTTACTACAAGAAACATGAATTAAAAAAAGCGTGTGCGTGCTTGATGATAAATAAAATATTTATTATCCTGCGCATTGCTCATTTCCTCCTCATAGATATTACATGATGGCCGCCACGTTCACCATTCCAGGAGAGAGGAGTGCAGGAGAAGGAGGAGCAGCACCCTCCCAAACGCCTCCTTTGAGACCCATTCTCAAGAAGACCTGGGTTCTAGGCCTGAGTGTCTTCTGTGTGTTCTGTGTGACCATCGTGGTGTTCCCCGCGGTGTTGTCCGGCATCCAGTCCGTTAACAAGGACAGCGGGAGCCCCTGGACCAACACATACTTTGTGCCCCTCGCCGGCTTCCTCCTTTACAACGTTGCCGACTTCTGCGGCAGGCAGTCCACCGCCTGGCTGCAGGTGCCGGGCCCCACCAGCCGACTTCTGCCTGCGCTGGTTGTGTGCCGGTCAGTCTTAGTGCCGCTCATCATCTTCTGTAACTACCAGCCCAGGGACCACCTCCACACTGTGCTCTTCACTCACGATGTGTATCCTGTTGTTTTCAACTGCCTGTTAGGCTTCTCTAACGGCTACTTGGGGACTCTGCCGATGATCTATGGACCCAAGATTGTGCCCCGGGAGCTGGCAGAGGCCACCGGAGTGGTCATGTCATTCTTCCTCACTCTGGGACTCGCTGGCGGATCTGCTCTGTCTCTCGTTATTGTGCACGCTATCTGATTATGTATGCATGGTTTTGGCTCCTAAGGAATGTTGCAATATACAGTATCTCTCACTAAAGTGTGGACCGAATCAGCCCTGTCGCAAATAGTGAAAATCCATGAGTAATTGACACCCACCATAAGGCAGTTTATAATTGTCTATAGATCCCATAAGATGGTGGCAGAACACAACTTTTGTCCAAGTGGAGCTCCTCAACTAACTTAAGCATAGTATCTTGACACCAAAATGACACAAGATGGCGGCAAAGCAATAATTTGATTCCTTTGGCCTAAGCACGAAAACAGCAAATAGGTAGAGGATAGGTTAAAAAATCTGCAAATGCCAAACCACAAGTTTTCTATACAGCACTCAGATTTTTGTAAATATTTTATCTTTTTTACACAAAAACACTGAAGAAATGAGACTCAATGCAAAGTGTTCAGTGTAACAGTGTAACTTTACTGACCCTGAGAAATTACTCAGCACGCAGCCATGGTTGTCTAAAACGCTGGTAACAAGTGAAAATGTGCAAGTTGGACCCAACTGGTCATGTGATTTGTTCGTGTTACAAGAGCTCAGGTATCAATGAGGAGCAGTTGTGTTAAATTTGTTGCGGTCTCACATTGGTTACTGGAAAGAACTCATGGCAAAAAACTGAGGATCTTAAAAAAGCACCAAATTGAACACGTCTGCGCCTCATTTACACCCGAGACATTGGAACACTAAAAAGTCAGGGGAAAATGGCTAATTGCATCCAATTTGCACAATTTCACTTATGGGTGTGCTCACTTTGGTTGCCAGTGGTTTAGACAAAAGCTGTATGTGTTGAGTTATTTTGAAGGGACAGGAAATGTACACTGCAATACAGCTATACACTGACTCCTTTACATTGTAGTAGGATGTCATTTCTTCAGTGTTGTCCCATGAAAAGAGTTTTGAGATACTGGAAATTTCACAGAGGGAAAGTACGTATACATTTGTGACATCAACGCTTGCCAGAGTTTTGATACCTGGGAAAAAAAAAAAAAGAAATTGTATGAGGACAATTTTAAGAAGACAAGGACAATTTCCACATTTTATACACCAAGCAGTCACAACATTATGACCTCTTGCACAATAAAAGGCTTTTGGTGGGTATTGATTTAACAGTGTCCTCATTGTTGTGGTTTTAGTTTACAGTGGTGTACAACTGTACCGTTTCATACTGAGAGCTGGTTCTAATATTTTTGACTCAAGTAACTGATAGGGGTAACCAAAATATTAGACACAGCTCTCATTACAATGCTGTACAATTATACACTGCAACCCACATCCAAAATAATACTAAACATATTGTGAAATGAATACCTCTCTGAGGAACGTGTCAAATGAAACAGAACAGTGTCTTTGTGAAGGCAAAATATTTGATCCAGCTCTTGTATTGGATATTAAATTGTGCTGTGGTTAGAATGTTGTGGCTAGTCATTTACATGTTGGAAAGAGGGCTTACACTCAAGCCATCTGACCTCATGTAATCAGGCTATTAAAGAAGATGTCTTTACTTTAAAGGAAAAATACATCTTACGCTTACTGTGACAGATGAGTTATTTTTTTTAAAGACTTTTTTTCTGTCATCTTCATCTCAAATAATATAGTTTTACAATAAATGTTTGAAAAAGTGGTGAACATGCCATGGTGCTAAACTTGTGAATACATGTACAGGTGCAGCTCAAGAAAACGTGAAACTTATTTTATAGATTCACTTCATGGAGTGAAATATTACATGCTTTTATTTTTAATATGTATTTTGATGATTATAGCTTACAGCTAACACACACACACAAAATAAATTAGAATACTGTATTACATAATACAACTTTTTTTAAAAATAATACAGTATAGAAAATAGGTATGGAAAATGAGTTTCAAAATAACAATTGAACTACTACAAATATAAACATTTCTTGTGTTTAAACAATTTCATTTGTCTTTACTCATTGTTCATTATCGTCGTTGTTTTTATACTCCCACTCGCTTTCAATATATTATCTTGATGTAATTTGCTAAAGTGTTATTAATGTCCTGCGTGGTTTACAGTAGAAAAATGGCTTTTACTTACGAATGGCCAACAGGGGGAGGCAAAGGGCAATATTGGGAGCACCAATCTGTGGGCAGTGCTAACAATGTTTTACCCTTAGGAAGTACTTGAAAACACACATTTGTAATGCCAGACAATCATAATGTATTTGAAATATCATTATATAGATATAATTATATCAATAATAATGATAAACCGTTATTATATACTTGTGTTTGCTACTTTTAGTTGACTGGAAGAAGAGGCTAGGCTACCTCAGTAATAGTCCAAACTAGAACAGTGGCACATTATACAATTCAATGTTTATTTGGTTATTAATGCTACTAATCAAGTTAATGCTTAGTCAGTTGGAAATTGCAAAAATATAAATGAATAAATTGATTCCCCCCCCCCCTCCCCCCTTCCAGTGGTGCCCCTCTTTGCACGTTGTCCGCATGTTAATGAACAGATAAATAATGTTTTTGTGTATTATTGCCATTTACCTATGAGGACGCTGATTTTTTTTATTTTTATTTAAGACTTCACACTGCCACTACCTTATGCATTGTAAAAGCTCCAGTTAAATTACGTACTGAATGGACTTAGCAGTGCATTAAATGAAAGAAGTGCTTCCCATGAACACCACTCTCATTTGTGTATGAGCCTCTCGTGCGACATCTTCACGCATTTCTAAGCTGACACTTTAAAGCAGGAGCGAGCAAACGTTTGTCTCGTGGGCCACATTTGATTCTTACCATGGACAGATGGGCCAGGTCATTAGTGGATGATGTAAAAAAAACAAAAACATGTTAAAATGTTTATGCAGAACAGGTAACTTTGTTTTAATTTAGTGGTAGTTAAATTGTTATTAACAAATTAATGATTTTCTCCCTGAAAAAAAGAGATTGCTAACCGGGGGAATGGAATTGTTAGCGTTATTCCCTTGGGCTTTTGTGGCTCTTCAGGAACAAAATGAAAATTTGCAACTGAAACACACAGTGGCTAACTGGGTTAGTTAAAGTGGCCACTGGCCACTGCCCACCCTGTAGTACCAAGGTTGACCTGTGAGGCAGCATAGTGCCACAGGGCATCTGATTCCAGAAAGACGGAAACATGTGTCCCAAATCCGTCCATCTGGCCTGACTGAGGACATATATTTGATCGGCAACTTTTTAACTTCGGTCTGCACAAAAGATTTAACGAAAGACATTGAAGTGTCAATCATTCAATTGTCGATTGGAAAATGTTCAGACCGCGAAACATCTCTATCCGTGACCCGTATTTGCATATTATAAGGCCCATATCCATTCATCATTTCTATACGATAGTAGGCCTACTATAAATGGTAACTTATCACCGAAAGTACGGGAGCCATCAAGTATTTAAGAGTGAGATGCAAGTTATTAGCTAATGAGGGATTTATCTTATTGTCATTGCCTTCGTGCCAAAACGATGAACGATCGTAATATTATATTACTAAACAAGTTATTATAAAGTTAAGTGTCTTACCATTACTATATAAAGAGCAGAAAGCAAACACTTGGTCAGTATGGATCCACTTGTCACGTAATGGCTTTACGTAACCTTTCAATGAGCTTCATGTGTCTTTGGGATACCGTAAAAGCTCTAAGCATCCTTTGTTTACAATCTTAATGTACAGACCATAACACCAGATGACCCTGCCGTTTATAAATTATTGAAAATAAGAGTAAAAATTCCGAAAACTCATGGTCTGCTATTGACTTCCATAGGCTTTCTGCCAACCGAGACACTATGTGACCATTTGGTGACGACACGGCGAGCGAGGCTCACCGTGATCTTATTTGGTTAACTACCTTGTTGCAAACTCTTCTCCTTCTCATTCTTACACATCGGCCCCTTCCCCGAGCTACCCTTTTGGGTGCCTGGGCAAACTCCATTGGGAAGGAAGCGGGCAGCACACATCCGCTCCAAACGTCTTGCGAACAGCGACATACGGGCTCCGGCAGTCCTGCCTGGGAACTTCTTGTTTTCCTGCTCTTGTTTTTTTCCTTCCTACTTTCCCGACAAATCCACCTGTCGCCTGTGCGGACCGGACCGCCCAAACATTCGGGAGATCGACCCTCCTGTCTAAATTGTGGTCCACGAACGTAAATCCAATTTGCGGTCTACTAAAAGTACAGCTGAGTGCATATTTGGGTTTAACGAGAACAGGAACTCCCAGGTCGCTGCATTGTCACTTCATGCTCCTTCCACCCTCATATCAAAAGTTAGTCTGTCCTTTGTGTTTTCTTTTCCGCATTGTTCCTTTGTAGATTCCCATGTTAGATCTCATAAAATTTTCTATAAAAAAATTACTACCTGTATCATTTGTGTGTGTGTGTGTGTTGGATTCGACAAAAAAAAAACTGGTTATTGAGATCTCTCGTCTAATTCATGTAGCAACTTTCAGATTACGAGACTGATAAAAGGTTTGTCGTCACTTTGTCCTGAAATTTTATACATCTAAAAAGTGACGTGGTGCCCCTTTACGAGACGAATTAGTTTGATTTTCACGTTAAAGCGTAGGAAGTGAAGGCATGCGCTTACCTCCCTTCGTATCTTTTCCAATTTAATGACATTTTATTTAACCCCCATATACGCTACACCTACCACGCATGATTTTGGGATGTGGGAGGAAACCGGAGCACCCAGTGAAAACCCACGCAGTCACGGAGAGAACACGCAAACGCCACACTGGCAAGGCCGGATTTGAACCCGGGTCCTCAGAACTGTGAGGCGGATGTGCAAACCAGTCGTCACCGTGCTGCCCAAATACTTTTATATTTTTATTAATTCAAAACAGTTCAATAAACTTGAAAAATAATGTCATAATGGAACTAGCACATTCTTAACATGTCATTTAAAAAAAATATTTCGATCAATGCCTGCATGATCATATATTTTATATGATGAATATGTGTGTGGCTGTGTGTATATACAATTGTACAACTATATACAGTATATGTATGATACAGTATATACAGTCCATCCATTTTCTTTTGCGCTTCTCCTCACTAGGGTCGCGGGCTGCTGGAGCCTATCGCAGCTATCTTCGGGCAGGAGGCGGGGCTCACCCTGAACCGGTCGCCAGCCAATCGCAGGGCACATAGAAACAAACAACCATTCGCACTCACATTCACACCTACGGGCAATTTAGAGTCATCAATTAATGCCTGGTACCACTAATTGCATTTTACCGGAATAATACATAAGCATAATTGTATTATTGAATATGATTTTGGTTATTATCAAGAAAACCAATGAAAATTGCTAGCGCTCGATATCAGCTCTTATATTAAGCTCTTATGATATATTTTCATTGTCATCATTATATTTGTCCATGTACTTTTAGTTGCACCGGACATTAAAAATGAACAAGAAATTAATAATTGTACTAATATTTCTTCCATGACTATATTCCATCCATCCATCCATTTTCAACACCGTTTATCCTGGTTAGGGTTGCGAGGCGCTGGAGCCTATCATGACTTTATGAATTATTTGTATTTATTCCTAATTTACTTTACTCATACGTAATACTGTATAAGCTTTTAGTGTGCAATGTTCTTGTATTTGACTGCATTTGATTTCTCCCATTGTCAACAACGTGCGCCCAGTCAGTGGCCAGCGGGCCACTGCTGTTTTTCATTGCGCACGGATCCACGACACTCGAAAAGTGGACCTTCTGGTTGTATTTGAAGAGTAAGTGGTTTTCCTTTTTATTCTTCTCAAACTTCCCGATTTCCGGAGTGGTCTCCGACGACGAGTGGAGCCTGTATCCGTGTTAGAGCGCTCCAAGCTGGGCTTCCGTGCGGCCCGCACCTGCGCCGAGTCGTCCCATGCTATCGATCACCTGCCGTTAACGACGACTCTCCTGTGCATCGAATGCCGAGCTTGCCTAACAGCACAGGGAAATGACTTTGCTCACACAGCCTCGTAGGCTGCTGACTCAGAGGTTACGGCCCGGTGGATAACGCTAACGCGAGCTAACGCGAGCTAACGTGTCCGCAGGAGACAGGAGCTAGTCGGCTCCCACACAGTCGCTCGCACACAGGGAACCCTCGTCCCTCACGCCTCACTTAAAGGCATTTCCTAGCTTTGCAGGAGACAGGAAGTCGTTGGCTGACTGTCGGCTTTTGTTGTACTGGCCTTTAAATTAATGTTGTTGGATGTGTTTAAAAAAACATAAAAAAAAAAAAAAACTTGTACCATGCTATTTTTGACATCAAAATACTTTGGTCCGGTACTGTTATATGGTGCAACACAAATGGCAACACCGAACGCGGAAGTGCTGTGTGCATAGAGACTGAGCCGTGACAGTTGGATGTGATGTCGGCCAGCTCGAGGCGCTGGAATGTAAGGTCCA
This sequence comes from Phycodurus eques, assembly GCF_024500275.1. Classification (NCBI taxonomy): domain Eukaryota; kingdom Metazoa; phylum Chordata; class Actinopteri; order Syngnathiformes; family Syngnathidae; genus Phycodurus; species Phycodurus eques. The sequence goes on from NC_084535.1 coordinate 16,294,979, forward strand.
CACCTTGGTCCCACTATTACATGCAAGGGGAGCTACTACGCATGTCAAACTTTTAACGAGTCTATGGGTAAAGATTTGTGCGCCCCAGACCAGAAATACGTCACAAAATCAGACGAACAAAACTACTTCATTAAACGAACAAAACAACTTCAACTTCACGTCATTAACCATATATTATTTATCTTGCTCATCTAAAACCTAGAGTTCCCAGGCCAGCCGAGAGACGTAGTCTCTCCAGCATGTCCTGGGTCGTCCCTGGGGCCTCCTCCCGGTGGGATGTGCCCGGAACACCTCACCAGGGAGGCGTCCAGGGGGCATCCTAACCAAATGCCCGAGCCACCTCATCTGGCTCCTCTTAATGTGGAGGAGCAGCGGCTCGACTCCAAGCCCTTCCCAGATAATCGAGTAAAAAAAAAAAAGGACTGTACGTGATTTAAAACAAAGTTTAAACAGGCCGTATGCATTCGAGCTTCATTGTTTGATTGTATTTTATGTTTTAAATGTAAATTTGATTTGTATTTCATTCAGCAATTCTCCCGCTAGTGGTTCTCGTACCACACTTTGAGAATCATTGATATAGTGGATAAGGAGTAAACTGAATGCAGTCATCATGTCATGTCAGGCTTCACTAAAATAAAAACTAGCCACACAAGCTGTTTTTAAACTAAGAAATATAATTTATTGCATAAAGATTATTGTAACAATTAAGTTACAGGTAAGAAGGCTAGATGTTTATTTACAATTGGTACATTACAGAGATAAAACGTCACTGAAATAAATTTTTTAAACTTTTTTGTAAAAATTCCTTTTTATTTTTTTAGAGAAAATCTTTTTGAACAAAAGCAAAGAGAAGTTTAATCCATGTGCAGCAACATGTATCAGAGCTACATTGAACAATCCCAAAATATCTCAGAATACTGGTCTACATTAGCCAGTCTCTGCAACAAGAAAGCCACTAATAGCATCCATGTTCTTGATCCAACCATCCTATTCAGAAAGTTGACCCTCAGAAAAAAAAAAAAAGCATTCCTGCGTCACTTTTTGTTTGATACAAAATCAAAAACCCTGTCTGTGTTATGCTCTTATTTGAAAAAATAGAATTATTCTTCCGAGAGGCAAAAGAAGTCGAGATGCTTTTCTTTTCTTTTGCGCTTGCATAGCACTTAGAAATGAGAACCCCACCTAACTCCTGCACACACACGCATGCGTACACACGCACGCGCGCGCACAGTCTAGGATTAGGCAGACCAGCCGAAATGTCCACACAAATAAATGTACACATAATAATGGTGGTGTGTGAAGGGTTGTGTTGCCCAAAGATAAAAAGAAGACAGCATACACACACACACACACACAAATGCACACACACACCAATTCATTCAAGCAGTGACATGACTCACTGCAGAAGGACGGATACTTCCAGTGCTTTGGTTTTGAGATTCCAAAGTTATAAACTTTTTTTGTTTGCGCACGTTTCTTACAATTCCAGATGTAACAGACATCAATGTTTCCCTTCTAACAATAGCTTAAAACATGGATGGCACCTAACCAACACTGATGATGAAACTAGCTTGAAGGTCCCGAGCGCAAAACAGGCAGCTTAGGAAACAGGGCTGAAGTGACCAAGTTAATGAGCTACATTGACGAGACTGAAACATAGAGCGAGTGTCGAGGTAAAAGTTATACACTCTTGCCTGCCTTGTTTATTCAAAGCATCACTAATCAATGCTGACAAATTTATCTGTTACCTCCAATGGCACATTTAAGCACCTCTTCTCACATACAGTGGAACCTCCAAAGTGAAACGCCTTAATAGTGCAGTGTCAACCCAAATTCCCATGGGGGGAATCATCATCAATCATCGTGTGACCAGACAACTTTCCCAATAAATAGCACATTTACTAAGTATACTGAAAGAGATGCAGCATAATTAAGAGGAAGAGGCAGAGTAGTTCCCCAATTATGTAAGTTCCATTAAAAGTCGTTCCCACAGAGCAGAGAAGAAATATATGCCTGTGAGTATTGTCGTATGGCCTGTTTGTATGTGTTGCTGCTCCATGTATGTTTAAGTAGCACTTGTCTTGGTTACATACATGGTTTTCCTTGAACATTTTGGTGTTGACTCCGCTGTTGTTTTGTGTCAGTTTTACAGTAAACTTCAAGCGCGAAAAACAAATAATCAAAGAGATGTTATAGTAGAGTCTCCCTTTTCTTGACAGAGTGAGAACAGTCACAAAGGAATAGCTTGCGTGTTTTCATAAGTTTAAATGTGTTTAAAGCGTATGGGAGGGGTAAAACGAATAATTATGTAAAATATACTTTTAAACATGGCCTTTAATGGCATATTTTCACCTATTGGGGGTGGGTCTGGAACATATCCCTTGCGAATAATTCACTGTATTTTTCCTCAGACAACCAATGTTGATGATCACTTTCTTAATCAGTACATACCGACCCTGGTGAGGATAAGCGGAACGGAGGATGGATGAATGAATGAATACCGACACATGCTGTAACACAAGCATCCTTTCTTTTTCTGAATTTCTTAACATTGATTGCACACCTGCACTGCATGTTGTTTATTGTTGCATTTGTATATTTACTTACATAATAAGGTTTGATTGGTTTTATAAACCCCACCTGTTTTTCTGATCTCACCTGCACAATCTCATCCTATGATTATGTTATTGTATTGAGTTTGTTGTATTGTGCAAGTACATAAATAAAAGCAACCACGAAACACAAGCTGTGTTCTCATACTGCTTGGACAGACAGACGTACAAGGCTTCATTAAGTCCAGCCACAAAGTGACAGTACTGTTCTACAAACATCTTCCTATTTCTTCTCTGAGTGAGTAATTTGACTGTTTTACTTTTATTTAGTTCACTTTTCTTTTTCTCTCGCTACAGTGTTACCCTGCTGTCCATGGGGGATAGGGACCGGGCCCTGTCGCAAATAGTGACTGTGAGCAATTGACGCCACCTAAAAACGTTATATTTGCCTATAGGTGCAACAAGATGGTGGCAAAGCACCACTGTTATAATAGAAAGGACATTGGCCTGAGCACAAAAGCAGTGAATGATAGAAGGTATGTTCCAAAAAAAATAAAACAACTATATATATATATATATATATATATATATATATCTGTGAGTATGTGTGCAACACTGTACTTGTATGACAGTTAAGAATGCTAAAATGTTACTTAAAACATTGCCTGTACGGTCAAGGTTTAATGATGGACCAGATCAATCCATTTTTAATTATTCCCAGTGATTCCATCAAAATGAAGGTTAATCTGCATCCCGCAACAGATGGTGTTCAACTTTGGAGGCTCCTCTGTCTCACATTTGAATGAAAACAAAAGTACAAAATGTTGTTGTTCTCCATGACTGAGTGACCTGCGGAATGCTTAAATCTAATCCATGGCCGCCGGGTATACTGTAGTAGAATTAGTACACAGGCAAACAACAGGGAAACGAGAGCAGCAATGATAAACAACCCCCAAATATAAAGAGCGATCCCAAAAGGAAACTTTTCAAGGATGATCAGAAAACTTGCAATTTATCCTCACTGGATGCAAGTGCTGCAAAGTGGGAGGAGAGATTACACCCAAGCACCCCCTGCCAATTGCAATGATGTAGTGTGTACGCCAAGGCTTTGAGGCATTTTGTTAGCACAATAGAAACAGTCACTCGTTCTACTCGATGAGATAAGAAGAGCCCAAAGCCAGGCGTTCAAACCAGGACCCTTCCTTTCGTCTTTCTCTGATTCGTCCGCAGCCAATGAGCGAGAAACTCGAGCCAGTCTTGAGCGAGAGCCGATTAATGACCGCTTTATGGTCGGTGTGCGTCTGCAGCCCGAGGTGCTCGAACACACAGGTTGTTCGTGCACGCCCGCAACGACAATGGAGATTTGCGTTGGTGACAAAACAACCAGGCGGCTGGCCTGAGGTGTGATGGCGTTCCATCATGAGCTTCCATTCTGCTACTCAAACACGGGTAATCCCACGTACGCTTTTGTCATACTGTTCAGACTTCAGGGGGCTGAATACATTCTTTTTTTGTTTTCTACCCTGAAAGCAGCTCTATTTATATACAGTACATGAATGTGGTCATTTTCAGACTTCTAAGGAGAAAACATCTTAGAACTGGTTTCAAATCTCAACATTGCTTTGGAGGATTCAGGCTGAGTGGTTATGGAAATGAGTTGGTGAAGAGGTGACAAAGAGGTAATCGAGTACATGGAAAAGAAACTAAATTGCTTCACCATCCGTGTCGCAGTCGACATATTCATAGGCATGTTTATGATTAGTCGCATTTATTGTTCTTGTTCTTCCTCCGCTGATCAACAATCCTCATCTGTCGTCATGACGACGAGCACCTCACTCTTGCCCATTTCTTCAAGAGCCGTTGCCAGTGAGACCAGGTCTGCGTCGCCCTGGTGACAAGCTTCCCATAAGTCCAGCAGAACTCCTGTGGGGCTGGGCTTTGTTGCAAAGTAGTTCAAATACCTTTAGAGGGGGAAAATTATACTGAAAGTCAACGGAAAGTCCATCACGGATAATTCAATATAATTACATTAAAATACAATATAGAGTCAATCTTTTGTAGGTCATTCAGTGCTGTACGGTCATATTTAATATTATATACCGGGGATGGACAGGGCTCAAGGGCCAAATTAAATTTTTAAAATGGACAAATGGGCCAGGTCATTCATAGGTGAAGTAAAACAATTTTAAATTGTGAATCTAAAAAATGTAAATTCATCCATTTTCTAGACCGCTTATCCTTATTAGGTCCGTGGGTGAGCTGGAGCCGATCCCATCTGACTTTGGGCGAGAGGCGGGGTACACCCTGAACCGGTCCCCAGCCAATCGCAGGGCACATATAGACAAACAAATACTGTATTCATACTCACAGTCACACCTTCGGAAAATGTACGTTGTTCAATGAACCTAACATGTTTTTGGGATGCGGGAGGAAGCCGGAGTACCCGGAGAAAACCCACGTAAGCACGGGGAGAACATGCCCGGATTCAAGCCCAACACCTCAAAACTATGAGGCAGATATGCACATCACCATTTCACTATTCCACCATAAAAGAGTAATAATAAAATAATAATAAAGAATATTTTCTCACTTTTGCTGTTGATATTAATTTATTTCTAATTGATTAATCATACGATAGAAAATCAATGAAAACAAGTTAATTCTTGGGGGACATGAATGTGAATAGTGAAAATCTGTGAATAATTGATGCTTATTATCATTGAAAAAAAAAAAAAAAGGTTATGGATTTTTTTTCCCCTCAAAAAAAATGTGGGGATAGATTCCCCCCTTCAAAAACAAATCAGTGAATAGGTGACTCCGTGAATGCCAAACCGTGAATATGCAGGGGTCCACTGTATGTAAAATATATATCTAAAATTGCATCAATTACTTGCATATTTTCGCTATTTGAACTGGGGTTTGGTTCACTGCATACGTTATCACGTAACACTCTCTGGATGACGCCAGAGCAGTGATTCCAAGCCAGTGTGCCATGGCACATTAGTGTGGTGTGAGTGATCATCAGGTGTTATCCAATTTCACTTAGGTGGTCCGAAAATTATTTATTTACTACAAATAATGAATTTTTTGTTCCTCGACCTATGCCAGCGATGTAAATTGAAAGGCAGAACAATGTAATGCTTTTCTACTTGATGGCAGAAGGTACAATTAATCTGTGTATCCACTTGTTGTCAGTCATACAACAGTATTATTATTATTACCAGTTATCATTATTTCAGTAAATATAATTTTAGTGACATTTATATTTGGTGGTGTGCTGTAAGATTTTTTTCCAATGTAAAATATGGGCCTAGGCTCAATAAAGGTTATGAAACACTCCACAAAAAGTATATGGCTGGTCTTGACAGAATAAGGCTTAGGGCTGACCTGTCAAAGCCTAAACTGCGTGCCAGTAGCCTCCAGTCACACCCTCGGGCGCTCGGCGCGTCCAAACTGGCACAGATCTTCTGGCGGATAGAGCAAGGCAAGCGGAAGGCATACGGTCCTACTTGAGAAGAAGGCAGACAGGAGCCTGCTGAAGGGAGCGGCGAGTGAGGGGGTAGCGTCTGCGTTGAGCAGAAAAAAAAAGCAGAAAAGGCTTGAGAACATTCTTGGTGATTTGTGCACTGAGCGGCGAGGATCTCAACATTACCTCCTGGATGTCGGTGTGCAGCTGAAAAATTTGTCCCTCCCCTTCCACTTGTCGCACGCAGATTTTACAAGAGAGCTGTGACACGGCCAGGCTGCTTCTCTCCAGGCTGAATGTGCAATGCAGAGGTCTCTGACTGCCACTCCAAATATGATAGAATGGGATCTCCTGTTAGAAATAATCAAAGAAGTGCATCTTCACAGTCACTATCTATTATTAATGTATCACAATGTCGATATGCTATTAACAGCATTGTGTTCAGATTGCGGGCTAAGGGGACTCACCTGGTACTTGGCCAATAGTTTGCTTCTCCAGTGAGTGTGAGGGATGTCGTGGATGGACAGACGCAGGTTGTGGTAGCTGTCTTTAAACAGCAGCGGCTTAGGATCCTCCAGTAAGACCCCACCCAGACTCCGCTCCAGATCCAGCACTTCCTGTATGGAGAAAACGAAGGCCTTGGGATTTACTTCCAGCTTGGATTTGGTATGGACACCTGCACATCTGATCAGAGGTATTCCATCCATCCATTCGCTTATCCTCACTAAGGTCGCGGGCGTGCTGGAGCTTATCCCAGCTATCTTTGGGCGAAAGGCGGGGTACACCCTGAACTGGTCGCCAGCCAATCACAGGGCACATACTGTATAAACAAACAACCATTCGCACTCACATTCACACCTACGGGCAATTTAGACTCTTCAATTATCCTATCATGCATGTTTTTGGGATGTGGGAGGAAACTGGAGTGACCGGAGAAAACTCATGCAGGCATGGGTCGAACATGCAAACTCCACACAGGCGAGGCCGGATTTGAACCCGGGTCCTCAGAACTGTGAGGCAGATGTGCTAACCAGTTCGGAGGTATTCATCTCACAAAATGTGTATTATTCTGGTTGCAGTTAGCGGTTGTGTCGAAATATTCTAACATTTTGCCCATCTTTGTAGCTGTGATAACAAAAACATATTAATTATTATAAAACACTGTTAACTTCGCTGTCAAAAAATTAAGATATTTGTGAAGGCACATTTCTTTGATGCAGTTCTTGTGTATAGCTAATTTTGTGGCTGGGAAGTAAACAGGCTTTTGAAAGCGGAAACCGGAATGTCTCTAAACTGTACATGGCACATCTATACTTCATAAATAAAGCATAATTAATTCAACCATATTTTCTCTAGTCAATCCATCTATCTATCTATCTACACTATCTCCATCCACCCATCCATCTATCCACCTACCTATACATTATTCTATACATCTACACTCTACACAAGGCAATTGCAGCTACCTATTGGCACCACCCGTTTCTTGGTCGTGTCTCTGTATTGTTTTGAGAAGTTTTTCCAGCAGATGAAATTTCTGGCTGCCTGTGGCTCTAAAACCTCTGAGATCATGAAAACTGTTATTATCTGACCATCGTTACACTAGTTACGTGTCATTTTAACAGCAATTGCGGTATTACGCCGCACCAGAAACGGTTGGAAGTCGCTCATCAGAAAGAAGAGAACAAGGAGAAGAGAACAGCAGTGAATGATTGTTTTTTTTTCTTCTACTGCATAATTTACGGATGATTTTTGTGGATTTTCAAATGGGTTTCTTTTGTAACCAAGCACGTGATGAATTCTACATTTCAGAGATGCCTCGTTAAATATTTGGTATTTCTTAGGGTAAGGTGGTGAAAAGTCATGCGTGCCAGTGAAGCTGTGCAGATACAGTAATTACAGGCAGTCTAAAAGTTAAAATTCAAGTTACTAGTGAAATGCAGTCATTTGTCAGGTCTGAATGGATGCTTCACAGAAAAAGTGTTTGGGGTGCGGGTGGCAGCATTACATGTGTGCCACCATTTCCTCAATTTGAGTCTCTATAGCAACCTTTGACAGAGTAATTCACAAAATGGGTTCTTGCTGTGTAGAAAGAACTTACTGAGGCAGAGCGTCTTTTTGAGCCGAGGCCACTACTTGACAATATGGTTTGATTGATAGACACCATAAGGTTAGAAAACAACATAAAATCATGAAAAAGGTACCATGTGGAAGAAAAAGGAAAATAGAAAATTAACATAAAAAAGTGACCATCTCCCACCTTGAGCGCATGAGGGGTGTCGTGGATGCAGTAAACGCGAAGGCTGTAGTCCAGGGAGAGGCAGGGTGCTCGCGGTGCAAACAAAGCCAATTGAAGGCGCTTGCAGGCGGGTTGCGGAGGGCACGACTGACCCACCAGACCGTACGTGCCCAGCTGCTCCATGAGAACGTGACAACACTCCTCCTCCAACTGCAGATAGCACGGAGAGGACAAACTTTCCTCTCCCACTGTCAGCACCTCCTGGGGGGAGGAGTGAACTGGGTCTCAACAACATGGTTACAAAGGAGAGCATTGTCTCATTCACACATGAAGCAGTCTCACCTCCCATGCTCCTTGGTGGGTCTGTGTCTTGAATGTGAGTGTCCAGTCAGGTGTTGGTGTGTCTAGCTGGGCACAATGGGGCAAGGTGAGGACCACGGGGCGATTGAGCAGCAAAGCAGACGGACCACAGCTCACTGCGGGGCTAAGCACAGTCTGACTGCCCTCAGAGGGCAACCTGTAAATGCCACACAACAATTCGTTTTAAGAGCTGCCAAAACATCACACTCAACTTCAAAGAGCACAGGCGTGCTTTTGTTGAAGCTGACATTTCTGTTGTCCAGCATCAGATGAGGCATAACACAATAGTTCCATCTGAAGTGAGAAGCACTGTGACACGTGGGTTGCAAATAAAGATGAAATCACGGACACTTACGTCGTTTTGTCCCATTTGCTGATAATGAGGTACATCTCATAGAACTTCCCCTGGGGGATGGTGCCAGGCGGGACCAGCAGACTCACACCTAAAGCAGAAGGTGTCTTTTGTGTAATCTGGGAGAGACTGGTTCACATAAATGCATTTTTCAACTATTTTTATATGCAAGTAACACTGACGGGACACAATAGGACATTCTCATGATATCCTACTTAACCAGGTGTCTACAAAATTGTCTTCACAAATATAATACGCAGTTTAGAATGATACTGTCAGAGATGTATATACTGTATTTAAAGATAAGTTCAATCAGAGATGGGGGGACTCGAGTTGCCAGTTTAATGACTTGCGACTTGCTTTCCAAATACTAAAAAAAGACTTGACTTTGGACTTGGTAGCCAAGAGACTTGACTTGGCTTTGACTTGAACTCCATGACTTGCCAAGTCATCTCGTTTACAGTTGGAAATCTGCATTTTAATTAAGACGGGTTGGCTTTTTTTTTTTTTTTTTTTTTTTTTTAAAGAAAGTTTTTTTTTTTGGGGTGGTCATTGGCACTCTATTTTCCCCCTTCACTCTCTCTCTCCCTCATTTACTAATGAGGCGAAGCGGTGTGCATAAAGTAGCACCTAAAATATAATGCCAACCACTGAATGGTGAGGAAGCGAAGCAGCATTGTTAGCGGTCAGTAGTGGAGATTTAAAATAAATAAATAAATAAAATAAAAAGTGTGAAGACGTTTGCCGGCATGACAAAAGAGCGTGACGATGCCAGGTGCATTATAGGTCTGCTGTATGGCATCACTTTGCATTACGATAACTGTGATAAAAAAAACTCATTGACAAAAGTGCGTTCCACCATTAGAAAGTACAGTACAAATTGTGAGTAGCTACGTGTGAATATAATCTTGATAATCTCTCTTGATAATCTCCCAATTTCAGGACCCTGTTACTGATGTGATGAGTTTTATTGGTAACAAGTTTGAACAATGTTTTATTGGTAACAAGTTTGAACAATGTAAATGCCTGCATTGCCTACCTGTGTTGGGGATGGTGAGACGCCCCCCGAGATGGCCCAGGGTGGCGCTGGTGCTCAGCCCAGGCTCTCTGGACAGTGTGTGGCTGTGGAACTGTCGCTCCCTCCCTCCGGTGCCCACCGACTTCAGGCTGAGGATCTCGCTGTCTCCTGAGCACATGTCAGCGGGGATCTCCAGCGACGAAAGGGTGGAGGAGTTATACATCTTGATTTTGAGACTGGGCAAGGGGTCCAACAGGGGGGAAGTGGTCATGGGGATTTTGTGGTGGTTTTCGTTAACACCCTGCTGCAAGGAGAAGAGCGGGCCGCGGAATGGCCCCGCGGTGGCTGTCAGGTCGGGAGGAGCGGATGGATGTAGAGGGTGGAGGTTATCTGTGGACATGCACACACATGAGATAGAAAGAGGCTCTTCTTTTATCTGCAAAAATGAAGTGGCCTCAGCTGAGAGTGCAAAACGTGATGCAAGTGAAATGGATTAATGTTATTCATTAATATTTGATGGACAGAACAAGAGAAAAGATACCATGACAAATGCTTTGAACTCTAAAAAATGTAATGCGGTAAAAGCAGGGGGAACTGTCTACGTGAGAGGAGATAATGTTCTGATGGTATAAAAAGCATTCCTGATAAAAATAGAAAACTGCTGAAAGTGGAATGAAATGTGAAGAAACACTTCTATGAGTAGGGTCAAAAGGAGCAAAAAAAAAAAAAAAAAAACAGGAAATTAAACACTGTGTGTGTCTGTTTGGGTGTATCAACTGACCTTGTCTGGGAGGCTTGTAGTTGCCAGGGTGAAAGGCAGCGGTGAGGGCAGAAGAAGAGTCTGTGATGTCTCCATGGAGGTGGCTGCATCTGCGGCGGTATGCCAGCACGCCCACGCACAGCACCAGGATCACGCACAGCAGCAGCGCCCCTGCCAGACCGGCGTAGACTGCTACACCCATCTCTGGCGCCAACGCTGAAAGAAAAACACAAAAGGTTGCACACACAAAGATCGCTGAAGGGGAAAAGCGGCTAATTAAGTGCTAGTCATATGAGTACAGTAAACCCCCGCATACTCAGCATTTGCAAATTCACCAATCGTCTGATTTTTCTGGGAACCTATCGCGGATTAATCGCTGGAAAGACCACCTATTCTCTGTTTTTGTGCTAAGGCCAGCCCCTTGTCTCATATCACAATATTGCTTTGATGCCATCTGGTGGCATCTTGGTGATAATGTTGAACAAAGGGGAGGAGCTTCATTTAGTCAGGCCATAGCTTTGTCCAATAGAAAAAAAATGCTTTGCCGCCATTATGTGGCATCTTTAGGCAATTACAAACCTTTGTGTGGGGTTTCAATTATATTTGCAATTCGCGGCAGGGCTCGGTCCCTAATTCCCCACGAATAGCGGGAGTTCACTGCAATGAGGGTGTTAGTTAAGCAGCATCAGATTTAGATGTCACCAGCGAATAGCAACACTGTATGTGCCTCCAATGCCTGATTCATTCATTTGATTTGGATTGAGGTCAAGTGTGCCAGAGTTTGTTTTGAGCAGTTCCAGGACCAGTCATGTAATATAACTGGGCAGAAAAACTTTGTTCCTTAGTTACGTACTTAAGTAGAATTTTCACACCTCCACACTTTATTTGCCAAGTATGTCAAATACACACAAATAATTTGGCTCCGGTAGTTGGAGCCGCTCTAGTACGACAACAGACAGCTATTTGACAGGAAATACTTTTAAGACATAAAAACACAGTACGGAGAGTTATTGAGCAATGAAAGGCTACAGGTAATGTGGTAATGCCAATACAATTTCTTTTTTTTTTGTTTTGACAATTGTACAATTTGGAGCAGTTTGAAATGACTAAATAAAATTCCCAAATGCCTCAATAATATGTATACTTTTACTATGATACCCCTAAACATCTCTGTTACTTGTTATGACAAAAAGATATCCAAAGGAAGTGTTTGTTGATAGATATTCTCCATCAAGCCCCTCGATTTGGAACGATCTGCCTGAGGATCTGAGACACGCAAATTCGGTGGCATCTTTTAAATTACTTCTTAAAACGCACTTTTACAGACCGGCTTTTATGTAATGTTGTGTACTCCTCCATTTTTATTAATTTTTTATTTCTCTGAATTTATTAATATTTTTATTTCTATAGATTTTTTGCGTATATCTATATTTATTCATTCATTTATTAATGGATTTTATGTTGTTGTTTTTGTTTTTACGTGTACTTAAATAGTTATTAATTCATTTGGTTTTTATTATGTTATTATAGTAATTATGTTATATATTTGAGTTTTTTACATAGTATTTCCATTGTATCATGTTTTTATTTAGCTGTACTTACCTATCTCTCTTTTTTAATCCTACATCTACCCTCTTGGTCTCAGTTGGGCAAGCTGGGTTCTTGCATTGCTTGGGGCTTCACTGTTTTGTTCAGATTTGTTTTTCATGAGATACAATTGTGATATTTGGTGTGTACTTTGTTTTATTCTGTCTGTCAAAACACTTTGAGAACGTGTTTCAAGGGTACTATACAAATAAAGTTATTATTATTATTATTAATTTCTGAACCAGGGAGCACAAAGCAGAAGAATAGTGGTTCCTGGACTAATGTGGAAGGGATACTTGTCGCGGGAGATCATGAAATGAGATGCAGGTAATGAGGAAGTCCTTATATGGGTGCACCAGAAGTACAGTATCTCTCTCTCTTTTCAGCGTTGCATAATGGTCAGGCTAACTTCGCTCATTAGCCAACACGCAGTATACCTCTGAAGTAAACTCTCCATCCATCAAATTCCCGTACTGCTTAGGGTATGGGGGTCGCAGCTATGCTGCAGCCTATCCCAGCTGACTTCGGAGGAGAGGAGGCATACACCCTGGACTGGTCAACAACCAATCGCAGGGCACATCTAGACAAACACTGACAAACTACTCACACATAGGACAATTTAGTCTTCAATTAACCTAACATGCATGTTTTTGGAATGTGGGAGGAGTACGCGCAGAAAACCCACACAAGCTTTGGGAGAACATGCAAACTCCACACAGGAAGGCTGGAGGCCGGATAGAAACTAAATGAATAAAAATAAAATAAATACAAACATAAAAATCCAACCACTCATTTTAAAAATTATTTTACTTCCAATAGTTAAGTACATTTAATATCAGAAAATTCCTTTGAATCCCTAACTACAGCAAATGTCATATACTTTAAGAATATACCCCAAGTAATACTCCACTAGGTGACTTTAATGGCTTCCAAAGTTATTTTCTGTTAGGATACTAGTACTTCGACTCAAGTATCGCTTACTTTATACAAGACTTTCCAAGACCATCTGAACGGGTGTTGACCAAACCCAAGAGCTCTTTTGGTCAGTTGATTTGGTCTGCATTGGAGTGTGCATTTGTATTGACTCCTGACCAAATGCACTACACCAATAAGGGAAAGACACTATATAATTCTTTTTAAAGAGCCCAAAGCAAACACCTCACTTAAATCTTCTTTCATTTACCAGAGTAGGAGTACTGGTGAGTAAATATGAGATGTCCTGATTCGAGCTTGATACATTTGCAAAGACCCTGGATGAGTACTAATCGTGAAAATATCACTAAATGAGATGGAGCCAATTATAGCTTTGGATAAAGTTTAGAAATCTAAAATGAGGACAGAGGATTTCCTCTTCCATCTGTTCCTTTTTTTAATAACATTGAAGAGCTGATCACTTCACAGCCATGAAGTAGCGAGGAAGAGGAGGCGCAATCCCAGCGGCCAGTACCACTTCTCGTCTACACGCGAGCATGCGATTTGATGGCTCTGCCAACACTCCTGCTGGGATGTTTCCACTATTCCATTCCGTTTAAGAGGATCATGCAGTAAAACAACAATGACAAACAGTGAAAGACGTAAAAGCAACATTGGATGAAGATGTTGGCCTTATGTTCACCTGCTCCCCACTGGGCTCCATCTCTTTCATCTCCTGCTGGCTGATTGCTGGTTGGGATTAGACTGCTCAATGCAGCCTCCTCAACCCTAACTACCGAAAGCAGCGATTAGGAATAATTGCTCCTTTTATTTGCGCGTGGGTTCCCCTTACAGTTGTGAATTGTAATTTGTTGACAATTTTTCTCACAGTTCTGTGTGTATGGTACCAATGCAGGATGACGCACCAAAGTCGAACTGCAAATTTGGCAGAATACTGCACATGGTCCAATATGTAATTGTTTGAATATGTAATTTAAGCAAAGACCGGGTCAGAAACTAAAGCAACCAGATGCAACTGTGGAATAGAATCGGTTTTTTTTTTTTTTTTAAACATATAATTTTTGTGTGTGCCAAATTTAGTAAAAACACTGCACACAACTCTGAAAAAGGTATCTTGGGTCCTGGCTGGTCCACCATCATCAGATGGTGCTGAAGACAATGGAGAAGATACTATTATCCTTATTTGAAGCCACAATACATATCAAATGACTCTAAAGGCCTCTTTATACTCCAGCGCCCGCGCTGCCGATAGCACCTGCATCGCATCACGTGAACGACGCATAGGGGTTGCGCGGCCCCTATGAGTCACTTGACACGCACACGGCAAAAATTGTTGCTGCGCGTAGAATGCCGCGGGGATCATCTCTCGTGATGGTCTTTTTTAGTCACATGCTGTGATGACGTACTCAGCGTTCCCCTTGGTTCCACATACCACCTTCTTGATCGATTATAATTAAATGTATCATCTGGTCATCTAAGTCCATTTGTTATAGCAGGCACTGTTCCACGGTCGCCATTGTTGTTGCTTTGCTCCTTGTCACGGAAAGGAAAGGAAAAACGGCTACCGGAAATGGCCAAAAAATGCAGCGGAAACTCCACCCTGTGGTGTCCTAGCCAATACTAGCCGTAGCGACATGAATGAGAACTGCAGCACATTTTCAAAACAGCATGCGTGGGTTGTGCTCGAGTATAAAGGCAAATTGCACGTGGGATAGCCGTAGTGACGTCAGCGCAGTCACCGCCCGGCTGAGTATAAACAAGCCTTAACCCTGAGCTTGCCTGGTTGGAGACAAAGACGGACGTAAGGGAGGAGGAGAGAAACGTGTCCATTTGTTAAAAAAAATATGGAGAGGAGATGTACTGTATATGGTTGTTATTTAATGAGAGGGCAGAGAAGAAAGTCGATGAAGAACAAGACAGAGTAGCAGTTGAAGGAGATGCAGGACAGGAGCAGTGTGAAGGAAAAATCGGTGAGAGAGGCTGACTCGCTGGAAGAGGAGCGCTTCCATGCTCATGTGGCACGATGGAACCAAATCTGACAGCCGTCCGCACTTATTACGAGAAGCGGAACAATAGGGAATTAGATGCATTACTTAGGCTGCACTCCCCTGAGCCCATGTCACATTGCGCTAAAGGAATTAGTATCATTTTAACTTTCAACCAAATCAAAGATTAGCTGAACAAATCAACTGTGCTGTCTTTCCACCTCACAGCTCAGAAGACATCATTTGAACATGCTGATTCTCTATTTATTTCACATTTTGTTTTTCGATTTATTCTCAACTGCAGCAAGTTGTGATGTGAAGGTGAGAAAGAAAGGTGAGACATCCTCTTAAGTGAATGTGAGATAACAACAACGCTGTGCACAACAGATGTTAGATGTTCAAGAGACGTCAGACACCGCCGAGTATGAAAGCCAAAAAAACAAAACAAAACAAAACAAAAAACAGTGACGTCATGGTGGTGGGCGAACTTACGATGGCTTGCATGTTCAATAGAAACCATTTTATCTGTATGAACAGAAAAAAACAAGACAGAAAAAAATATGAAATGAATAGACAACACCATACAAATCAAAGGGAGTAACAGAATGCACAAGCAAAGTGTCCCATACAAATGAATATAAAGACTGCTCGAGGTACATTCAAAAGACAAAATAGTAATCACTTCAAATGTGAGTGAATAGCCCTGTTCGAAGGCCAGTGCCATTGTTTTTTTTTTGTTGATCGAGAACGACAATCAAAAAAGATTTAAAATGACTAACATAGATGGTGGCAGGAGATGGCTTTGTGCGTGGTGCGTGAAGGAGAAGATTGAAATCATGCTGTCAAGGCTGCTAACATCTTTCTAGTCACCCTGCAGAGTGTTGTATCACGTTCGTTTTCATGTTAAAACATTTCTCTCCTGGCAGCACTACACCAAAATACACTCATCAGTACACTTGAAACAATGCAGGGGTACCTAATGACGTGACCTAGAATCTAAATCTTTGCTGGGTGGTCACAAAAAAAAACAAATCAAATCACCACATTCCTTCATTCAACAGTGGAAGACAGCAACGAAAAAGTGACGTTTATGACAGCTGCATTTGTTTCCCCTCAAAGGGAAGACAAATAATGAGACACAAGAGAGCCAAATAGTATTTGAAATAATAAAAACAATCAGCGATCAGTAGGTAATTTGCTAAGTGACCCATTCACAGATTGTCCACAGTGGACTGCTTCTCATCTTCCCTCCGTGTCACAATAACTCGGGTGCGTCTTTTCCTGGCGATCTCCCGAGACTGTTGTGTTAGATCACAAAGTACATTTTTCTAATCTGCTGCTCCATGCAAGACTGTTTGTGTCAGGAATCGCGTGTATTTCTCAGAGTCGAAGTGAAGCTCACTCTTTCCTCGGAGGATGCATCCGATCCTCCAAGTCGAATTTAGTAGGGGTTTGACCGAATATTTGGGCGTGCTGCTTTTGTGTCTTTTTGTAGATGTCTCTTAAGTATATGCGGCCTCTTTGATGTGTGTCGCGCTGTCAACTGAATCGTTCACTGCTCATCACGGGGCGCACACTCGGCGTCAGGGCGAGTCTGACTCATTCTAATATGCTTTACAGAGCGCTAGGTTTTCGACTCTGTGTCATTCTTATTTCCTTCCATCTGTGCTTTTCAGAAGTGGGTCGCTTGCCTTCTTCCTTTGTGAAGTAACATGTTCCATCTTGAAACATCTGTCTAGGATGTAGCTATTTTTCTTTTCATCTGTCTCTGCAGGATTCATGTTCTTTGATGCTACTGCAAGGTTTCAAACCTTGAGGAATACATCTTTGTATGAAATCACTTGACATGCACTGCACCCGATAAAATGATCTGACTGTGCAAAGAAATTGCTTTTCAAAAGATGTTCTATTGTCATTTGAATGACCGCCTGGGGCAACAAATATAATCGAAGGGGATGAGTCCTGATGGAGGCCTTAGAAACTCTACATTCTCTCAGATACTCCATCCATCCATCCATGTTCTCTACCGCTTATCCTCACTAGGGTCGTAGGCTGCTGGAGCCTATCCCAGCGATCTTCGGGCAGGAGGCGGGGTACACCCTGAACCGGTCCCCAACCAATCGCAGGGCACATATAAACAAACAACCATTCACACTCACATTCACACCTACGGGCAATTTAGAGTCTTCACTCAACCTACCACGCATGCTTTTGGGATGTGAGAGGAAACCAGAGTACCCGGAGAAAACCCACCCAGGCACGGGGAGAACATGCAAACTCCACACAGGTGGGGCCGGGATTTGAACCCCGTTCCCCAGAACTGTGAGGCAGATGTGCTAACCAGTCGAACACCGTGCCGTCTCTCAGATACTAAGCGATTGAAATCTTCGCAGAGATATAGTGTGTATTCATGGTCCAGTGGAAGATTTAAGGTTGAAATACGAGTTCAACATTTACTCACTGCGTGTACAGAGACCCTCGGTACAGTTTTTACTCTCCATCATGCTCCCGCTGCAGTGCTTGCCTCCATTCCTGGGTGGCGGAGCTTGACATTCGCGGCTTCTCCAGTGGGTGCACTCTGTGCCACAGGCAGACCACTTTGCCCATTCTGTCCAGCCTCCATCCACTGCAATGACACAATAATTAGAGGTGAGAAAATCAACTAGCAACAGCACACCACGATTCTGTAACAGCGATGAATCGAGCGTGACGTAACTACATGACATAGAGGACAAATATAATAGGTGAAAGTGGCTCATCTAGCAATTTGAAGATGCCTTTTATGGTTTCATTTCTCAGTCATGGTGGTGTGGCAGGCAAAGCAAGAAGTCTCACAAGTGATGATGCAACGTTTGATATATATGTTTGTAGCACTGGGTTACAAACATATATATATATATATATATATATATATATATATATATATATATATATATATATATATTTAAAGTTGTCTATGCTTTTGTTAAAACTGATTTAAGACAATTTTGCATCTCTGAATCCAAAAACAACTTCTCTTTCTCTTGTTCAGGTCAGGTTTTTATGCAAAGGTTTTTATTATTATTATTATTTTTAAATCTGATTTTCTCATTAAATTACATTATTGTGACATTGGTTGATTTTTGTTAATATTTATCATCTGAATTTTTTTTTATTTCTAACAGTTCGTTAATCTAATGTTACAAACTTCACTTATTGTAAATTGAATAATAGTGTGCTTGCATGAGTTTACTAGAGTGAATTGAAGCCTTTAGACCTATACCCTAAATTGGGTATAGGTCATAAATGCCTGTGGGTCAAATTTGGCCCACGATGTAATTATATTTGGCCCGCAAGGCCATATCAAATGTGTATTAGAGCTGGCCCGCCAGTACAGAGCACATGCGCCACTAATATTACAAATCTCAGAATGCTTTGCCAGTGTGTAGGCCCATCAGTCTAGACCGGCGAGCGCCCCTTCCCTTTCTGTTGCAGTCGTTAGCAATTATGCTACCAGTCTCCTCGAGCAAATTTACACTTCCCCTTCCCAAAAATGGCCAAACGAAAGATGGAAAACGGTTTACTTCCAAGACAAGTGGGAGGCAGATTGTCTGTTCACTAAAGTAAAAGACAGACCTGTTTGTCGTGTGCGGAGCAAAGTGGCTGTAACAAAGAATATAACTTAATTGAATTAATGTTTTTGTTAATGCCCTTTATCAACTCCTGGCAAGGGACTGTTAATAGTTTGAAGTTTGGATTTTTATTGAAGGACACTCTTTTTTTTGGGGGTTGTTTTGTTGTTGACCTTTGAAAATAGATTTACATCAAAAAGGAAGGTAGTTGGAGATAGATAAATAGAAGATGGAGAGACAGAAGAATTAATGTTATCTATATAAATACAAAACAACAAACAAATACCAGTGTCTTTTATTGCAAATTTGATTTATCGTGTTTATAATATTAAAGTTTGTTTATTCCAGATTCAGTGTTTAAGCAAAATTTAAGCTTGTTGTCCTATAATAAACTTTAACGCTACATTTCTGCAGAGAAGGGAAACATGCACATTGCAGTGATTTTTCATTAAATATTGAGTTTGGCCCGTGACGCTGTCCCAATTTTTTATTTTGGCCCACCGTGAATTTGAGTTTGACACCCCTGGTGTAGGTCGTCATTAATGTCAATTAACCAATTGAAAAAAAATACAGAGCTCAATGTTCTTCTGGTTGCCCCAGTTATTTGAAGTAACTGCTTAAAAAGTGTCATTTGTGAAGCTGCGTGACTACAGGGGACAAGAAATAAGACAGATGAGATGGTCATGCTAACCTGGGCACAGTGTGGTGCAAGTCACTCTCTGGAAGGGTGGGCCTTCACAGAAGGCTCCTCCATTGAGGGGGGCAGGGTTGGTGCAACTACGTGTTCTTCGCTGCCAACCCCGTCCACATTTGGTGTTACACTCGGACCATTCTGTCCATGAGGACCATCCGCCGCTCACTGACAAAGACACAAAACAAAGGGCTATGTTAGCTTTGTTTCACTTGAATGGTAAATGGACTGCACTTATATAGCGCTTGATCTACACCATCACAGTGCCCAAAGCGCTTCACAAAGCCTCACATTCACCCACTCTCACACACATTCATACACCAATGGGCATGCAAGGCGCTGCCAGGCCCACTGGGAGCAAATTAGGGTTCAGTGTCTTGCCCAAGGACACTTCGAAATGCGGACAGTCGTAGCCGGGATTAGAACCAATGACCCTTCGGTCACTGGATGACCTGCTCTACTGAATTGTACAGGAGAAAAAAAAGAGGAGAGGAACTTTGTTACCGTAAACAATCAGAGTTGCTGTGCTGCTGCGCCTTTTGGCAACCACATTACGAGCCAAGCAAGTGTAGTTGGCCTGTATCCGAGAGTCTGGCCTGTTTGATTATTAGGTTGCGATCAATGGTAATCAGAAAGTTGGAGTCCTGCGAAGGGTCAATGACATCTTCATTCTTCAGCCAGTCCACCTTAAAGGAGACCGAACTTCATTATTCAAACATTATACATTCATGGAAAATATCCAGTACATGCAGTATTTTTGTTGGAAAATCCCTGGAATTAGTCACAAAGTTCTGACAATCTGGAAATATATTGCATATCTGCATTATTTCAAACTGGCAAAACAACTTTGAAGACTTCATCATTTATTCATACTTTGCCCTGGGAAGCCATCATTAATTAGTCTAGTATTTTGGACATCCTTCCAAATCAATAATCAATAATCCCTGACAGTTTGAAAAGGTTTCATTGAAAATTTATGGAAAGAGACATTGGAGGTGTACAAACGGAGTTGACTTTGGAGCTCATTAACAATCTATAGGGTTCTCACTACGAAATAGGAAAATTAATTCCTAATAATTAATAGCTTATTTGGCTTTCACCAAGTGTCTGCCAATTGTTAATGATACTGTATATTTACAGTGCTTAACATATTTATTAAACCACCACACAATGTATGGTCCCATTCCTTCTCATGGTGGACGGGTTTGTATGTCCTTTTGATCCTAGGAGCCTAAGTTGTCTGGGGATTTACGCCCCTGGTAGGGTCACCCATGGCAAACACGTCCTAGGTGAGGAAGAGGGCGGAGCTGTCAACCGATCACCACCTGGCGGTAAAGTTGGCTCAAATTGTGGTAGAAGATGCCGCTCCAACCTGACAGACCCAAACATATTGTGAGGGTCTGTTGGGAATGTCTGGTAGAGTCCCCTTAAGAAGGAGCTGCAACTCCCACCTCCGACAGAACTTCACCCACGTCCCGGGGAAGGCGGGGGATATTGAGTCCGAGTGGACCATGTTCCGTGCTTCTACTGTTGAGGCAGCCGACCGGAGCTGTGGCCGTAAGGTAGTTGGGGCCTGTCGGTGGACACCAGCGGAGGGATGCCCTTAAGATGAAGAAGGAGTCCGATGGTACTTTGGAGGCAGCTTATGGGTACTGGCTGGCCAAGCGGAACGCAGCTTTCGTGGTCGCTGAGGCAAAAACTCCGGCATCGGAGGAGTAAGGTGAGGCCATGGAGAATGACTTCCGGATGGCTTCGAAGAAATTCTGGTCCATCATCCGGCATCTCAGGAGGGGGAAGCAGTGCACCATCAACACTGTGTATACTGGGGATGGGGCGTCTGACTCGGTGGGCCGAATACTTCGAAGACCTCCTCAATTCCACTGACACGCCTTCCCATGAGGCAGCAGAGTCTGGGGACTCTGAGGTGGGTTCTTCTATCTCTGGGGTTGAGGTCACCTAGGTGGTTAACGAGCTTCTTGGTGACAGGCCCCCAGGTGACAGGCCCCCCGAGTTCCTAAAGGCCCTGGATGTTGTGGGGGGCAGGCCACTGGGGACAGTGCCTCTGGATTGACAGATCAGGGTGGTGGTCCCCCTTTTTAAGAAGATGGACTGGAGGGTGTGTTCCAACTACTACACTCCTCAGCCTCCCTGGTAAAGTCTATTCATGGGTTCTGGAGAGTAGGATCCATCAGGAAGTCGTATCTCAGATTCAGAATGAGCAGCGTGGTTTTCGTCCTGGCCATGGAACAATGGACCAGATCTACACCCTCACCAGGGTCCTCGAGGGTGCATGGGAGTTCGCCCAACCAGTCTATATGTGTTTTGTGGACTTGGAGAAGGCGTTCGACCGTGTCCTTCTGGGAGTCCTGTGGGGGGGTTCTCCGGCAGTACGGGGTACCAGACTTCCTGATAAGGGCTGTTCGCTTCCTGTATGACCGGTGTCAGAGTTTGTTCCACAATACCGGCAGTAAATCGGAGTAAATTCTTTTCCAATGAGCGTTGGAGGCTGCCCTTTGTTGCAGATTCTGTTCGTTACCTTTATGGACAGAATTTCTAGGACCAGGCGGGGTGTTGAGGGGATTTGGTTTGATGTCATCACTATCATGTTGCTGGTTTTTGCAGATGACGCTGGAATGGCTGGGATGAAAATCAGCACCTCCAAATTTAAGCCCATGGTCCTCAGTCAGAAAAGGGTGGAGTGCCCTCTCTGGGTCAAGGAGGAGAACCTGCCCCAAGTGTAGGAGTTCAAGTATCTCGGGGTCTTGTTCACGAGTGAGGGAAGAATGGACCGGGAGATCGACAGGCGGATCGGTGCAGCATCTAATGTTGCAAAGCTCTTGATTTATCGGTCGTTCTATGTTTCTATCCTCACCTATGGTTGCGAGCAGTGGGTCGTGACTAAAAGAACAAGATTATTCAAGTGGCTGCAATGAGTTTCTTTCGCAGGGTGTCCGGGCTCTCCCTTAGAGATAAGGTGAGAAGCTCGGTCATCCGGGAGGGGCTCAGAGTCAAGCCACTGCTCCTCTGCATTGAGAGGAGCAGTGGATGGGACTCCAGGCACGTCCCACCAGGAGGAGACCCCGGGGACGACCCAGGACACACTTGAGAGACTATGTCTCTCGGCTGGCCTGGGAATGCCTTGGGATCGCCTCGGAAGAGCTAGACGAAGTGCCTGCGGAGAGAGAAATCTGGGCTTCCGTGCTTAAGCTGCCCCCGCAACCTGACCTCGGATAAGCGGAGGAAAATGGATGGGATGGATGGATGGACAATGCAAGGTTTGTCCCACAGATGCCCTAAAATTACATTATAGGTGTACCAAAATAATTTTTTTCATGTTTCTGTAATCTATACACACCAGTATTGAGCAGCTCTTTAACTAAAATTATATTGTTCATGCACATTTTAGCATTAACGATATAATTTTATAGTGTTTAATTTTTTTTAATTTAGTGTGAAACAAATAGTAAAGCACATTATATCTTGATTAAGATGTCACATTGAAGTTGTTTCTGGCATTCCTAAATAGAAAAAAAAATGTTTTAGTGGTTGAATGTTACACACAAAATCTATGTGGTGATGGACGGTAGCCTATTTATCGAATGTATCTACCCGGTTCCAATAATAACAATAATATCACATGAAGACGAGGGTGATGTGAGAGAGTTCTACCTCAGCAGGGGGCATGGCTTCTGGGGGGCGACACTGCAACAGGACTTCCTGCTCCAGTCGCACCTCCCGCCCCAGTGGCTCCTGCTCAAAGTTTTTCCTCAAGTCTAGAGGGCAGAAACACAGATCTGCAGTAAGTGAAAGTTGCTTTGTGACTGCTGAACGCCATTCAGTTCAATCACTAAAGAAGAGTTTATGTAATTTCAGTGTCACGCTGTCATTCTTTTCTCCCATATGTACCTTCAAAACAGGACTGTCAATCACTCAACAACTCACACAGTCATGCCGGATGACAGCATATTAGTTTGCACGTATGCTTGACAGATGACATGAAAAGCAAAAAGTTGCCAAAAACTGACATGCAATGCGGACGTAGGCGCGGTTGCTCTTGGTGGTGCCAGCTGAGCTCCAGGCTACACACTGACACCAGTAGTCCTCCAACCCAAACAGCTCCTCAACTTGGGTCCTTGACACTGAGATGTCCACCTCCCTCACCACCAGCCCTGTGGGGAGACAGCAATAGAGAGAGATAATGTACATTTGCTATGAGTTGGCGGCAGGCCAATTGCAGTTAATGTGCACATAAAACCTTGAAGGAACTAATGGAACATCCATCCATCCATCCATCCATTTTCTGAGCCGCTTTTCCTCACTAGGGTCGCGGGCGTGCTGGAGCCTATCCCAGCTGTCATCGGGTAGGAGGCGGGGTACACTCTGAAGTGGTTGCCAGCCAATCGCAGGGCACATAGAAACAAACAACCATTCGCACTCACAGTCATGCCTACGGGCAATTTTAGAGTCTCCAATTAATGCGTGTTTTTGGGATGTGGGAGGAAACCGGAGTGCCCGGAGAAAACCCACGCAGACACATGTAGTTGAAAATGATGTTTGTAACTGAGTATGCTGTTTAGGTCTGTAAAATACAAGGTGGCATTGCTGAGTGTCTGTAGTTTTGTTCACTGGGCATCTTTGATCTTCACCTGTGCTCTGGTCCAAGCTCTCCCTGGTTACATGATCATTTTGATTGACCCACTCCCCATTGCACTTGAAGTAGATCTGTGTTGCTGGTGACGCCCTGCACCGAAGCTGAACGGGTCGGTTCTTAACAATAAAAGCATCCTCTGGTTCGAGCAGGAATTCTGGGAGAGGTTCTGCTGGTGCTGACGGATAAGAGTCCGGGAGAACCTCAGCATCACTGTAGTCGCTGCTCTCTGAAAACATTGACGAACAAAGACAGGGGCTGATTGAAATGATTGTTCTTCCTAAGAAACACTTCAGCATTTCTAATTTTGCTGGTTTTCTGTGGATCAGCCTGCCAAGATATGGTCAATAAAGGCCTTCCAAAGACATCACAGCAGTCCACGTTTCTAAATAAGGGAGTTGCGGATGACCTTCATTGGAGAGGCAGCTCTGATCCTGACATTATCTGGTGACGTGCTCAATACGACACATACCCACTGACATTTCTGCATAGAGCTTTTATTGGTAGAAAGGACACCATCTTCCATCATTTTAGTTTTTATTCAAACTGTTTTTGTCTTTAGAATTCAGGCATCAACTCAATGCAACTTATATTGTAAGATCAGGTTGATGTTAAGAAAACCACTGTCCAAAAGAATCACACTGAAGGGAGGAATTTTAAAATGAAATATTATAAAAAGTTTTCAATTTCAATTTCTTGTTGACAGATATTTTAGAACTGTTAGCAGTGTGTCACTTTTATTTTTTGTTTTGTTTTCTTACCGGTAATTACATCTCTTTTATGGTATGATGTAAATACTTTTGTAGCCGATGCAGCTATCACCACCCCAGTTTAGCACCCTCCAGTGGAAACGCAAACCTGATTAGTTTACGGATCTGTACCATGGCAAACCGAGATGAACTTTACACCTTAGTGGTTAACTAGGACAGAGGAATAATGTTGAGCCTCAGTGGAGTTACCTTTTTATATTTCAATAAGAGAACTTATGGCAGACCACAGCAGCTGAGCAGTTACCACAGTGCATGCTTTCAAAAGGTATTTGTCATTGTTTTGAAATGCTTTGTATTTTAGGAGATGGCATTTAAAAAAATTTTTTTTTTTTTACACGGCTCCAGTGGTGCTTAAACAAATTCCATCAATGTGTTAAATTCATCATTCCTTCAAGTTTTTCACATTCAAACATGGCAATATCACAATTTAGCATCATTGTTCAATAAAACTAAAACGTGTGAAGGCTTTCAACAATGAGACTCGGGTCATGTACATTTTCATGGTGTTATAAATGTATCAAGCTCAACATGAGCAGTTATTCCACAACCTTAGAACAAGAGAAACTACTTAGACTTACAATCTTCTATTTTAGGAACATGAACAGTTCTCCACGAACCACCCTCTAGCCCACTTCCCCCCCTGACAGACTCTTTGCTCAGACATTAGAGCAAAGCAAGGCTGAAAGCAATGGCAAGCAGGAGTGCAAGTTTAGGAGCCTCTAAAGCCAAGATCAGTGGGATTTATGGGATTCTAATCAATGGTGGAGGTATAGTTAAAGAGCTCTCTCTCAACCCAAAGGCACCTATTAGTCATCCTTACAGAGCATCTCCTGACAGCCTCTCACATAAACCTATCCAAAGAATTTCTACACAAAGACTCTGTATTGACAAAATGTTTTCACTTTTTTTTAAAGCAATGATAAGGCCAGTGATGTATGAGAAAAATAAATGAATGATGTATGGCTGGAGGACAACAAAGTAAGCCAAAATAACACAATACGGTTTAGTGATTAGTGAACCTGTTGAATGCCCCTGAGGTTGTACACATTGGAATTTCAACAGTTGCCCAGAACTTCATAGTTATAAATAAGAGACGGATTATTTACAATTTCCAATTTTTCCTACTAGAAAAAATATTTGGAAATGTGAACAAATGGGAGGTCAGCCAGCATCCTAAAATGACATTAGTAGTTATTTCAATTAAGTTCCAGTATTCTGTTTCAGTTACAGTATAAAGATTTTTCATCGTTTACATTTTATGGATTGACATGAAACCAGAAAAGAAACTTTCACAATGGTCATTGCACCGGACTATTGCGAGATTAGTTATTCAAACTGCTCAAAGTGCTAGAGGACTCTGCATCTTTTTGCAAAATTGTCAAAAAAATAAATAAATAAAAATTTGGCCCGGCATTACCAGATAACTAGCAACCCTTTATTGCTCAGTGACTGTTTTTCTCAATGTCATTATGTCTCAAAAGTGTGCTCTGTCAATTGACTGTCTGTTGTCGTACTAGAGTGGGTCCAACTACCGGAGACAAATTCCTTGTGTGTTTTTTGGACATACTTGGCAAATAAACATAGTTGTGATTCGGATTCTGATCTCATCAGTGGTGAAGATCACATGACCAGGAAGTCCACAGTGTGCCCTCCAATCAGCAAAAAACAAACAAACAAAAAAACACTACATCTCTTTTGTCACACAGTGAGATATCAGTAATACAACAAACAGTTACAGCAGGTTATGCCATGCATAACATTGATAAAAGTTACATGCAAAACTCTTAGTGGGTACACTTGCAGGTGCACACAAGCGTGAAGAAAACGTTAACACATCTGAACATGGATGGCAATTGTCATGGTGCTTCTACAACGCTCGCTCTCTGTTTGTTCTCTTCCTCTGTCTTCTTGCTAGAATGTCGCCTACAGCCTTTCAGACTTTGAACTCTCTGTCAATAACCAATTTTGTTGCTCCTCCCCACCTTTCACCCACGCTCTCTCTCGTTGCCCAGCATTGATTGTTCGGTGTTCAAACATCAGCTGAAAAGAGAAAAAAAAAAAAAAAAACCCACACAGCCTGTCACTTGTCAGGCATGGGGAGAGCGGGCTCGGGTAGGGTAAGGTGGCGGGGGGGAATAGCACGAGAGACAGCCCAATAGAGCGAGATGGTGGTTCACTTAGAAAGAATGAGAGAAGAGCCCTGCGAATTTGGATAAACCTCTTACTGCGTGTGCGTGAGTGGGTGTGTGTATTCTGGGGCCTGCACACTTTAATTAAAACACTTTTAGATGATGGAGGTAAGAGAGCAACAGACAATGTATTTCTCTTGCCCAGTCTCTCTCAGAGATAATGCAGTTGGGAGGTTTTAAGTGGAAGCGGTGTTTTTGGGCCAGTGTACAAACATCCATCAGAGCTCAGCAGCCGGCAATTTGTGCAGATAGGAGGACCAACAGCTCCTTGCATTGCGACACAACATGACTTTTATTACTCTAATGGTAGAAAACAGACAGCTGGAAAGCATCGGGTTCGGGACATTCTTTTCAAGAAAAACATGTACAGAGACACGCTAACATGCTAACCTGTGTTTAAGAAGTCACTTCTACCTTTATTGTACAAAGAACCTTTTCAAAGGTGTAAAATTAATTCAATTCAGTTTGATAGTTATGAAGGGTACTAAAATAATTGTCAAAAATATAATGTATGTTCATGGCTCAACATATACAATCACACACCAAAAGATTTAATAGAAACCTTGAGTTTACTTTTAGAATTATGATTTATTTTATTTTTTTTTAGGACATACTATAGCATACTACAAAATAAACCTAAAAATGTGTGTCACTGATTGCAAATGAAATTTGTCAGTGTGCACAAACAAAATGTAAAAAACTTAACATAGACCGATATTCTTTCCTTCAGCCTTTTCAGTGTGAGGAAATACACTGAACAAAAATATAAACGCAACACTTTTGTTTTTGTTCCCATTTTTCGTGAGCTGGACTCAAAGATCTAAAACTTCTTCTCCATACACAAAAGGCCATTTCCCTCAAATATTGTTCACAAATCTATTTAAATCTGTGTTAGTGAGCATTTCTCTTTTGTCGAGATAATCCATCCCACCTCACAGGTGTGACATATCAAGATGCTGATTAGACAGCATGATTGTTGCACAGGTGTGCCTTAGGCTGGCCACAATAAAAGGCCACTCTGAAAGTGCAGTTTTGCTTTATTGTGGGGGTCTTGGGTGGGGGTCAGAAAAACATGCAATATTTAGTGTGACCACCATTTGCCTCACAGCAGTGCAACACATCTCCTTCGCATAGACTTGATCAGGTTGTTGATTGTGGCCTGTGGAATGTTCAATGGCTGTGCGAAGTTGCTGCATATTGGCAGGAACTGGAACACGCTGTCGTATACGCCGATCAAGAGCATCCCAAAAATGCTCAATGGGTGACATGTTCGGGGAGTATGCTGGCTCTGCAAGAACTGGGATGTTTTCAGCTTCCAGGAATTGTGTCCAGATCCTTGCAACATGAGGTGATGGTCGTGGATGAATAGCACAACAATGGGCCTGAGGATCTCGTCACGGTATCTCTGTGCATTCAAAATGCCATCAATAAAATGCACCTGTGTTCGTTGCCCATTACATACGCCTGCCCATACCATAACCTCACCGCCACCATTGGCCACTCGATCCACAACGTTGACATCAGCAAACCGCTCACCCACACAACGCCACCCACGCTGTCCTGAACAGTGAAAACCGGGATTCATCCATGAAGAGAACACCTCTCCAACCTCTCCAACGATCACATTCGCCATCGAATGTGATCATTTTCCCACTCAAGTCGGTTACAACAAGGACTTGCAGTCAGGTCGAGACCCCGATGAGGACAGCGAGCATGCAGATGAGCGTCCCTGAGACGGTTTCTGACAGTTTGTGCAGAAATTATTTGGTTATGCAAACCGATTGTTGCAGCAGCTGTCCGGGTGGCTGGTCTCAGACAATCTTGGAGGTGAACATGCTGGTTGTGGAGGTCCTGGGCTGGTGTCGTCTGCGGTTGTGAGGCCGGTTTGATATACTGCCATATTGTCTGAAACGCCTTTGGAGACTGCTTATGCAATTCACAGGCAACAGCTCTGGTGGACATTCCTGCAGTCAGCATGCCAACTGCACGATCCCTCAGAACTTGCAACATCTTTGGCATTGTGCTGGGTGATAAAACTTCAAATTTCAAAGTGGCCTTTTATTGTGGCCAGCCTATGGCACACCAGTGCAATAATCAATGCTGTCTAATCAGCATGATGATATGCCACACCTGTGAGGTGGGATTGATTATCTCGACAAAGGAGAAATGCTCACTAACACAGATTTAGTCAGATTTGTGAACAATATTTGAGGGAAATGGCTTTTTGGGTATGTAGAAAACGTTTTCGATCTTAGAGTCCACTTCACGAAAAATGGGAGAAAAACTAAAGTGTTGCGTTTATATTTTTGTTCAGTGTAAATGAGAACAATGTTGTATTTAAAAGTGTCCAGAATTAGATGTATTTTTTTTCCCCAAATCGCTGGCCTAACATCATAACTGCCAAAGTAATTTTTGGAACGTTTTCAGAAAGCAAGAAAAAAACAAGCAAGCAAGCAAAGCCCAGTTGCCTTGATTCAAACTTTGCGGATTACCATGACATGGATGACTGAGAATCTACACTAAACAGACAAAGTCAAAGACACAATTTATAACAAGCACATTGGTATTTATTTTTACTTGATATTGTGACAGTAAGTTAAAAATCACTTGGGCAATTATGCTATTCAGACATTAATGAAATGTTTTCAGGCTCCAAAACACAGTTCACATGTACGGTAAATGGCTTAAAGGCCAGGGCAAAACCATTTTCATCCACACACCACAATAGAAACAAACATTAAGTCAGGGTTTTCTCTACCAAATTGTACTGTGGTTAGCTGAAATGGTCTGTATCGCTTGGTGAAAATGTGTGTAGTAAAACTAAGGCTGTGAGTGTGTGGCACACTGTGAGACTCAATGCTATGTAATCAATGTGACAGTAATGGAGCGTGACCACACAAGAAGGCAGGACTGGGAGTCGTCTGGACCAAAGAGATGTGCTGGAAAGACAAGAAAGCTTGGCCAGAGTCAGGTCAAGAGCCACTAATCGACGAGTGGAGAAAGGATGGGGTTAGTAAGTACCTGAATCTAGTTGATGTCTGCACATCTCACCACGATGGTACAATCTCCTCTCACTTGCAAATACATCGTAAACACACAATCGTAAGTCTCAGTATGCGGACTCCAGTGAGGAGTTAAAAGAATGTAATTTTCTTTACCATTCCACACTGTGCTCAAATGTGCAAACTTTAGCTGTTAAACTACAGGGAGACATTACAATAAAGAGCATGCATGCAGATTCCCCCTACACAGTATACCTGTAGTTCAGGTGTCCTGCCAGGACAAAAGCCAACAAACAACAGCAAATAATTTCTCTTCCTCCGCTCCAGTTGGGTGTACGACATAAAAATGCTTTTTGTCTTTCTCTCTCAACTCCAGTCCTGGCTGCTGGATTCAAATGGCTTCAGTGAACACACAAATAGGTACAACAGCCCACAGCTAGGAAGTACAAATGAGTCACTGTGGACAAACAGCTGTATGAACAGAAAGCCAAAAGCCATGTTCTTATCAAGCAGTACAGTATAATTCAGATCTGTACAAATGTGCATGACATTGTACTTTCAGAAATTCTGTGTAAGACCAAGTTTACTATTTTATTTGTGGCGAGCGGAACTAAACTTCCCCACTCAACGTGCACACACACAGTCATCAAATGTTCCACATGATCATCACACTTTCAAAGAACAACTGCCACAGTCCCCCACCACACATACCTATGCAGATACACACGTGCACACACAGCCAGAGGCAGGCTGAAAGTAGCAACGATGGATGGAGTGGGACAGTTTCTCCTTGACTTCTTTAAAGGACAATTACATTGAGTGATTTATGGACCAACTGAGTTCATCATCATCAGTGCAAACAACAGTCAACGGGGGGCAGACCGAAGAAATGCAAAGAATAAAACATTTTTACATTTTAGATGATATGTGCATGGAAAATTACAGAATGTGTATGTTGGCATGTGGTGATTGGAGTGCAGGTTGGACACAGCATCTCTTCTCAAATCAACAAAGGCCGACCGAGTGTGAAGATTCATAGAGTTTGCCCATCTGACTAAGCCCACATGCACACACACACACACACACACACACACACTTGTGCAACCAATTCCACTTCAAGCAGCCTCCTTCAACAGCGGCAGAGAGAGAGAAAAAAGACATCTTTTAATAAGGAATTCACTTGTAAACAAACACACACACTTCATTGTGGTTACCCAGACAGCAGGAGGCAGGAAGCAGATTTTGACATCCCGCTAAGATTGCGCAGATCTAACACTGTGTCCCCGCGGTTGTTACATGATGGCCTTGTGAATTTCTTGTATGGATATTTTGATACTGTCACCAATATGAGCACCACATGGCTCTGACACTTTGTACTCTCCATGAGGACTCCAACAGACTTAATCCTTAACACCGGCAGCCACACACATTCAAATGCCTTGATTCTTCCAACTCTTTGCTGCCTGGAAATTCATAGTTGTAATAACTTTGTTAGCCAGAGTTTTAAAAAGTTGGACAATTTAAAAGAGTTTAAAACACATTAAACTCTAAATGTATAATGATTAAAAAAATCCATTATAGAGGTTTGATATGGCAAATATGGTAGAGTTACTATTATTGCATATGAATAGATACTAGAATTTGTAGTGCTACTGTGAATTTGTAGTGCTACTGTGACAAGAATTGATTGTATACACTGTACTGGCTGGTTTATAATTATCCCTGTGTGCAACACAAGGGACAGCCTACTCAAAGTGAGACTGCGTGAGTGTGTTTTTAAATGTATGGGTAAGTGTGACTGCAAGATTGGGAGCGCTAAGAGGATTTGTGGTTGTGTTGTAGCAGCCAACCCACTGGCGCTACCAGTGCCGTAGAGTGGACTGGACAAGCAGGGGGTGGGCCCTGTTTTGGCCGGAAATGTATTCTGCCGCAACTAGAGGGCGCCACCCCCACAGAGCTCATTAATCATAGCCCATCAAAAAGTGGCCCTGTGCCGTTTGTGTGCGCGCCCCAGAGACCTCCTGCTGCATGGGAACACGGGAGTAGGCAAGTAGCACAATCAATCACTATCAAAGGTGCAGAAGGGAGACGCTGGGCGAGAGGCAGAAGGAGGAGGCACCGTGGGTGACACAACGTTGTTTTCCTATTATGCGCTCGAAATTACAGAGCAATGTCGCACTTAGAGGTCAGGTTAGACCAACACGCGTCTAGTCCCAACAGTACAGTAAGTGTTTTGCATACGGCGCCAATGCTTGTCTGCCCCACGACTGTGCAGCTGCCTGATGAGCAATGCCCAGAAATCTACCCAGTGTGGCTGGTTGCCATGGCTGGTATTCACTTGGAGCACAGTCCTCTTGAGGCCTGCAGCCTACACAGACATTAACTACAGTATAGATCACACACTTCCCTTTTTTGTTTTTGTTTTGCCTGCTTACCTTGTAAGATTTGGTTGCAGCCTATCTGTCCCTTTTCATTTATTGCATGTGTGTGTGTGTGTGTTTGAGTGTAATATATATATATATATATGTATATATATATATATCAATTTTCAACACCGCTTATCCTGGTGAGGGTCGCGGGACGCTGGAGCCTATCCCAGCTGACTTCGGGCGAAAGGCGGACTACACCCTGAACTGGTCGCCAGTCAGTCGCAGGGCACATATAGACACGGACAACCATTCACACTCACATTCACACCGTCACTGAGTGGGAACTGTAACCCACGCTGCCTGCACCAAAGTCAGGCGAGTGTACCACTACACCATCAGTGACTTCTATATATATATATATGTCTGTATGTATGTGTGTGTGTGTGTGTGTGTGTGTGTGTGTGTGTGTGTGTGTGTGTGTGTGCATGTAAACATTGTGAAAAGATGAGCAGTACAATGGAAGTTGGGGCCATTTAAATGGGAGTAATTACACGAGAAGATGAGGTGCATTCCTTCCTGAGGGCAAACTGATTATAGGCCTCACCTCTCTGGACCCCTGTAATTAAGCACACACACACACACACACAGAC
Organism: Phycodurus eques; assembly: GCF_024500275.1. Lineage (NCBI taxonomy): Eukaryota > Metazoa > Chordata > Actinopteri > Syngnathiformes > Syngnathidae > Phycodurus > Phycodurus eques. The sequence goes on from NC_084535.1 coordinate 16,328,161, forward strand.
ACACAGACACACACACTACACCCCCCTTTCTGAAAAAACAAAAACACCACCACCACTCCCACAATCACAATGTCCCTAACCCTATGTGGTAAAGTTACCACCTTCATTCATTCATTCATTTTCCATACCGCTGATCCTCACTATGGTCGCTGGCATGCTGCAGCCTATCCCAGTTGACTTCGGGCGGGAGGTGGGGTACACCCTGAACTGGTCGCCAGACAATCGCAGGGCACATATAAAACAAACAACCATTCGCACTCACATTCATACCTACAGACAATTTAGAGTCTTCAATTAACCTACCACACATGTTTTTGGGATGTGGGAGGAAACCAGAGTACCCGGAGAAATTCCACGCAGGGATGGGGAGAACATGCAAACTCCACACAGGCGAGGCCGGATTTGAACCCGGGTCCTCAGAACTGTGAGGCAGATGTGCTAACTAGTCCTGAAATAAACTCCACCTGACTTTGTCCTTACCCATTTCTTTATTGCCACATGCAGACACTTGCAAGTGTTTGTGTTTTAACAAATGCCAGAATTTCCCTTCCAGGTAAATCTGTACTGTTTCTTACTCCACTTTGGTATCCCTTAGCGGTCCTTACACAAAGGAGGGCGGACTTGTGCACATGACCTCACACTTAAAAGACCTCGTCAAAACCAGTCAGTCCACCACAGTCAGGGATTCCAGTCAGATTGGAGACATACAGACTGTGAAATTACACATTCCTCTCTGTAACACCCTAAATTGTTGCAAATAACCCATGCTTAGAGGTCCTGCTCCTCTTTCATTTATTCTCTGACACCAAGTCTGTGTAGGACAACAAGAAGACCGTTTGTGTGGTTCTCAGAATTGCATCTACTTACTCAAATTACAATATTCTCCTAACAAGAAAAACCATTAATAAAGCGGGATTTGAGCATGACATTTTATTTCACCCTGATTTTTAATTCTTATCTAGCAAAAAAGTCCACAAATGCAGGGTTGGATGAGTGTGGTGTGAAGAATTTAAAAACACGATCCCCTAAAACTCCATCAAACACCTGATGAGATTAACTGCACCAGAGATGGTGACTGTGGCTGGACAACAATATCCATTGACAAACTCCAAAATCTTGCAAATGGAAGCTTATAACTGGAAGCATCTCCACAGTTTTTTCTCTAAGAAGCATACTGTAAACACTTGAGTCACAACAGCAGTTGTTACACAATCACACGCAATTGGTCAACCTTTTAAGTTAAACCTGTTGCTTTATTCAGACACACACACACACACACAAAACGCCTTATGTGACTCTGACCAGTCCTTAGGTGTGAATATGAGTATAAATGGCTGTTTCTCTCTCTGAGCCATGCAATTGGTTGGCAACCAGGGTGTACCCCACCTCACACCCAAAGTCATCTGGGATATGCTGATAAACCCACAACCCTAATGAGGATTAACACTTTCGAGTACGGCTTGATGGATGGGTTATAGACATTGAACTCTCTGTCCAAGAAACTTAAAATGTGTTACACTTAAGATGGGCATATGATTGTAAATATGAATTTAGAAGTGTTGTCTTTAAATTGTAACTCACACTCCATGAGTGAATTGCCTTCGACAGCCAATGATTAAAGTGTTCATGTTCATAGTATATGAACCAACTACTTCAGTCCTGTAGAGTCCGGTAATGCTTGGGTCAAACTGTTTATGTCTGTCAAACAAAGTCAAAAGGGGACTGTTTGTGTTAAAACAATGCTAATGTTTTCCTTTCTTTCTTGATCAGTGCTGAAATCTCAAGGAAAGAGACACAAGTGTATAATCTCACAGAAAGTAGATACACAGTAATTACTGTAAGTACTTCCTGCCATCCAATAGTAAGTACTTCCTACCATTCATTTGTTGTCTGTCACGATGCCTCACTGGAATAAATAGAGGAACCAAGACACATTATTTCTTGTAAATGAATAATTTTTTGAGCAGTTAAGTAAAATTTCCCATGGCACACCTGAAGATTGCTCATGGCACACTGGTTGGGAATCACTGCTCTACACTCTTCAAAAGATGATTTGCACATACTGTTCATCCACTTTGACCAGGGGCATGTCGGTGAAAAGGCTCCAATTTTAGAAACTGTAGTCCATGATTTTCGTGGCCAACCAAATTTTGTGCACATTTCTGACACTTAAGAAATTCATCCGACTGCTGTATGAGCGGTCAGAAGCTCTCAATTGGTGACAAATGAGGCCCCAAACAAGTGATTTGGAATCTGGCGAGATTATCACATTGCATGCCCAGTTTTAACTACAGGCTACAAACAGACTAGAAAAAAAGGTAAGCGAAATCTTGTGTATTTGGTGAAAATGTGGCTTTATCAAGTGACAACCACCGTGATTATGAAAAGGTTTGGCAGAAGGCGTCACAACATATGTGTTTTTCATGATTTGATATGACAACTCTGCATGCCCAAGAGACAGGAAGTCAACTGGCGCTGTACAAATGAAATCAGACACTCTGATCAGGTGATAATTAAAGAGAGATGAGAATGTCGGGGGCTTGGTGAGAGACGCTGATATATTGCAGGAGAAGACAGATGGATTAAAAATGAAAGGGCCGCATTTCTTCGAGCTTTACGGAGACTGTGAGCAAAGGCTGGGGAAGACAGAAATAGAGGTAGTTGAGGAAAGAATTTGAGCAAAAGGACTAGAAAATGGGAGCGATGGAGGGGCAAGTACAAGAAGCTGGGAGGAGGGAGCCAAGGGTGTAAGTGGGTAGCTGCGCCAGGAGCTACGTGAGGAAAGAGAGAAGGTATGTTGATGGAAAGAGCGAGGGGAAAAGAAATGGAGAGAGACATAGAAATAGTCCCTGGGTGCAGTTCAAGTGCAACTCTTGATAACTATGAGTGAGTGTGTGTGTGTGTGTGTGTATGCACACTGGCTATGGTTGCCACAGTATCTGGTTCTATTGGAGAAGCCTGCTGCTATAATGTGTTGTGACAGGGGCTGATTCTTGTGACTAACTGCTTTGGCAGGGGAGCTTCTCTGTCATGCTAATGAACAGATGAGCCGGTTTGACAGCGGATCGACGTGCCGAATGCGTGTGACGATTATCACAACACACACATGCGTACACATACTACAGAGAGCGACTGAGGCAATATGTGCGCCGCTCATGGCAGAGCTCACGAGCCTCTCCACAAATGACAGCACATGTGACAAAGTGAGGAACAACGAGCCACACAAACACCGTAAGCGTTTGCGTCACTCTGCTTCTTCATTACGTCCCATTGCATCGGCGAAATCCCAAGACATGTTAGCCTAGCCTCAGTGACTGTGTGTGTAGCTGGTGGGTTATAGGCGAAATATTTGTACCATTTTTATATCAGATACTGTCAAAGGCAAAAACTATCATTGAGAGCATGTGTGAACTGATGAAAAATGCGTAGCCTCTCACTTGCAATCTTATGTTTTAGTTTAAAGACATTAGTCCTTTCCCCCAGTGTGATGAGTCAACATGAATGCGTCAATCATTCATGAGGCTTTGGCTCCTGACTGACATTCTTTGCTGCTCTGCCCTGCAGCTAAAAACATGCCCTCGACCTGTAGATAAGAGGAGTAGGGAAAAGAGGTTAGAACAAATCCCATAATTGGGACAACTATGACGGACTGACTGGAAGAATGCCGATGAAGACAGATATGCAAAATAAATATGTAAAAATCTAAAAAAATACGCAAATGAGAGTGAAATGCTCATGTGTACATCAGTTGGAAGATGGTTGTCACACACGCGATGCCAAGATGACTGTTTTCTCGCTCACCCTCAAGACTTTCTTGTCTCCTCCTTCTGCCATCACCTGGACTTGGCAGGTTACGCTTCTGGTGAGTCAGCCAAGCAAATTGAGCAAATTCACAACAAACTGCATTAAAATGGTACACCAGTGCATCTTGAGTTATGTCACTGTACCACCAACTATATAATGGCAAAGGTTTCATTCAGAAACATACTGTGACTATGACACCCTGTAAATTCACTTACAATAATTTTGAATTTTGAACATATTGAAATTGTCTGTCTACTCTTGAAACTTTTTAGTGAAACAATTTATAAAAACAGAGTATGCTCTTGTTTCCAAAACAATATAGAGTTACACAGCTAACATAGAGCAATGGCTGTGAATAGATAGATTCTCAGCTCTGGTGCTGAAACTGTCAACTAATGTTTACTTGTGGTGTGTTATTATGAAAACTACAACCTTTTTTTCATGTGACAAACAGGGTGGTACATACTGTGATATGCAACAAAACCTGCACATTTTAGCACTTACAAGACAATGTCCCTTTTTGGCACAGAAAAGGGATATATAAGGTCTATGCACCCCTGTTCAAATACCAGGTTTTTGTGATATAAAAATATGACACCAAGGTAACTAATTTCAAACTTCTTCCAATAACATTAACTATAACTTGTACAACTCAATGGAGGGGGGAAAAAAAAGAAATCTTTCGAGAGAGGGGGTTAAAAAAAACAACCAAGATAATGTGGTTGCACTGTGGCTTCAACTTGAAAGCGAAAAAAATGAACAGCTGAATTTTGGGGTTAGTCAGAGCCACTGTAAATAGAGGCAGGTATGTATGATTACATAACATTTTACAGGAGTTTGAATGATATTGGTTCTTTCTGAATACAGCCACATCACCAGTTATAATAGTTATTTTTTTACTTCCCCGTCTCGAAAAGATTTCTTTTGTTTCATTGAGTTGTACAGGGTATACTGTATTATGTATAGGTCACATTAATGATGGAAAAAGTTTTGAAAGGATTTATCATAGTCTTATTTCTTTATATCACAAAAACATGGCATCTTTTTTAGATCCACAGTATTTAAGCCTCAATGTTTGGTTAGTCCATTGGTTGCTTACACAGTAAAAAACCATCCGACATGTAGACAATATTCTCATAGGGCGTGTGTGTGTGTGTGTGTCACTGCTAGCAAGGTCTACACTGGGCAGTATATTAGACACTTACCTGTTCATCATGCATTGGTGGACTCTAGCAGTCTGAAAAAGTTATTATTTGAATGGCTCTGATCCACTGAGCCTCTCAGAAACTACAGGCAGCCCAGGGTCAGCAGGCCAATGACTCCCAACAGCATCGTTTTGTTTTGTTTACGGGGCATATTTTTTCAATAGAGTGTTTTTTTGGTTAGTATGTGTGGACTGACTCCCTCTCTGGGTGTCCCACTCAGTGCTGGTGAAGAGGTTTGTGTAACCCATTAGGATGATGAAGAGGCCTTTCATCAGTGCACACCCTCAGGCCAGGCACTGACAGGAGCTTTACTTCGACAGGCCTCTCAAACACACCACTCCACATGAGACAGCACCCAGTGACGAGGTCCGCAGGTGATCCCAACGCACACACACTCACACACAGCAAAGAAGCGCAACCTTTTTGTTGTCAACTTTCCACTTCAGCTGTTACACACTGGGGGACAATGCCCGGGATTTTTTTTTGCAAAGGTTATTACATAACAACAAAAAGACATGAATACTTATCATACATATCCTAAAAGATAAGCGAATCTACTCGCGATTGAAGAAGCTTTATTGTCAATTCCACAATAATGTAAAAACATGCAAAGAATTGAAAAAATGTTTCTGTCTGAAATTAGCCATAGTTTACAGAAGGTTAGTTAGGTTATAATAAGACGATAACATAAATAAATACACAAATAAATTATAAAAAAAAGACGTGTGGTCAATTTTAAGAGGCTGTTGACAATGATCCATCGCCCCATTCAAATTATATATATATATATATATATATATACATACATACATACACATACATACATATACATACATACACACACACACACACATGCACACACACACACACACACACACACACACACGTACACACACATATCCATATAACCCGGCTGCATTGCTCAGTGTGTAAGGTTGGGCATCGTTTGAATTTGAGCGATTCCGGTCCCGATTCCGGTTCCTCATTTCAATTCTGGTTCCAAACGATTATTGATTCCGATTCGTTTAGGGGGCTGGTTCAAAAACTTTGCATGGTTTAAATAAAGGGTGTCCAAATTATGAACCTCCGTTTTCTTAGCAGCTTGCAGCATAAACTAAAATGAAAATCTGACTCGGGGTTCTTTATAACCAGTATCAATATCGAACCTATAAACTAGAAGGCAATGTGTGTGGAACTAACCCAATTGACTTAATATTCGTTCATAATGGTTTTAAAAGTTAAATATAGCATTGTTAAAATAGTTATTTGTGACTGTTTTATCAAGTCAAATGGTTTATGTGCAAGACTTATCTTGACTTTGTGTTTTAAGCATGTAGCCATTTATTTAGAAGGGTACGCACCAGAACTCAGCATTTTGGCACGAAAAATAACTTCACACAACAGCGATAAAAACGAAAGTAAAACGAGACGCAAGAAAAAGAGTAATGGATGGAACCAAATGCTCTGTAAAACGTTGATTCCTTTACCTACCCACCGATGAGACACAGGGTTAGTGTTTGTGATACTGTGAGACAACGTTTTTGTGCATTTTGTCCCAATTCATTGTGATGTAAAGTTGCTAGTTTGACCTTTGGCGAGGTTTTAGCTCAATGTTAAGCTTGTTATGTTATGTTAACTGTTTCTACTTTTTTCCCTGTATGGTCAAGTCATTTATATTTTATTTTTGTGTCTGTCATCAGCTCTTACGTATGTTTGAAGACTAAAGTAAACGCTAAAAACAGAGAAACGGAATGTTTGTCCCTATCCCAATCGGTTCTCGATTCCCAACCCTATCAGTGTGCGACGGGCTTAATGTTGTCATCAAATGAACCAGTCTATGTCCTGTACAAAATTTGACCTGTCCATGAAAATCAGTTTGTTAACCAGGGTCGGGTAAAATAATTTACATCTGATGTTGAGTCTGTAATAAAAGTACAATGTAAAAGTAAAAGTACTATGCATGCATCGCAGGGAATGAAAGGCCTTGCAATGAGTTTTAAAATAAAAGTTTTTAAACAGATTTCACCATCTTCATGTCTTCTGTGCCAAACTTTGAAAACCCCTTTAGTGAACAATTATTGTTGGTCTCATTAAAAAAAACAACAAAAAAAAACAGGATCATGACATTTTTTTAAAATGTATTTATTTAAAATTAATGATTTAATTTAATGTTGAACTTTTAATACAAAATACTCA